>NW_027104988.1:1871192-1891747 GCF_000696795.3 Halyomorpha halys | reverse complement strand
CATTCATCAATATTACCTATTGCCCACAACTGTGTGGCAGATTGTAATATCTATCAATAAATAAATCTATCAATTTAAAAAAAAAAAAAAAGTTCATATTCCATAATATGTATATATACATATGACATATTTCCAAATATATATGTGGAATAACATTACATAATATAATAAAAACTAAATTATAACATAATATATTATATTATCATACATGTCATCAACATAAATAGGATGGGTAGTTCAACGGTAAGGCGTTGTGATACTAGCTTGAAGCCAGATTCAAATCCGGCTGTTGGATAATTTTTGTCTGTTTTTTTTTCACTATTGCCGTAAGTTAGGCCTATGCCGGGGTTTGGGAGCCCTCCTAGGTAATATATTTGATGTATATTTTACTTTAAAAAATTACAGTTAGTAATTTATACGATATAAGTAATTACATAAGGAAATGGTAATTTCTTATTTTACAATAATTTATATTTTCTGATTGATATTGCAAGTTTTTTTTTTCTAGACCAGCTTAGTACTTCGACTTTCAGAATTAATATATTTAATCTAATAATATAAATATTTAATCTAATTGATTTAAATATATTATTTCTAAAAAGAGAATCATTAACATGGACGTAAAAGCTGTTGTGATTAAACAGTTTTATTTATTTTATTTTTTACTTCTTTTAGAAATTGGTTATATAAACCTATGCTCTCATTAAGAATAAATTACATGAATCTATTTGAATTTCACTAAGAAAGAAGCTGTGGCTCCAAAGTAGAATAAGTTTCTTATTCAGGATATTGCAGAATGTATCGATAAATAACTGATATGAAAATTCGCTTATACTATGCTTCTTAAAATATTTTTTTCTTTCTCTCTTTCTCTTTTTTGTCTTAAAGTATTTTAAAATGATATGGAAAATATTACACCCCTAACTTAGGAAGTAAAATCAATTATGTATCACTGATAAGACAAGAAAGTTTTTGTTTACCATTGTCAGTTGTAATTTATTTACTAAACTTCTACATTTCCTCAGCTTATCTTTATAGCAATGTTGATTGTATCTCGTATCCCAAAAGTCTGATAGAAAAATTATTTATGAATGTTTGAGGCTAAAAATGAATTAAGTAGCTTTTGATTATTTTTTTCTCACTATAAAATATATTAATTTAAATATAATTATTTTCAATTTTTGGAGACTGGTATTTATTTATTAAATAAATCAAATGGTATCCTTTTTTAGTCTCAACACTTTTTATTACATTACAACGTTTCGGCCTAATCGGCCATCCTCAAGGGCAATCTTCAAATATAAATTCTCACCTCACATCTAAATTTAAAAATGTTTTGCAGGCTATTCTGCCCGTCATCAATTATAAGTCAAAAACCCCTATTCTTTTCAAACTTCAATAATTTTTAAAACTTTTAATTTTCGATTAATGAATACTATCACTATCATATAAACAAACTGAATTGTGAATAATGAAACTGTTGATGACCCACTATATAGTAAGTGATTTTTTTTTTGTTTATTTATGATTTAGTGTGCATTTTAACTCATTCATTTCGATTGGCAATGTATTTTTGTTTCTCCACGTCCGAAAAAAAATCGAATGCTAAATAAAAAAAAATGAATAATAAACACATTATTAAAATTTAACCTGACTGAGCTAACAGTGTGGGATAAAATATTTTTCTATAGTAAAATTAAGTTGATATTTGCTTTTCACACCGCGCGAAACTCTTAAATACGAATTTTGAAAGTAATCGAAAAGTAAATTTTTTTACTCCAAATTTTCGTCCTGGGGCCTTCGATTTTGTTTTAGAAATCACAAAAAAACGGAATAATCTTTAGAAGATGTCATTAATCTAACCGAACCTCAGGAGGAGCTTAGAACCGTCTAAACTACATGCAATGGTACAAACTGTACCATCGTAAACATAGGAAGAATAAAATAAAAAGACATCTTTATTGAATTGAAACTGTTTCTCCTACAATATAAAATCATTAGATCTAAAAGATATTAATATGGGTTAGAAAATCGGATATCCAGTTTTCTAACGGTTGTAATTACGTTGAATTTGAACAACATTGTGAGGAGTTATGAATTTATTTTGTGAATAAGGTACATTGGGAGAAAAAAAAGTATCCTCCAAAAATCAATCCCAAAAATTTATAATTTTTTATTTGCATGAAAATTCGTATTCAAGGGTTTCACAGGAGGATAAGAATGAATCAGACCTTTTTTCTAAACAAAACTTTTTTTGGCCTATATCATTGGGAGCAACTTTCGGTTTTTTAATTTCCTATATATTTAAGCTAATTTAATACAATCAACAGTCTTTTTTACTAATTCTATAATATTACTAATCGATGAGCATATAATAATCATTAAATAAATATTTAATTAATTCGGCATACGATAACGTAAAAAAATTGTTAAATATTTTTTTATCAGCTCCTAGGGCGCATTGGCAAGAACCCTCGAACACGTAACTAATATTTTTCCTCCTACTGTCACCAAAAAACATTTCATTAAGATCTGTGTTCCGACCTGCGTAGGCTTCCCTTGTCAGTTATAACCTATAACTATGAAACTAATTTCTGAAATTGCCATGGATACGATATTTATTTATCAATGGTTCATTCATGAATTATGTCGTATCCATGGCAATTTTAGCAATTAGTTTTAGTTATAGTTAATTTTTGCCAATCTCTGCCTGTAACTATATATAGTGTTGTTGGTGATGTGCGATATTTGTTCAACATTAAAAAGTTTTATGCAAGGAATTGAATTTGTTTTTCCATTGAATCTAAGCTTTAGACAAAATGTTCAATGTCCCAATAATCCTTTATATCAGTAATAAACCCATTTATTACTTATTGTTTCAGGTAAGTTCCAATCCATTGGTTTTATCGTTATTCTGTGCGCCCTGAGTAATAAAAGGTTTCTTTTTATTGGAGGTTATAAATTTCCTCGACGGACTTGAAGGGACAACGAATGAATTTAATTTATTTCCAATTGTTTCGAAATTGGAATCGAATTTTGCTCAATGAAAATGCTTCTCTTTCTCCTTTTTTAATATTTAGGAGAATGATGGTGACCTCAGTTGTGGAATTCAATGGAACGGTATTTTTTCAATTTATTTCCACCTCTATGAATAAAGATTTCATAGAAATAAGTCAAGCGTATTTCACTTCAATTTTAAGATTGCATTTATATATTGAAGATAGTTAAATTTATATAGCATCAAAAGCAATATCTCACTGATAAACATATATCCTATTATAGAGGTTACGAATAATTTATAAATCAATATATAAGATAACATTATATATGGTAATCTTGACTTGCGTTAAACTTTTTAAAAAATAATTAATAAGTTAAAATAATTGAAATAAAATTAATATTTTAATAATGAATATCATTAATACTAATGATGAGTACGTGATGGTCGTTTTAAAGAATAAGGTTGATTCATATCTGTACACATTATCTTCTGCTCGTAGACAGTACGAATAATGCCTTTGCGATAGCAAGATTGGTTAAGCTGCTGGAATAAATGTACTTGTTAAATTAGATTAATTATTAATGCATATGCAAATTGTAATAAGTAATATATGATTCTCATCTTCATAGCACTAAGATGAAGTATTTCACTCTATATGGCATAGGCTGCTTCCGATTATTGTCCACATGTTGGCCACAACAATATTCCACATGTGATTCGATATAAAAAACATAATAAATGTATTGGAGAAGTTTGTCGGGGGAGAGGAGGGGGGTGCGGTCAGCAAAGAACAACATAAATAAACAAAACTATATTTATTTATTTTAAGCCGACGATTGGACCTGAGTATCAGGTCTTCATCAGGGGTTGTGGCGTAGAAGGTAGGCCTGCAACATAATAAATGTAACTGGATCTGACAGATATACCCGTCATGTTATGAGTTATGTATGATGTAATAGACACTCACGATTTTATTTAATGAATAACGTTCTCAGCTAGCTTGGTGTGAAGAATAAAATTATTTGAAATACTATTTAATTTAAAAAAAATATATTTTCTCTAGGTTGCAATAATACGGGCTGACCTAATTAAAAAGGAAACCGTTGATTTTTATTTTAATTACTACTTAAAATAAAAATCAACGTTTTTAAAAGGTCGGAAACGATGCTTACGATTGTATAACTGACCAGCCATTTGATTGGAAATAAAAAGAGTTAATCACTACGTTAGTTGTAGTAGTAGGTATCTGCAAACAAAAATTAATCTACTAAAATCAGGGCTGTCCTAGAGCGGGGGCATGAATTAGGGTAAAATGTTATTGTAATATTATTATGTAATTCTTGTAATATTTTTTCAAATAAAATTACAAGCCAGCAATTGATTTACAATTAGTGAAATGCAGCTTTTTCCCAAATACGAACTCCGAACAGAGCACTGGAATCTTCTCTATCTTTTTTTATTTCTGCCAGCTGTCTAAATGAGCTTTCCCTGTGGATAGTAAAGAGCAAACGAGCAAAAGAATCACCTTACCAAACTCCAATAAAAGAGATACATCTCCTTGTAAACGAAACCACACACTTAATATTATCTTAAAACTTACTTGATGGATAAGTTTGGTCTTAAAGTCTTTCGTTGACTTATGCATAAGCTGTCGAAAGTGGGCCTTAGGTCAACAAAAAAGTGATATGTTTTGATTGGGTATTATCTTGCTCTTGAATGGCTGGTAATGCGAATATTTACTCAGTAATATAAGTTACAGAACTCATCTGACTTACCCTTACAAAAGCCAGGCTGCTATTTCCTCAGGACGCTCTAATCATTAAGCAGCAATCGCCGGGGCAAAATGATAAGGAATATCTTAATAACAGAATAGTGACAACCCGATAGTAATGCACCTTTTTTTGTGAAGAGTATGCAAAACCATCTTATTCCAAGTTGTCAGAATCATATCCACAATGCAGATCACAACAAGTGTGTAATGCTTGAAATTTCTGATGAAAGAGGAAGTTCTAACCATTAAAGTGGAAGTTTCAAAAATTGTTCTACCCAAATTTTTAATTTTATTGTTAATATTTCACACCTTCTCATTCACGGAATTAAGCTGGTGATAATTTCTAATGGAATATATTTAGTAATAGAGAAGTATCTTTTTTTTATTAGTATCGGGAGTCTAAACTTTTTTTTCCACGACTGACATTTTTTTTCGAAATGTTAAGGTTTCACGGATCTTAGATTTGTTCTGTTGAACAGTTAAATTTGGCGCATTAATTGGTCAGGCCAGTTGTCTTTTCCAACAAGTTGTAGAGCCGACTCAAGCTGAGGGAAGCCTCCATGGTATTATCAACGAAATCGATCTAGTAAGGTTCCATTTCCAACAATTCTATCTACATCTGGGTCGGTAATTGTTCATTTTCTTTCACCTGAAACCGTAAAATATAATTTTAAGGTCAATTTTGATTATTATTCATTCATACAGAATATTGTAGCTGTACTGCATATAATTGAAGAACTTTCATTTCATCCTGATGAAACTGATTCGGGGACTTGTTACCTTGAATCAAGGACATTGTGATTATGAAATAGGCTACTGACCGATTTTTAGAAGTGGAAGGAGGCGCTCTGGAAAATCCCGTCCCGGGCTTGCGACCCACGTGATAGCAATTTAGTAGCTTGGCACATTCTGCCTATTCATTTGTAATGCCCAAATTCTGAAGGATTTATTTTGAAAATTTATAATCCTACTTGGAGTACGCTAATAAAGATATGTAATATAACGATATATGTAACATGCAATAGAACGAATGACCCAAAGGGAATTCCGACACACATAAATTTTAATCTACAGTAATTATACATACAGCATAAAAACTTAGTTACAAAGCTTACTGTAATAAATAATAAGTACATTTGCCTAGTAGTATGTAGTAGTAAGGTGGCTATAAAATGAAAATTGTAATTTATAGAATAGGAAAATTAGGATTCATCAATTATTAGGATAATTATTGAAATGAAATAAAATAAGTTTATACCATATGAGCATGAACTATATCTCAATGAAAATAAAGCCAGTACCTGTTTGACATTGACCCGTCCTTTATGAAACCTGTTCCAGCCGAGGCAGAGCACGTAACACTGATAAAATTAATTCTATTCCAGTTTTTAGTTTCTTATGTGGGCTGTTCTCTGACATAAAAAATAAAGGAATGTTTAGATTGAAAGAGAGGTACAAATTTTGAAAGGTGTCAAGGACAAATTAGTGATACATTACCATTTGACATCTCTGGATGCAGGTTTCAAAATTAAGTATGATCATTTAAATAAAGGATTAAATTACTAGTTTATTCCCTTTCTAATTGGTGATAGAGAACCAGTGGCTTTGGTACTAAAATACGCATTACTTCTAAAGAACATTTTGGCAGGAAAAATCATATTTATAGTGTATTGCACAGGTTTAAAATTTTTTTAAAAAATCATTATTTATTAGGAAATGTTGCCGTTCCCTAAAAATACAGCCAGGGGTGGCTCGCCCTTCACCCACAACCCAACGCTTCTGTAAAAACACATTATATTATAATAAGAATTAAATAAGTATTAATACAAGAATAGCATAAGACTAAACTAATCTAGAAATCTTTTGATCTCCGTCAATATTTAGTGTGTTAGCTATCTGCTGATATCTTCCTTTCCGTTCCGATGCATAATTTATGTAACGAGATGGTTGAAATGTGGTGATAACCTCGTTTGCTTATGTACGACCATATCTACCAAATATTTAGAATTTAAGTTTGTCCATCCATTTGGGGGTTTCCGATCTCTCTAAAACAGAAAACAAAAACATGAACTAGTAAATTTCATTACGTATTTGTTAAATTAATCAGATTAGATACAACCTTTTTCTACCGTTGGTACTTTAAGCTATACAGTGAGATACTTAGCTGAGGTTTGTTGAGTCCATTCTGTGAGAATACTACTAAAATATTTGTAGGTGAGGGGCCTCCGCGTGATGTTTGAACAAAGAAGAGCAAATAAAAGTTAGTAATTAGAGACGAAAGATAATTAGTAAATAATAATAATTAGAATGATCTCCACTCAGGGCATGCTATGCATAATTTGTTCATTCTACCCAACCACTGGTCATTAATCTGTATTTCTTCATCCAATATAGGATTCTCGGATTATAAAGATTTTGATTAAAGATTAAAAGAAACCAAAACAAATTTGAAAACTTTTCAAGAAATCCAGAAAAAATATGTATAATTCAGCTGATCCTCTTTTGGAAACGATTATCATCGAATCAGTCATTTTATATTAGATTAGTAAAAGATTTATTAAGCTATTCTAAATAATAAATTTTAAAAAAATAAGTAAACTAGATTATAGTATTACTTCAATGTATCGTTTTCTGGTAGAATTAAAAAAAAAGTTAATAAAACAGGGAAACATCATGACAATTAAAAATATGTATTAATGAACTTTTAATATTTTTTGTTAGAAGGAATTATCATTTTATGATTTTCTTACTTTATTTAAACATCTGAATATCATTTGCGCATTCAAAATCTTGAATTATCAGTTAAAAATATTTCTTGTTTTTCTTAACCTTAGATGTTTTCACCTTATTTGTCATATCTGTCATTAATGTCTACTTTTTTTTTTAATTCTATCATTTCTCCTTAGTGCAATAAAGTATTAGACTTTATTACTAAAATATTTAAATATTAGACTAAATTTGAAGAATGCTAAATGATGAGGTAGTTTAGGTGTCTAAAATTTAAGTTATTTTTTTATAATAATAATTCTCCAAGATTAGAATGCATAAGGTTCAATCAGAACTTAGTGAAAGTTGGGGACTTGAATGCATGTTCGGCGATTCATCACGCCTTCTCGAGTACGCAACCTCATCTATACAGAGGCCTTGTCCCCGATATGGACCACTCAAGTTTGTGATAGCTATGACTCAAGACCAAAGTCAACTTGATATCTGCTAGTGTTAATGTCATTGCTCTGGGTATTGAATGTCACATTGGGGATAATTTCTGCTTTACATCACTTAGGTGGAAATAGAATGGAATAGATTTATTTTCAAAGGGTTTTAAGACTTTTTCTTGATAATACCTGTATACTAATTAGTGTATGTGCCATGATATATTCATAATGAGATTCTTCCATAAACCTTTTAAGAGAATATTATACGTGCTATATTTAATTAATACTTCAGTTCAGGTACTGATAAGAATGAAATAATGTCAATAAAAGAAACAAAATATTTGGACCGTTATATCGAGAATCGGAAGACATATTTTAATTACAACACGGGTTTCAAAATCACTTAAATGATTTGAATGTAGTAAATAAATTAACAAATTATGTATATAGAGATTAGATGCAACTTACACTCTTCGTACAGTATATTACGAAGATTTACAACTGAAAAAGAAGGCGAGGTAGCAATTTGTTCACGCGATTGTCACTTTTCACAAACAAGCAATTAATTTTTTTTTTTTATAATTTACTGTCCATTAGAGTTTATTCGTTTCTCTGAATATATTCAAGGATAACTCCTTTGATTCATTTTAATGTCCGTCTCCAAGCAGATAATGAGTCGTCTTCATCCAAGATCGAAACAATAAAGCAGTTTTGTCAAATCATGTAGAAATATAAAAGATAATAGTTTACGATTTGCTTAAGCTTCAACATAATTGCGGCTGGGTGTGTCTCAATACGATTGCGGTTTATAGACCAAAACATAAAATTTAAACTATTGCCCTAATTAGATCCCGTGTTTGGGAAACACATGTCCAAATGATCTCAATTAGAAAAATATTTTATTAAATTTCAAGTTAGTCCAGAAACACGATAAAGACAAACCCTCTTTTTTATATTTTATTAATTTTTTTAAAAGAGTCCATTACGTTTTTTTAAAATTTGTTTTGAATCCATTAAGGCCAAAGAAAAAAAGATAAATAAAAATGACAAAGTGTTCTTTAGAAATACCTATTTAATGAATTTAAATGGGCATGAAATATTTTTGACATTACTTAAATTCTTTCAAACTGAAAAAAATTGTATTAGAGACGACAGCTGTTACTTATTACTTGATGGTCCTATCAAAAAAACCACAAGTCTTAAATTTCAGTTTATAATGAACCAGTCAAAGGTTTCTCGAATCAGGGATCATGGGGTCATGAAAACAACTCAAGAACAGTAATACAGACCGAAGACAGCACATCTCACTTAAACAGCTTAATATATAAAGTAGTTCATTTTTAAAAAATAAATAACATATAACAAGTTCTCCCTCTCCTTCTGTTCAGTAACATTGTAAACATTGTAGTATTAAAGTTTGTTGTATTTGATCTATTTCATTGGCCCGTATTTGGTTGATGATGTGCTTGCTGTATCTGGTCTGCTTTCGTGTGGTTCTGTCGTTTTTAGTATTAATGATTACTGAATTAACTGGTAAGTTACTTACCTGAGCTAGGCAAAAATTATTTATAATTAAAACTGTAACGAAATTGTCACGTTACAATACAAATTTACTAATGAACAATAAATTGTATTTATAATTTTTTTCCAACCTTGTTAATTATTAATATTTAAAAGATTTATCGGAAGAACTATAATTTGTTCTTTGGTCAAATATTCCTATTAAAAACCTTGTCTCTCTCATATATCTCTCAATTACATTTATTAATCGTTTTAACTGCGTTAACAATATTTTTAATAATTTATTGTTTACCTATTTATAATACATATTTGGGAAGTATTGTGATCGTTAAAAATTTGAGATCAAACACATTTCTGGAAGTAAAGCAATAAAGACTTGTTGTTTACCATTTGAAAGCGAAATATTTTATGAAACGTATATCAAGATATTCCAAACCAAGAACTATAATTATTTTATTATCTAAATATTACAATTTTTTCAGATCCCTCTGAAAAAGTATTAAAATATATGAAAGAAAAACACTTGCTAAGAAAATAAAATAATTCAAAACGGAGCATATTAGCTTATTCTATCTAGGGTATTAGAAGCAAGGATGGATACTTATCTTTTTGTTGAAGTGATTTCCAATTCAGTATCTCTGTTAAATTATCTTGATGTGAGGGACCTCCGAATGATGTTGAAACAGAATTTAAATAAAATAAACATGTAATGTGATATCACGTTTAAAAAAAAAAGAAGCTAAATATAACGGGTGGAATAGGGAAAAGGAGAAAGGAGAAAGAAGAGGTGATACAAAGAAAGTTTAGAGGGTGATGTTAATAGGGTTGATGGAATCCTTCCCACCCTGCCACCTCGCAATAGGAGAGGATGGGGTGAGAGAACAAAATAATGGGTTAAAGGTAGTGGGAAAATTATCATAAAACTTGATGTGTCTTCGTGTGATGTTTACTTGTAGTGTTTCCAGCTGGAGTTCGTTATGTATGTGGACCATGTATCGTCTCTTTAGTGATAGACAAATTAGTAGTATCTGTTCTGATATCGCTGAAAGGACTTTAGAGCCATTGGGTATAAGTAGTGTAATAGGGCTGACCAAGTAGTAGTAGTCCCACGAAATGAAAACTTTGCCCCTACTGTGTTAGAATAGGATGGCAACTAGATATAACTTCCCGTTATGTTAGAAATGACTAGTAAGGAGATCATTAAAAAAAACCCTAGCGAGTAGAGTAGGAGTCTGAGTTGGTTGAACGTTAATTATAATACGTGTATTCTATATTATATGTGTGCAGTGAATGAGAGGTGTATCTCTAGTTTCATGCCGACGTAAGTGAGAGTTGAGAGTAACATCAACTATTTGTACTAACTGCCACATGAGATACATGCCGTTAAACTGTCTCGTGTAATAGCCTTTTATGTAACTTATAAACTTATACATTTACTATTTATTTTCCTTAGTCGGCTGCTTGCTGTAAATATAGCAATAATCAGTTCTTATCATTTATTCACCAAGTTGAACAGTTAACGAGGTTCGCTGTCAGCTAGTATATTAGCACTGTCATACTTTCTCATTGTTAGTATATAGTAGAAATGGGCCTTAACGTAATACCACTTTTATATGGGAGAAGACACAAAATGTTATAGATGTAGTATTCCAGTCATTACTTTTTTACACAGTAAAAATATTATACTGGACCAATCGATTTGCTACATTTAGATGACAATATTGAGATGCAATATCCAATCGATCAAATTGAAGTACCAGTTTAGAGAATCAATTTTACACTTTTTTAGATAATTTTTCTTTCAAAAACTACTCCAACGATTTTTATCAAAGTCGATTAATCGGAACGTACAATTAAGTGGGCTAAATACCAAACAGATGTTATCCTCATTGAAATAGTCTCACAGGGGTTAAGTGATGAATTTTTAATAAATCTACCACTAAGTACCTTTAATTTTGCTAATTAGAAAGAAATAACCAGTTCTAATTGTCAGGAATATTAAACAGTGAGTAATAATAATAATAATAATTTTATATTTGTTTATGGGGCAACCCCCGTACAAATAGAGTTAGCCTGTGAAATACACGAAATAGATAATCAATTGTAGTTTATATAAACTAATAACAAACAATATTCCCAAGCTGGGCTATCCGTATTCGTTAGAATAAAACAGTAAATCAAAAACGTCACTTCATATTTAATAATATTAAAAAAACAAAAACAAAACAAAAACTATACCTCCTAATGGTACGATAGGTGTCCATCTCTAAGAAAAAAGTTTTGCGTTACATATATAAATAACAGTTCAATCCTGAGGGTGCAGACAGAAATTCATACAACTGATTACGGCTAATATTGCTTAGCTTCGCCTAGTATCGGATCTCATGATTCGCGGGGTACATCTCTGGTTTCCCTTCAAAACGAATAAATCTTTCACCTAAGTAGTGAGTAAATACATAATATTAAAGAATTTGATATATAATGGATTGTACATAGATACAGTATTAAGTACGTATCAGCTGGGCTACTATGACTAATTCTTCTCTGACTACAGTGTATCGTACTTATATATTTAAAAAAGTAACGATAATGTAATGTTTATTTGAAATTCCTTCGATGGCTCTGTTAAATATATAAGATATATTGCTTGGAAATACGGATTTTTGAAAAAATTAAGACCACAAACTAGGAACGAAATCCATGACCCGCCCCCTCCCCCTCACAAATCCAAGATATGCTATCGGTCAGTTCTAAGGCAATCATTCAAAGAAAGCGAGATACTTGGTCAATATCTCGGAGTAATGACCTTTAACCGTCTAATCATTCCTGGGAGAAAGTAAGTGGAGGAAATATCTTCAGGCAAGATGCCATGGTCAGTTGGTTCGAGTTCTTTCCCCTAGTCCTAGTGCTGTGAGGGAACAAGATTGGCAAAACTATGGGTGAGTAGACTTTTGGCAAGTTGCATATTGCGATTCATGGGTTTATTTATAAATATATCGTGCTATGTATATATATATATACATATACTGCTTATATATATACATAATTTGTCATACTAGAATAGATAATAAGCTGATTTAGCTCTCTAATATTAGCTATAGTAACAATTGTTGATTTTAAGCCAAGTATTAATGATATATTTAAACAAAAAAAAAACACCATCAGATTCATTTTAAACTTTGAAACCATTTGGGATTTTATGTTTAAATAACAAAGATCTATGAATTGGAACTTATTGAAATTTAATTATGTTTTTTGGTTTACTTAAACCTGAAATGAATTGATAGGTACTTGAATTAATCGGTAGGCGATCAACTTCAACTTTCTGTAGTATCAAAAGAACATAAAAATACCGAAATATTTCAATACCAAACATGTGCTATCCTCATTGAAGTAATCTCACAGCACTTAAGTGGCAATTTTTTAATAAATCTTCTTATTTGAAATAAGTAATTAGTTATAATTGTCATAATAAATAACCAGTGGGTAAATACAAAATATTAAAGAATTTAATAAATAATCGAATGAAAAAAAAATGCTAAAAATCAGGCCCAATTGGGTCAAATAGACTTGTGATATAAATCAATGTATTTGTAATTATTAAAATATGTGTTAAATGACTTTTTATTGCCTTTAAATCTATCAATTTATACCTTATTGTTATAACAGAAAGAGATAAATCTTTTCAAAATCAACACATTTGAATTCGGTCAAAGTATACCCTAATAATAAATAAATATTTCAATTTGGAAAATGCGAAAACTATGTCCGGTAACTAATAGGCTCCTTTTTGATGCTACTGAAATTTTAAGCGATGAAAGATTTTTTTTTTTGCTAAGAAACTATTAGTATTAAATATCATGGTTATATTGTGATTAATTATGTTTTCATCAAACCGCTCTGAATGCTACATATTTATGAGTTTCATACCCAGAACTTGAAATTTTTTAATAATTTTGTCTGTGCTAAACAATATTTTTAATATGTTCTTAATTAATGAGCATGAATTTTATACTATTTTGAACAAAATATTAAAATTATATTTTGAAAAGTAAGATTAACTCTAGAAATGTAGCATTTTTTATAAAATTAATTTTTATTTTTATTAATAAAGTCATAGCAAAAAAGTATAGGTAATATTTGATTATTTAATGTATGAAAGTTATACTTCGGAGTATTACTATTGTTAATTTGATTTTAACTTGAAAAATCATAAAGTCGTATAATTCGAATTGTAAAGAATATTTATACAAAACTGTAGATAAAAAAAATTTTGTCAGTAAGTTGGTAAATTTCATGTTTAAGAATAATATTTTTCTTTCATATTCATCATATTTTGTTGGCAATATGACCAGATCAAATTATAGCGTCCACTCAAAAGTAAATAACTTTAAGCTTATAATTACAGTAAAGTGTAACGTTTATGATGAACAAATTGACTACACTACCTGAATTGACACATTTTATATTCGAATCCGACAAGAAGATCAGTTTAAATAAAAAAGAAAAGCTGTTTAGATAAGTGAAATGTTAGCAAATGATTTTAATTTTATTCATACATTAAATTCATACTTTGAAATACATAGTGAGGACAGAAAATGTATGCAGTAGCCAAGGAAATTTGGATGAATAGCTGCTTTGGGATTTCCAGGACATGTTACTAAGAAGCGCCTGACTCAGCATTCAGCAATTGGTGCTTAAGTGCTATTTCTTTGAAAACTGTTTTCTTTTTCTTTTAAATTTATTCTTTTTAAGAAACAAATTAATAGCCAAATGATTTTATATATATATAAAATCCATTGTTTTCGGCAACATTATTAATCCAAAATATCTGTAAAAACGACCATTAAGGTCTATAGAGTTTAAAATAATTAATGATGAAATTATTAATAAAAAAATTAAACGACTCAGACGGGGTTCTCCAATGTGAAATCAAATGCAAATTTTTTGATACAAGCTGAGCTAGGATATGTTAAGTATATTTAACCGAAGTTCAATCCCGAAAGGTAATTAGACAGTTTCTTATGAGGTATCAACACTCGCGCAGGTACTGTCATGTCATGTTATTTCAACACATTGGTAGCATACATAAAATACCATAAATGCTTATTATGGTATTTAATGTGTGCGCCTAAGAGAATAATGGTAATTTAAAATTTGTCAATAAAAGGATAATGATTCAATTTATGGATAATGACCCAGCCTTATTGCACGTATACGCCGTAAAAGGGAATTAATATACAAAATTTCAGCTTTATGGGCATTACCATTTTTGAGGTTCGGTGATTGAGTGGTATCTATTATTTTGTTTGTTAAGTAACAAAAATAAATGAATCCAAAGTCTAAATCTTTATTAATACTAATTTTACTTGTCAACTGTAAAAAACTTCCACTATCTTTCAAATGAAGGGCTATAATCTTTCCGGATATTTTATAGTTCCAAAATTATTCGAAAATCTATTTTTTTTTTTTCATTTATGTAAATATTTTTTATTGATCACTTATAGTACGAATTCTTAAAAACTAGCTTTTAATCATCATAGTATCATAATTTCAACTTCATAGGAATTATCTAAATGTTGAATTGCTATTTATTTATTTGACTTGTATTTATTTATCACTTTTATTATTATTATTATTTTTTGTCATTACTCAAAATAGAGAATGTATGATTATTTTCTTAAATTAGTCCAATATGACAAATTTTGAAATAATGTTTACGTTTAGAAGATAGAAAAATGAAATGGCAAGGTCAAGGTTAAGGTTTCTCCCCTAATTTGTGTTTCAGAAAATTCCACCTAAATTAGAGTTAAAATAAAACCATTTAAAAAAAAACAAACTAATTCACTATTCACTCTTAAGTTAGGGTTCCTCACAAGGTCAGGTACCGAGAAATTAACCTGGAATTGGGTTAATTTCTCTCTGACACTTTGAAGGTTAGAGCTTTTATTTCAAAATCGGACTAAACTTGTGATATGTTAATTAGTCGTTTTGGCAATGGTAAACTAGTTAAAACTATTAAAACAAGAAACAGATGTAGAGTTATAATCTTGTTTACATTGACGTAACTGTACAGCGTAGTTTGTTTGATTTAATTAATAGAAGTTAAATAAATAAAAAGGTTTGATTATTTACTCAGTGTTTATGCTATAAGTGAATGAGGATAGCAATGAAGTTATTTTTGACTTGAAGTTAGTGCTGCAACGCAAAACACGCAGAGCTGATAACCGTGATGTTAAAAAGTGAAAATAAAATGAACAAATGTCAACTATATAATCTTCATATAGCCAGATTTGTTCAAAATAAAATCTAATTCTTCTACAGTATATGTATATATATATATAACCACACTGTTAATATTTCTTGTGTTAAGTTATGAGCCGTCGATTTCTTAACTATTTTAAAAAACTCCTCTAAAGAAAATGGTCTCTAATATCCATAGTTAGTGCCTTGGTTAAGAATGAGACATTGGAACTCTAGTATTTTACATGATTCCCAGATTAACTGGAACCTAAAAATTTGGTTAAGTAAACTGAATGAATATTATACCAAAGATGCTGTACTTCTAATAAAATTTTAAGCAATTTAATAACATGAGTGATAAGAGTACTGTCAGAAATTATAATTCGGTAATTTTTTTTCAGCTATAGTTTGTAATTTTTATTTATTTATTTTTGGCGAACGCTACAGTATAATGGATAATTTTATTGTTTGTATCACTTGCTCAATGTGGCACACTAGTAGTATTGAAAGGCACGAAAGGGTTGGGATAGAAAGAGGAAAAGTATTCCATCCGATTAATGAATACAAACTTCAGTTGAATAATAGTCATAGGTTTCGGGTATTTTTTTTTCCCTCTTCCTGTTATTTTATATTTTTAAATATGGCTGAAGATTCTATTTCTAGATTATAAAACTTTCTTTTCTTTTAGAAATGTTAAAATAAGTATGATGATAATGTTTTCCTAATTTTAACTGTGGTTTAGAAACAAATATCACTTTTTATATTCTTATTCTTATTCTTAATTATCACTTTTATATTATTATTGTATATTCCTTAGTCGGAATTTCCAGAAATGTGACAGCGTGTAAATTTGCTCCAGAAATTTGGGATACTGTGCTTTACTTAGCATGTCCTCATTTGCCTGCCGTAAGTCCCCCATGCTTTTTCAAATGGTTTTTAATTTTTAGTATCGTTATAAAAATAATTTCAAATTAAAATAAAAAAATATTTATTCCTAATTTGGGTTTTTTTGGTTCACGTTGAATAACAATTACTGCATCTTCCATTTTTTTTTCTACTTTTAATTTGATAGAAAATATATTATGTATGAAAAAAGAAAAATCTATAATTTTCATAGAATTTCCTAACAAAAATAATATATATATATTTTTTATTTTTCTCCTATATATTTTCAGTGTTTCATTTTTTTACTATTACAGCCTTAAGGTGCACAAGCTATTGATTCTCAGATATTTATATTAATTTTGGTAATTAATTATAAGTGGTGCTAAGTATTCATCATCCATGAATTTTTTGGCATGAATTTGACATGAAGCAGAACAAGTAACATATCGAAACAGAATTAACTATTGGCTTTTGCAATTATTTATACTCAAAGAGGCATTTTCTGACGAACTTTTACGGTACTCAAGTTGAAAATTACTGTCCTCGACAATTTTATTTTGTTGATAATTGGTCCAATTAGTTTTTCGTTAATAATTAATGTGAATTCAATTGAATAAAATAACATTAAGCAAAATTAAACAGAAACAGCAATAGTGAATTTCTATTTTAATAATCTATTTTTTTGTCCTCTCACCAAAAATCTCAATAAACCACAATGTTGAGGGGAAAAGTTGACCGTAAAAGAAGGTCGAGGTATGGGAATATATTTTTTATGATGAAGAGTAGTGGGGAATGGCTAATGAATAAAAACAATATAGAAAATAGCTTCCCTCTCAGTAAATAAAATTATTTTTTTAATACTCTTTTCTTCGTAATGATTCACATCTGTTTTTAATGATCGTGTTGTTTGTAATACATTATTAGATAGAAAATGAACAAACAGCAAAAATAAATTGTTTAATAACCAGGATGTTTTCTTTTTTTCCCTCGTTCAAAGTAATGACGACTCCAAGGTCACTAATGAGATATACAATTACAGTCATCATTAATTAAATGGCATTGCCGGTGTAAGTGTATGATTAGGTTTTCAGCCAGATAATTATTATGAAACAACAAAATAAACAAATAAATTTAATCTAGACAAGTCATTTCGGTTTATTGATTACGTCTACTACCTTTGAAGAAAGCGTTTCAAGAAGGGAGAGTTACAGGATCAAAAACGCGTCTTGTGGAAATATCCACAATAATACATAACACTAGAGACATGATTGTTTATTGAAAATTGATTACAATATTAATGTTTTTGTTTGGTTTCAACCTCTGTAGAGTACTAACCACTAATCCTTAAATAATATCACAGACATATATAAGTGCACACATATATAATTCTTAAATGAGTTGTCTCGTGTTGAGATTTTAAAAACCTGATTTACTTAAAAATATTAACATTAACTACTGATCTTCTAAGTTTTGTAAAGCTCATTTATTAAATAATATGATTTACGAAATGTGCACTTTTATTTAACCATGATTGTTTCGATGAAATTACATGTGTATAATTTTAATTAATATAATAAAAGTTAAATTACATTTTTTATAACAGATAGCTATGTTGTATCTATTTATACTCTCCAACAAAGGCAGATATTAGTGTGCACTTTTTCTGTTCTGCAATGTGTATGCACATCCAGAATGTCCCATTAACTTTCTCCTTCGTCAACAGGTTTTGGTATTTTGATTTAAAGTTTGCTAAATCATAACAGATGACAGTCAAATTTTCTAACCCTCTTTAGTTCTCAAACTTTATTAAACTTCCCTGGAATTTGGTAATTATTTTTTAAGGGGTCTCATAGCATATAATTTTAGGATGAATTCATATAAGGCACTTTTTTCATCCAACCCGTCTTTATGGCATGAACCACGAAAATTCATTATTGAAAATTTATTTGCACTTTTTAATGATTTAGGCCCAAACGGTGTGGGAAATAGAGCAAACCTTAAGAACAAAAACGTTTCAGAATTCGATTTTCCATAATAATCCGCCACCATAAAATGAGTTTTCTCGACCGAGAGAGGACACGCAAATATCTGTCTTGATGATGACATCTTAATAAATAAATTCCTCATTTAAAATGATCCTTAAAAATTTTCTTTCCTTATCTGACTAGTGCTTGCAATGAGGATAGGAATAAGTAAGTCCACGATACTTAGAGAAGGCTCTTAATAATCCAAAACTGAAGATATTTTTAATTTGAGCAATGGTAATTCCTTTTTTTTCTGTCCCTGAAAAGTTTAAAGAAATGTTAAAAGAAGGAGGAAGTTCTTCAATCGTGCTTAACTATTAAAATTCTTATTTCTTTTGAATGAAGGAAAAGGCTATAAAACACATAATGAACGAAGAATATTCTGGTCCATTGGAATAAGATAGATACAAGTGACGTGATTAAAGAAGTTCTTAAAGGTCACTTTGTTAAATGGTATAGTCCATTACACGATATGATTTATTAAATTGTTACTTATTTGATAAATAAAAATTCATAAAAATAAAACTTTTAATACAAAAAAAAATGTTTCTACCACTGTTTCTGCCTTCAGCTCCTTTCAACGGATTTCTCTTTCTTCTCATGTATCCTTCCTTCAATTCTCATTTTATTACTGATGCCTATCAAATATCAACTTCTTATTACCATAAAGGAAAAAAATTGCTATCATAATATAAAATTATAGGAAAGAAATGTTTTTTTTGTATTTTGTTTTAACACATACAGCCTTCGCCAAAAGTACTAGATATTCTCAACGTTCATTAATATATTTGAGAAATTAAGGTATGAAAAATAATCCATTTATTTGTAGGTAAGTAGTTTTATATGCAGATATTTGTATAAAATTAGTTGATTAAGTAAAATAGTCAATTTGTCATGAATTCGAATACACTTGGAATCGGCCTTATATTGTTCAGATTTATAAAAACAATATACTTTTTTATGTCATTCAAAGAAGTCTCCTGTTCCATTGCACAAGTCCTTTATTTAGCTAAAACAATAAATAAATAAATTGTATTTGCGTGGATAGATAAATATAAACTAGTTAAATACCTACTCTGGACCCGAAGTTTGAACTTCACTCTTTTCCTGGCTTATAGGAGTTGTCCAAAGATAGATAGTAGCACATACCGAATGCAAAATTTTTGACACTTGGTCTTTTTGAGTAGTACTGTACTTGAGTAGAAAAAATATGCAACAGAGGTGTTTTTGGATACAGCTCTTGCAATTGATAATACTTTACACCAGGTCTGTAAGCTGAAGACTGTACTATCGTGCACATCTTACTAGATAATTCATTAATTTATTTCGCTCAGATTTTTCTCCATTCGATGAGGCTCAAAGATATCTGAAATAAGACCAACCCTAGGCGGTGTGCCTCAGGCACTTGTTCCACTATTGTACATACATATACACATGGTATTCCATTAAGTCCTGACATATTTGATGACATTCCCACAATTAAATGAGACAACAATTAAACACATACACGTACTTACTAAAACCAGTTTGGTAATTTACGGAATCGCTAAATAGACTCCAGTCTTTCCAATCTAAAATACTATGATTTATCACCAAAGCACCATACTGCTAGTAAAACTTTGCATGCTAGCTAATAAGTTCCAATGGTCACTAAACTCATACGAACTCACTACAAAGGTTTTCGTGAAAACTACCCGAACACAAAGTACGCTCATAGGACAGATGACAACGACTCTCATACTTGAAAATATCCGAAGACTAAAAGGAACATAGAAAAGAGACCTACTAACATAAAAAGTCAGAGGTGAGGGATCGGTGGGTGCTATTCTTCATGCCTTAAATATCATTCGTAGTTTAATATTACAGTCACGCATGGGTGTACCCAGCGGAGGCGGAGGGGGCAGCTGCAACCCCTTAGAAGTAACAGAAAGTTATTAATCTAATAAAAACTATTT
>NW_027104988.1:1862640-1871142 GCF_000696795.3 Halyomorpha halys | reverse complement strand
TTTTGTTTTGTTTTATTCCTTCTGATGCCCAATTATATAATTATTAAACACACACCAAAAGCCATTTCATAAGCAGTGAAGTTATGAAGTTTACTATTGAACATGGAAAATTTTGAAATATGGATAAAAAAATAGAACTATTGTGCATCAAGTAGTTAAAATTAAAAAAACAAAGATAAATAAAATAAAAGTTTTTTTTTTTTAACTGATTCAAAATAACATTTGATATATTCCTACAGTCATTATTTGTTCCATTTAAGAAATGATAATTTTCATTTATCTATATGTTATATATAAAGCATATATATATATATGCTTTATATATAACATATAGATAAATGAAAATTATCATTTCTTAAATGGAACAAATAATGACTGTAGGAATATATCAAATGTTATTTTGAATCAGTTAAAAAAAAAAAACTTTTATTTTATTTATCTTTGTTTTTTTAATTTTAACTACTTGATGCACAATAGTTCTATTTTTTTATCCATATTTCAAAATTTTCCATGTTCAATAGTAAACTTCATAACTTCACTGCTTATGAAATGGCTTTTGGTGTGTGTTTAATAATTATATAATTGGGCATCAGAAGGAATAAAACAAAACAAAATTTTAATGGACGGACTTTGAGCTACTGTGCATTAAATTATCCATTATTGGATTATTTTTCCTACTCTTATTTTATTATTTTTGTTGCTTTATGCTGTTGTCATATTTTCCTATATTTTTTTAATAATACTCTATTTTCCTTTTCCTATTTACTTTTGTAAATTTTAAATTAATCCCTATTGTCATTTAATTGTTAATGACTAACTTTATCTTTATTATATTTAATTATTTATCAATTATCTTTTTACTTCTTATTTTTGTCATTTTTTTCATATATTATCTAATACCCCTGTGATTTTACTTCTCTTTATACCTCTAAGACATTTTCTTCTTCATTGTATCTTTATTAGTTCTATATTGCTATATCTTCTATTATTTTTAGTATTTATCACTGATTACCTTATTAGTATAATTGGTTTATAATTTATTAAACTATCAGTGATTAATGTATTTATTTCTTTATCTTTCTTGTAATTTTATTTTGTTCGTACCCATTTTTTTGGCATGCTAATCCCCACTTGTTATATTGCTACAAACATTTCTTGACCTTCAAGAAAAAATATATATTTCAAATATTAGATTAAATATAAATTTTTCAGACAATGTGAAATATATTTATTGAAATAAAATATTAAACTTTACGGAAAAATTGAGTGAAACAATTAAAGGTAAACACATAACACAATAGAATTTATTTATGCTTATCTCTGTCATTCATTAAAAACAACAAGCATCATAATGATCTTACACACTGTCCTCTGAAAATTCCATCTGTCATGCACTCTTCTAGGCAAAGTCGAGATTACGTTGCAAGTTTTTATTATAATGGCTAATAAAGCACTGCGAAATTATATATAATTTTCTTAAAAGGTTGGTTCTATTCACCTTTTTCATGCTGAAATGTAACAACCTGCAGATTATGGCAATTATATAATAGACAATAATGCATTTCAAGGGTACGGATAAAAATATAAAAGAAGTAAATCTATTTTTCAGGCGCCTTGGAGGGTTACTGGCAATCTATAGGGAACGGAGTTGTTAATGAAATGGAAGAAACCCATTGATTCGATTCTAATTAGCAAAATATAAAACATTAAAATAATTATGGATTATTTTATCGGATATAATAAGGAGAAATATGTCAATATAACACTACAAATAGCAAAAGTACCGGGAAAATGTAATGTGATAAGTTAATTTTGAGTCCAGGAGCAAATAGTTTGACCCGCATTGATTTAAATATACTTAAATCGAAAATTCCTTGAAATTATCCAAATTTCAAGAGTATATACTTATTATTTATTTATTTTTCTTTTGCCTACCAAGGGTGTAGCGGAAACTATTACCCATTTGTTTGATTTTGAACTTATTCTAAACATAATTTTCGAGAAAAGAAACAGTGTAATAACAATCTACAGTATCATAAATAGGAGATGGCATTTGGTATTAGTCTCAAATTCTTGCATTTAGGGATTTTTAAAATAACAATAATAGTATTTGACAATAAAATACTATATCAAATTGTATTACATATAATAATTCAATTTATAACTAGAATTGTATCATGTAAAAGGCGTAACCACATCTTTAAATGTTGCCTAAGAAACTTGCTGAAAAGGGTGCCATAAAATCAATCTTAAGCTAATGAGATATAGCTGTTGGTGATAACTTGATAGCTGCCATGACTAAAAAGGTAGTTACTCGATGCAGGAAATAAAAATAAAGGAATTCATAATATAGGCTATCAATGATTTCGAAACGGTATACAAGCCATACAATAACATCAATAAAATTTGCTTTGTCTCTTACAAGAGATGTTCAGCCACAATATATTTTTCATTTCATTTTATAGTATCTCAGTAAGAGATTCTTTATCTATATTTGTATTTCGATAAATGGGTATTTTTAATTATAATTTTCGAAGACTTTCTAATTTGAAAAAACAATTATCTACTACGTCAAAGACGCTTGTTGCTGTGCACAGAAAATTAAATAAAATAATAATAATTTCAAAATCGATTGTTTCTTTTTTATTCGAGGTGCTTAAAGATTGCTTACATGAATGTACGTATTGAAATCATTTATAAATATTACTGAAATGATAATGATTACTTTCGAAGCGATCGAATGAATAGTCATTTCTCACTGGCAGGGCAGTCGTCAAAGACATCATCGCAATTTGTAATTATATAAATTACTAGGCTTTTTCTTTCGCTCTAAGGTTGATTATAATAGCCTACTTCGGAGTTGCCTTCAAGGTCAGAAAAACATTGCAATCTCGGTTAATTAGATTTAATGTACCGAGGCGGGTCCAGAACGGGGTGAGAGAGGCCATCGCTCAGGGTAACGAGTCTTGAGGGTGAAGATGTACATCAGGGTGGGCAGAAAAAATCCAGCTTTTTTTTTTTTTTTTTTATCAAATTTTGATACAGCAAAAAATTTTCAAATGAGGAAAAAATGGGTGAAAGAAATAAATCAAATCGATTCATATCTTCCGGTCATACGTGGGCTCTTAAGTTTGGAATTTAATTTTTACTAAAATAATTTTCCACACTTGTTAATTACACACAATGTAAATCCAATGCCTCGTATCGATTATTCCTTACTACAAAGAATTAGAAAAAGAAAGGTTTAAAAAAATCAATTTTTTTAATGTTATTGGAAAATACGAAAAAGGATTAAATTATTGATCTCATTTGTTTATATTGTCGAAAAAAAAAAAGAGTCCACGCGCGACCGAAATATATGAATTTATTTAATTCCCCTTTTTTCTTCTCCTCAATTCCAGACATACCTTCAACATACTTTCGTAGGGCATTCCCTACCCTCAAACCCACCGCCCTAACCAAAAAGGGTCTAGGAGTAATCTGTCCCTTAGGTCACGCAAGGTCTAGACCTGTTTCTGCTAATGCAAAAAATGTGATTGCATTATTATCTTTTATAGAAATATAGTGTCCAACTTTTATATAATAGTTGTACTAAGAGAGTGCCTTAAAAATGTAAAACAGCATTATTCTGTCATTTCTACAGCTACGATTTTCATTTACTAACTTTCTAAATCAAAATAAAATAGAATTTTTGAAAACAGCTTTCTGCATAATATAATTTTTTTATTTATTTGGCTATATGTTTAGGTCATTTGCATATCATCATTATGGAAGATATTTGGTTTTATTATAATTGGAGTATACTAAACAAATAAAAAACTGTAGCTTAACTTTTCATTCTACTATGTTAGTTATATTTCGAATTATTACATTTTTTTTTTCTAAAAACAAAGTTTTAATTTTTTACAATAACATTAAACAACTAACTAGTCATCATTGTTTTTATTCGGTCATCACAAGGATAGAAAAAGGAAAGATTGCATAGTGTTACTACTTACCAAATAAAGATACTTGGTTACTCACCGAGTGTTCAACATATATCAAAATATCATTATTATTTGGCTCCCTCACTACTGAAGAAGAAGGTAGAGAAGCGTTGTACTCATACTGGTATTAAATAAGATTTATATCCTCAGAATCGAAAATATTCTCTCACATTTTAAGTTTCAGACATCAAGTAATAAACATGCTTCCAGATCTGTCGTATGTTTGCTATCAAGTTTGTTTTACTGGATAATAGATCGAACTGTTAATCCGAATTCGATGACATTTTCAAGGATTTAGAGGGTTGTTATCTGGATAGTCACTTATCGATTTTATTAAATTCCCTCCACTAATTTCATGTAAGCATGCTCAAACCTATTTATCTTGTCATACCTATGTTCCAATGTAACCCAAATTAGGAGAAAAGTTGAGGGTAGTTTATCGTGTAGTATAAATTTCTGCGATTAATTTCCTGAATAAACCTAGATTTCAATACTTGCTCATCCTGTAGATTTTATTCTCAAATGACAAATAATTAACCTTGATTTGGTATTTTATATTAATCTAATATTTTTTTTTTACTTCTAGGGGGGCAGCTGCCCCATCCTGCTCTGGGTATGCCCATGTTGGCAGAGTTTTTTAATTAAATAGTCGTTGTATAAATCGTTCTTAGAAATATTAAGCTTAATAGAAAGCATGTTATGGAAGGAACATTGTCACATCTGAAATAAATAAATGGGAAAACAGACTAAAGGAAGCCTCTCTAAAAATATAAATAAATAAATAAAGGAAAAGAAAGAGCCATATTCATATTTTGTAGTACTGGTGGACTAATGGGGAAAAATTCTAAAAATCTTGATATGACATTTTATTGTGCATGTATGAATGTTCTATATGATTTGATTTGTATATAGTCGAATTGATAATCTTTTTTCTCTTTCAGCGGGGTACTTACTTAGTTCGTGTAGTCAGATGCCGAAAATTGAAGTCAACGGAAAACAAATTTTCCAGTTAGAACTTCAAGAACCATCACCAGAGATAAAAGAAAAGGCAAGGAAGGAACTGAGGGAAACACCTGATGTGGTGGAACAAGCAAAGAAGGAACTTCAGGATCTTCTTAGAGGTATTTAATACCAAAGAATTTATAATCTTTTTTTTTTTGTCTTTTATTTTGTTTTATTTCAAATACTAAGGAACCCTTAAAAGGCCAGTAGGAATGAAATGAATGAAGGAATGAAAAAACAGAAAGACCAAAGATGGACAGTTAGATCGTGATGGGGTAATACTGATGGGCTTCCGAAAAAATGTTGAAGCCTACTCATTCAATGGGATACTGAGAAAAGGGAAGTGAAGGATACAAGTTCTTCGTTTATATTGCTGTTTTAACTATTTTCTGATAGGAAAATGTCAAAATTAGGGTCAAACTAGCTTTCTGTTTATTATGAATGGAAAGAAACAGCATAAAAATCCATACTCTTTGATATCTCATTTCCAAGTAAGCGTCTGTAGGACTGATAGTGTAGAAGTCTCATGATTTAAGTCAGCCACCTCAGTCTGAATTTTAAATGATGAACTGTCATTCCACTGGAAGGGTCCCTTTAAGGTTCAGAATATCCCATTAAAGATATTTATAAAACTCATGATTTATGTCTCATTTATTCTGAAGGAACATATAGATGAAAAAAAAGAAATTTCATTTCATAACCAACAATTCATGGGATTGTCTTTAAAGAAATGTTGAATGTTAATTAAAAAAACTATGGCCTGTAAAAATCACAATGGGATAATGTTAATCATAAAATTTAAACAAGTAGATTTCATTCATATTCATCCAAAACACATTTTCCTTTATTAGATTGGAAATTATTTTTGATGGAATTGTTTTTATGGCAACATGATGAGTAAACCTAATTACAATGAATCACAATTGAATAATGTTTGTTTTTAGTTTGTTAGTAATTCTATTATATAATGCTATATGTGACGGTATAATGGTCAAAAAAGTTTTTTAAATACTCTTAAATATAAATTAAAGGAATTGGTAATAGTAACTGGTGGGTGGAACAAGTCGAACAAGTGGGCCTAGTGGCCCTATTTGCCAACCCCTGGTGGCTACCTTGAAGTTACCACTGTTTATTAACCAAGGTGGGAGTGTCAAGATCCATTTCTTAAGGCTGCCAAGCAGAAAATATTAACTGTCATAGGTGGGAATTGATTCCACAATGTTCCTATCCAGGCACTCTTGGACCCATGCCCCAATGCGCATGGCTGTCGCATTCTTTATGCATACAAAAAAATATGTATATCGGTGGCTTTTTAATATATTTGATTATTGTACACGATAGAAGAATATTTTCTAAAATTTAAAAGATGACGGCTACTTATGTTAAAGGAAATATCTTTAGATAAAAACCAGAGATAATTAAACTGATCATTGACATAAAATAGATTTTGAGGACTGCACCATGTATACAAACTGTAACTGCTTTTCATTAAGATAAAATAATATTAGTTACGGTTGTTGTACTATTCTATTTCCTCCAATTGGTTATCAATGAGGTTTAAAAATTAAACATAAAAATATTAGCGTTCAGATTTTTGCCCATCATAACACTGTGCAACGGTGATGTATGGAGTTTTTGTAATAACAGCCAAGTTTGTTTTCCAACCCTTTAAAGAGTCAGGTCCCACTTTTCAGTGCCTAGATGATACATTTTCTACCCAAAGCTAGTCTTGAAACTGACAATGAGTTAAGAAACCTGTACTTATCAACTCAGCTACCACACTCCATTTTATTAGTATACATTTGGAAATTTAAAGCATGATATTAGTCCCTATTTTTGTTTTCAAATGAATCTTCAAATGTGTTGGAATATTTTGTTAAATATTTGTGTTCTCCATCAGGGATTTACTACTAAATATTTATACTGAAGATATACACTTATAAGAAATATTTTAGTAGCTTTTTTCCCATATTTTCCTCTCAATGCTCTAATAAATATACCTGATGAATAATAAACATTATAAAAGTATAAGAAACCTTGGGTTTAAGAGCAATTACTCCACAATAACTTTGTTCTGTTTCAGACCAAAAAACTAATTTATTGTGATACTTATTTTACTACAAAAATGAGGTTTTATTTGATATTTGAATATGTAAAATGAGTCTTCCATTATGTTTTCTTAGTAAAATTGTCAAAGAGAATAATAGAATAAAAAAATTAAAAATAATACTGTTCACATATTAACTATAAAATATTGTTGATTTAATATAGACCAACCTTGAACATTCATTCATGAAAACTAAAATTTTCTTTTTCATATAATATAACTCGCTGCATATATGTGAAAAATTATAAGACTAATATATTAATTATTATAATTATTGTAAAACTGCTAATAATTGAATGTTTTAGTGTTTTCTTATAATTTATATTAACAAAATTATTGTATTTTTTATTCCATTTATAGAGGAAGAAGGCCTGGATACACCTTATGAACTTGACCAGTATCTTGTCCGTTATCTGAGGCCAACAAAATTTTATCCTGAGAGTGCACTCAAGTTGGTGAGGATAAATTTTATGTTAATGGGTCATAATTAAAATTGAATCAGAAATATTTAACTTTACTAATTATTCTGCTTTTAAGCCTGAAAATATTCCTAGAACTCATCCTTTCTTAGCTTCATAAGTAGTATATGATTTCTATGGGATCTCTAAATTACTAATACATGTCAAAAGACATAAGATAGTTTTGGTGAGGAGGAAGAAATTTTCCGTCCTTCTATATAATAATAGTAATTCTTCTGCTTTTCTTTGCCTCACCTTTTTTTTTCTTTGTTTTAATATTAAATATAAGAAGAATATTTTCGTTATATATGTGTGTGTGTGTTTTTTTTTGTTTTTTTTACGAGGGTCGGTGGAAATCTTCAAAAGACACGGATAGGCCCGTACCTATCCGTGTGTGGGATTTTTACCCACTAAAACCACCGCCCTACACCTATTCATTCCTCTCCACAGGACCGCCGCTAGGCATTACTTCATGGAGGGAAATGGCTGAGTGCCGCCTCATTGTTTTAGGCTATCTTCTGGTTCGCTATCTCTCTCCTCATTCCTTAACTTCTGCATCACCTGTGCAGCAAATCGTTGGCCTGCCATCCAATAATCTTTGTTAAGCAGCATAATATTGACAATATTATCTGGTGTTGGGTCTGAGCCGCAAACATGTCAGAAGTCTCTTCTTTCTTCTTGAAAGCGGTGACAGAAGAAGAAAACGTGCTCCGCACTCTCTTCCGTTTCTGGGCACAATGGACATTCTCCAGTCTCATCGAGCTTAAACCTATACTGGTAGGCTAGGAACCAACCATCCCCTGTGATAAACTGGGAGATATAATAATCTACTTCCCCGTGGTTCCTATTCACCCAGGCCTCGATGTTGGTCGCCAGCCTGTGCGTCCATCTTCCACTGAATGCCATATTCCAGCGACGTTGCCATTTTCTTATAGTCTCCTTTCTTAAT
>NW_027104988.1:1842493-1853935 GCF_000696795.3 Halyomorpha halys | reverse complement strand
GTGTGTGTGTGTGTGTGTGTGTGTGTGTGTGTGTGTGTAACTCAGCTCTGATGTTCTATCAAAAAGAAGTTGTAGGATGAATATATAAACAGACTAGTATCACTTCAAGAATTAAGGATTGTTCTGATGGACGAGAGTATGAAAATATTTATTCTAAACCTTATCAGGTTAATGTTACATCAAAAGGAAGATATACCTAATTAATACAGAAAGATAAAATACCTGCCCAATGACTTTCATAATTTTATTTAAAGGATACCCATGGTATCATCCTTTCCTTCCAAAATGAAAATAGAGAAATCATATGTACGAGATCATAATCTCGAAATGTTTCCTTGTGTTTCAAAACTTAAATGCATCATTCCTACTCAACTGTTCCACCAGTCCCACTAGGAAATTCACATTACTCTGCTAGATAAAATATTACATCCTAATTTGTTTATGCAATCAAATCTATATACCAAGATCTTAAATGAACAATCCACGAAAATGTTAAAATCCACTGTCGACATTCCACTTGTCATTGAAATCTCAGGGATATTAGAGGGATAATCAAGGGGATCTCAAGCTCAAACTGCTTTCATTTAAATTAAACAACTTTAAAATATTCTTAATACAATTAAATTACTGATTGAGTTTTTTCTTTCCTCATTACAGATTAAAGATTACTATGAATTCAAAATCAAGCACAAGAATGTTTATGATGGTTTAGTTCCTAGTAAAGAAAAAAATATATTTTCCCATGATGTTATTACGGTTCTCCCTAAAAGGGATCAAGAGGGAAGGAGAATTCTTGTTCTGTCTCTTGGAAGTGAGTATTTTCAAAGCTGCATCCATTATTTTTTTTTACAAACTTTTTTTTTTAACATTATATCAATATAGAGTAATGGTTGTGCTAAGGAGAAGTGAAGAATGCACAAATAAGTAATGGTAGAAAAGTGAGGATAGTGTAAAGATGTGACATGATTTCCTATATGAAATTCAAATTATGAAAAATTATGAGGTTTAAAGTACATAAATATGGGACAGTGGCCCCGAAACGTTGTACTATAATATGATAATTTAATATAAATTACATTCAATTGGAAGTTTATTAACCTCAAAAAATTTTTATGAATCGACTTACCAGACTTCCTAAGAGAAAATCCAGAAAGAATTTTATATATTAAAATATACTGTTTTAATGTATTTATAAATGTGTTCATAGACAAACTTTATGTTTTGGTTACAATTTTTTTTTTTTTTTAATTCATACAATTAATTTTCATATAGAGAAGTGGAAGCACAATAAAGTTTCTCTTGATGAATTTTACAAAGCAGCTGTACTGTTTTCTGAAGCGGCAGCTCTAGAACCAGAAACTCAAATATGTGGAGCACAAATTATTTTTGATATGGATGGTCTTTCCCTCCAGCAGACTTGGCAGTTCACTCCTCCTTTCGCTAAGAGGATAGTAGATTGGCTTCAGGTAAAACCTCTTAACTGTTCTGATATGATATATTATTATATTACCTTAAAGGTTTCTTAAGCATTATGCATTTCAATAAATTATATTTAGTGTTGTTAAAAGATCATTAGTTGACTGTGTAATTAATTGTATGAAGATGGTCTGGGTGGAGTTCAAGAAAGGGTAGAAAAAGCTTTTTATTAGTAACTAACATTTTGCCCCACTTTGAGCCGACTCCTGAGTGATGTAAAATAACATCTGATCATTTTATATCTAGCAGGATTCAGTCCTGCTTGATATAAATGCCCTGCAAAATGAAGCAAATCATTGGTTACCAACAAATATTTTCTTTCGCTATTTTATATACCTTTCTTCCTTCCTACTTACATTTAGTATTGGTTTTAAAAATTTTAATGAAAAAACTCATTGTCTTACTTAATTCATACTATCATTAAAATTTGATTTTAAATAACAATTTTCTAATAAATTGTCGAGTTTGTACCAAATAAATAAAAAACTAAATCAACCGATTTTATTTCACTTCATAAGTTTTTGGAACTTTTCATGATTTATAGATATTTAAAAATTATTCTTTACTTACTGATAGAGTTATAGTTAAAATTTTATTTATTTCAAATCAGAAGTACCTCTCTGATTTGGAGAGAAATATTAGGTAGAGGATGGGGAGGAACAGTCAACTTGTCAATGTGACAGCAAACAGCTGTCATCCATCTCTAATGAAAAGTAAGAATAAAAGAGGATTTTTTGAAAAGAATAGCTTTGTCTTTTCCTGGGTGCCACAGTTTCAGCCATTTTACAATAAATGTGGTTCATGCAAGCATGTTTTATGCACATGATTAGTACATGTCCGAGTGTATTGATGCGTAAACACAAAAGGACTGATCTCTATTAAAAAAAAAAAATAATAAAATAAAAAAATAAACTTCAGTTTGATGTCTGTTTTAATCATAAAGAAATATAAAATAGTTACTTATTTATTCTACTCACAAGTATCATTGGTCAGTGGTGTGTCACACTGTGTCAAAGTGAAATATATGAACATACCCACATATTCACTTCCAGATTGATTGATTATTAGATATTATATTCAATTAATTTTATGGTGAAGTTTATTGGTATAGTAGTGAATATTACTTTTCTTGTTACAGGACAGCATTCCTCTGAGGATCAAAGGAATTCAGATAATTAACCAACCATACATATTTAACATGGTATTTGCCCTCTTCAAGCCTTTCTTAAGAGATAAGCTAAAAAGCAGGGTAAGTAATAAATGTATTTCTTTCAAATGTTGAGACCGTTTTCTCTTAACCAATGATGTTTATTTAATTTTTTTTTTTATCCTTTTTACTATCATGATAAATTATATATTAATTGTTAATTATTAACTATCAATCAAAATGATTGAGGAAAAATATCGTTAAGATATCATCAATCCCACATGATAAAAAAAAAATATTCAAGAATAAATTTTTTTGTTATTAATTTTATTTGTAAACAATTCTATTTTATATGTATATATGTTATAGATATTTTAGTGATGTTTTGGTCTTTATTGATTTTAGTCATTTCAAAGTTTTTTCATTACTCTTTTGCCCAAGCCGTCTTACTAAAATTCTTTGGTATTATAAATACACTCTATGGAATTATTAGTTAATATTTTTTCTTAACAATTTAATAAACTAATATTTTTCTTAAAAATTAAATAAACTAATATGTTGTTTTTTCTTCTTATTTTCGGTAAAAGTTAGTTTTATATTAGATTTTTTTTAATAACTTGTTTACCTTATTTTTAATCTCCAGAGGTTTTGTAGATTGTCAATTTTAGTTATGTTTTTTCACTCTTAAAAACAATTCATATTTTGTAATTGTTACTACTTTAATGCACTCTGTTAATTAATGAGGTCCTAAGAATATTTTTCCTTACTCATTCTGATTGATAATTAATTATATAAAATGAATACCAATAATATAAAAAGATTCATTGTTTACTTTAATGTAATTAGTGAAACTGTTAGGATAAATTTTGCATTATTTCCTTTATAATTATGACAAGTTTAGTTAATTTTATCTTTTATCAGATTACCTGGAAAGTTTTTTCCTGCATCTCTATTTTATTTGTTTCAAATACAGAATCACCAGCAATAAGTTGAAATCAAACATTCTAGTTTTTTCACTACATTCTTGTCCGATGTCTTTAATGTCAAAAATACTCAACTATGTTTCATTCCAAACTCTGCAAGTGCTGATGCAGTGCAGTTTTGATGAAGTTGATCTGAATGTTTGTATCAAATTTTTTTACATCAATCTCTTAAAAGAAAATTTCAGAACTGTGAAATATTTTATTCCAGATATTGTGTGTGCTATTTTATGCACATCTTTCAAATATTTTATTTGCAACAACAATCTAAAACAACTGGAAACAAATGACAAAAAATCTTTAAAATGGTCTACAATTAGTTTGTGTAGTATAAATTAGGCACCTAAATTGAGAGCCCATGCTGTAAAAGATAGAGCTAAGGAGAAGTAGAAAGAATAGGGAGCTCTCTGAACTTTAATATTTATTTTTTGTTAATTTGCTAACAAAAGAGATATTTTTTTACTTTTAGATCATATTCCATGGCAGTGACAGGAAATCACTTCACCAACATTTAGACCCTTCTTGTCTTCCAGAAGAATATGGTGGTACCATGACCCTTCCTTTAATTCATGGCTTGCAATGGTATGAAATGCTCGTAAAAATGGAACCAGAATTCGAAAGTATGTATCTTTTTGTTATCTTAATAGTTATAATATAACACGAGAATTTAATATTAGCTTTAACATTAAATTCTCGTGTTATATTGTACTTATCTTAATAGTTATAATATAATATTATTAATATAAACATATTATATCATTTTATTATAATGTTTAAAATAAAGGAGTTTAATTTTATATATCTTGATATTTTAAGGATTTTATTACAAATAAGTCAATTACTCATTGAATTACCACTTTTAGAATAAAAATGCTAAAGTAGTGATAATTAAAAGTATTTTGAGGTCTTATTTTGTATTAATTAATTATAGTGCATGAGTAACTGAGAAAGAAAGTTTTACTTATTGTTTTCCAAAAAAAAAAAAACATTAATTAGGGAAAACATCTTTTTAGCATAACAATAAATAATGCATTATATTTAATCCTACTATAAAAAATTTGGAAATTTTCTCATACACTTTTATTACTGTTTCATTAAAAAAAATTTTTTAAATTTTAAACTGTAAGTTTTGTATCTTTTTTTAAGCAATCATGATCCATAATACATTTTTTATGAAATTAAATTGGTATCTTGAAATATCATTTTTCCTCTTTAGAAACAATTTTTAAGAAGGTAAAGAAGTCAACAAAAAATTTAGACAAAATAAAAACACAAGACAGTTTCTTTCCTTAGTAGTTGATACTATTTATTAGGAAAATTTTAAAGTATTAGACAGAGAAGTATTGGTCTCTGAAGTTGAGACATACACTGGGAAAAATCAGACTTTTAATATTAATCATCTCAGGCATAAATATATTCTTTTTTAAAGTAATAATTCACAATTTAAAAAACTATATACTTAAAAAGTCGCTATTAAATAGTTCTGGTTATACCTAGACTGAAGTTACCGACTACCAGAATTTAAGTAGGAATGAGATAAATGTACTTTAGTTTGCTTACATTTATAAACTTTAATTTACATCATAATAGAAATATTTATATTTAATTCTGTGCTGCAACTGTCATAATTTCCTCGTGATAATATTACTTAAAAAACTATTTTAATTTTTCAGAAATCAACTGCTATGGATACAAGAAAGGTGCCAAATAAGGACTCAAATAGTAAGAAAAAAATCAAAAACATTCAACTAGTGCCAATATTTTTCGTAAAATCAAACATTTGTAAAACACCTTGTAGTTAAATATTATAATGACTTTCCTAATTTTAGGTATTTCTAACTTATTGTTAAGTAATCAATCTTCCATTAATTTGCTGTAATTTCAGTTCCAAATTGTTTACAGTAAATATATATCTTGGGTGTTGAATAGAAATAAAAATGTATTTAAAATTTAAATAAATACATCACAATTGTATTTAAAGGTGTAAGGTATAGACCATACTCATTAAAATAAAATTATTTTATTAGTTCTAGATATAATTACCAAACAAGTATATAGTGAATGTTTTTCTTATTTATCTGATAACTGTTTATTATATCTATATTATTAATGAGAGTCATTTCTTGTGTAATTAATTTTTTTTATTTTTTTGTTTATCAAATATATTAATCAGAATTGATACCATTTACTTGCACATAAAGTGATGAAAAATATATCAGTACATTTCATAAAAATTATAAAGCAATCTGTGGTATTAATTTTAAGTTTGTTTCTCATTGATTGTAAAATTAAAAGTGATACAATATATTTTTTTAATCAGCCATAAATCTATTATGTTAAGCCTTCAAAGTTATGTTTTCATAAGAACATTGCAATAATTGCTAAATCATTTATTTTGTGCTATTTAGTTGACATTGAGTACATATTGACTTTAAATTAATTTCCTAAATTTATGACTTATATATTTACAACATCTATAAAGACCAAATCATAGAATGTATTGTTAAGTCAGCACAAGCCAGATATTATGACAAATACATAATTTTCAGTTTCTTTTTATTAATTAAAAATTCATGATGATAAAAATAAATTCATTATTGTTATATATGTATTTTATTACATAATAACATACTAAAAGATTCATATCAATAATAAGTACAATCAAATAAAATAAATGTTGTATTGATGTTTCCTTCACTTATCAGTATAAATATGTTCCCTGAATATTGTTGACCTTTATCATTGTTACCTTTATCATATTTTTAAGCTGTTCAAAAATAAATTAATTATTATATAAACATTTTTGTAATCAAATGTTAAAATCTGCTCAAATTGTGTTATATTTTATTTTATGTGTATATTTTATATATGTACATATATAAAAAGTTGTTAATTGTTTAAAATTATATTGAAAAATTATATTAATTTTATCCTCTTTTTCTGTGATCTATACTTTTGTCATCTCAAAACTGATACTTACGGTTATTACAAAAATTATGTATTAAAAAGTATTAATGTAAATATTCATTAGTTTATGAAATGTTCAATAAAAATATTAATAGTTTTAAGGCAACTTTCGATTTACTTCCTGCTAAATACGAATATTACCAGTTTTCTTTCACCATTTTCAGTTTCCTTAAACAAAATGGCAGCAGGGATTTCACTTTAGGTGAGGTATGGAGGGAATAATCCTCCTTCACCCGCTAATTATACGAAAACTCAAATATTTGAAATTTGAGAATCTACTTCAAAATGTGAAAATTATGGTTAAAAATTTTACTCAAAGAGTTGCTAAAATTTAAAAACAATTTGTCTCTACCTCTAAAACTAAGTTAAGTTAAGAAATTGGAATTTTATTGCTGTGATTTTTTTTTTGTTTTTTTAATATCTTAATGGCATTGGAATTTTCCATACAGCCAGGTAAAATTATTTATTTGTATTTCGATTATTTTCATCGTGGTTGGGGATTGAAGTTTTTTATTATGTGGGACCACCACTCAATGAAAAAAGACAACGCAATTCACAACAATTCAAACCGGCACTGCCATTAGACCTCAGAATGGTAAGGCTGTGCCCAACCACTGAGCTGTGGGCTGCCCTGCTGTAATATTGATAAATCAAAGAACAATATTGTTGTCAGGTATCATCCTTTCTAGTAGGTAAGAAAAAGTTCAAATCCAAAGGAATTTGGAAGATTTAAATATTTTATAGTTGACATATCTTTAAGTATGCAGAGAGAGAAGGTTGAGCAATTTTCCAGGTGCTCAGGCTGTTTTGGGGGGTGATAAGAGTTAACTAAAAAATCTATAATAAATAATACCACATACTTTTATCATACTCTGATTGTGTAGCCTAATTTATAAATGTGTATTTTGTTTTGTTTATGTAGTACAATGATGTTAACATAATAAACCTTAATCCATGTTAATATTATTGACTGAAATAAAACACAAGAAGTATTGAGTGTCAGTATCACTACCTCCCAGGCCCTGGCTCAACTGATGGCAAGCAGCGCTATAAATAGTTATCAGAAGTCTTCACATTATTTCATAATTATTTAGAAGAAATTTATCTTCTAAAAATGATTTTCCATAAAAATCACAATTAACAATCCACATTTTACAATAACAATATTTTGGAATTTTTTCCTCATTAAAATTCCAACACAATAAACAATGAAATCACTTTTCGAAGATATGCTTCACCTAAATAATTATGAAAAAATAACACCATATAAAAGGTAAAAATAATTAGGTTATAAAAAAATCCAACCAATAAAAATAAAAGATTTAATTTATATAAACAGTAAGAACTTACTTTAACTTGTCCTTGCCAGTATCTAAAAGTTATCAAAACATATTTTTCATCAACTCAAGTTTCACACAACAAGTTCATGTTAGAGAATTAAGAAATGTGAAGTGTCTAAGCCCCAAAGATGTTCTGGTAAATAGTATCATTCAGAAATATATCAAATTGATTATGTGATTTGGGAAATGTTTGTTTAGCCAAATTTGCACTTGTTACACCAAGAAGGAAGAAAAATATTGACAAAGAAAAGAAAGATGAATTTAACCGAGAAATTAAGTCATCAAAAATACAATTGTAATGTAATGTCCAACTATAACCCAGAACAAGTATATTACACCAGACTTCTTTTCACTAGAATCCGAGTTGTTGGCAAAAATTTTATTATTCTATATTTATTAAAATATCTAATTTTACATTATTTATTTTCTTACAATCTTTAATAATAATTTATAGTTAATGAGTGGTTTTTTTTCTATAATTAGGTTAAATCTATCTATTGAAAAAAAATAAAAGGTCGTGAAGTACATTAATAATTTTCTTCACTTACACTAGGACATTCAATTAGTGCAAAACATGAACATAAAAACTCATAGAAAAAGAATTTGGAAATTACATGTGAACTTGCATTACTCAAAAGATAATTTTCAATTAATACCAGTATAATTTTGTTCATATACAGATTAAATGATTTTTGTTCTTATTTATTGAAATGAATAATATTTGTAATCTTCTTAACTAATAACAATTACAAATATTGAGGAAAATCTCAACATAAGCAAAAGTAATATCGAAACTGCAAATCGCTTCAGTATTTATCACTTGGAAGTATTTATTAATTATAAAAAATACATAGGTTTTTAGAGAATCAGTGGACCAGAAATGGACTCTAAATGATTGTAAGTTTTGATCAAACAAGAGGCCAATATTTTAGTGAAATAATTATAATCTTGAATTCGTTCAATATAAATTTTTTTTGTATTTTAATATATTTTGAGGTTGATTTTAAAATATTTATTATTCTTCTACTGGTGTTTCAAAATAACTGATTTGTATGACTACTACAGATTGGATCGCCCTGGTTCACTTATTGTTTAGTATGGGTAACATAAATAAATATAAATAGATTATACTTTTTATTTTTCAGACTAAATAAGAGAAAATTAAAGACACTGTAATTTGTATACTAGCCCAGTAGTAAAAATATTGAAAATATAAAAAATGAATGGAAAAAGTAAAAATTCAGGAAACTTAGTTCTGGAAAATATTAATCAAACTTTTAAACTGTAATGATTCAATTGTTTTCAGTAATGTAGACTGCAATCTAATAATTTTAATTGCATATAGGTTTGACACAATCACATTCATTGAAAAAGAAATATCATTCTATAATCATGCGAATATTTTAAACAGATTAGCTACCATATAAACAAACGTAGAAATGTATCAGGTAATTAACCACAATAAAATACATGTTATTGAGTAATTCATTTGTATTTTACTTATTTTGTAAATGTTGCCACTTAGTATTTAAATACATCCATTACTGATAGTCTTTTATTACTAATTGTAAGTTTATATTACTTTTATATTTTAAATTTTTAAAACTATCTCGCTTAATATTTTTATCCATTTACATGCATATTTTAAATAAATTCAGTACCTGATATTTCTTATTTGTCTGGATATGTATTAATTATTTTCATAATAATTTGTAATTTTTCAAGCATTGTCAATGATTAATCCTTCTTAAATACAATTATTGCTGATTTCAATTTTTTACAAATCGTAAATTTTTAAATAGTTTTAGTTTTTTAATTGTGTTTCATATTATACACCAATTTCAATTATTTCTGTATAATTTTTAGTTTCTCCTGCAATTTCATTTTTGGTTTAGAACTTTTTGTAGGCAAATTAGTTTTAGATCTGAAATTTTAGCTATCTTATTATATATTTGGAAATTTTTTGTTCCATATTTTACTGGAAAACTTTAGAACATTGTCAAACCATTGTAACAAATTATCAAAGTTATATGAAATTGTATTCAAGAGATTGATGAGCCACTATGTCAAAGATTCTAATAAAATTGAACTTTACTCCCAAATAGAATTGCTGAACCTATACAGTTTTAGGATGTTTATCTTAAAATAATATTGAAACATGGACAGGAAGATCAAATATCAAATACTCATCTAAAGTGAAAAAAGTCTTTGAATGATATGTTTAAAAGTTAAATAGTACACTGAACATAACTAATGTTAATAGTAATTTAGTTAAGAAAATATTTATAATAACTACAAACGTAAAAAAAAGATTCTGATTTTTAATAAGTAATTTGATAAAGTGATGACCTGCCTGGGTAATTATCAAATTTTAACCTTTAGATTCTTGTTACATTTTTTAAATATGGTTCACTCAACACAAAGCTCAAGAGAAAACAAATGATCTTAAGAAGTGCATCAATATTTTATTTTATTTAACATTTCTTAATAAGGATGGTTTTAGCATTAAATATCACTTGTTGACCCTTAAAATCTACAAATTGTGTGAGTTATTTTTCCAAAATTTTACATTAATATCTATTCTGTCACAACTCTAAATATGATACAAAGAAACAATTTGTGTTGAACTAAAATAAGAAGAAAGATAAAGATAAGAAAACCAGAGATACAAATACACTTCATGCACAAACAGAGCTTATTATCAGATTTCCTTATTTCGTAAATTAGTAAATTCTTTAGTTAGAGTGTTTACTGATCCTTTGTATTTAAGAGTCATTAATATCATTTTTGACCAGAAGAAATTTAACTACCACTTTTTTCTTATCAATCTAGTGTCTTAATGGTCAGGTTCATAACGATAGTATCACAGATATGTTTAATCAGTGAAATGTATGCAATATACCATTCCCTCTTTTCTATTTTACTTTTTTGGATAATTGCAAAAATGTTTTCCTGAAAAACCCTGGGTAACACTACTCTTGACCAAAGACATTTTGGATTCTATTATTATTATTATTATTATAAACAATAATACATATATGATGATATATATGAGGTGATTTCCCCAAAAAGCTTCATTTTTTGTGCCAAATTTTTGCGTGAGTGAACAATCTTAAAAAACAATTTTATGTGGCTTCCTGGAATCACAAAGAACAATATACAACACAAAATAGAACTCAAATTGCTTTTTTTTTTCCAAATCCCGATTTTTTAGTATGGTGTTCATCAAGAATTTAGTTTAATAACCTTTAATGGAATATTGAAAGGTTGTCGAAGCAAACCGTTGCGACTGAACCACAATAAGACCTTACAATTACCTTTTGTTTTTGCCAACCATCCAAACCCCATGTTCTCTAACAAATTCAACCCTACCATAAAAATCATTAGCTATCTTCAGAACAAAAAATTGCGTTGATTATTACTACTAACAAGAAGTTGTTAATTTCTGCAAATAATCAAAACAAACGATCGATATTTAAGGTATGTGAAATAGTTTCACTGATTATAACACCTAGCTAATTTTAAATAACAC
>NW_027104988.1:1834536-1841962 GCF_000696795.3 Halyomorpha halys | reverse complement strand
TCATAATTAAACCGTAATATGATATTTAATCTATACACCAGCGCCCAATCTTAAGCAATATATCATTTTCATATTTTAGAGAGAGAAGGGACGTTCAATTCGGGCCTTTTTTTCAATTTTATATTTTTAATGTTAACTTAGTAGCAAACAATTAAATACTTTTGTTTTTAAAAACACCAGTAGTGGCATGTCTTCTAAAAGATGACATCAAAACATTTTTGAGTGTAGTAGTGCCTCATTCATTCAGCTAATCCCCCAAGATACATCTGCCTTAAAGTTGAGCACCTTTTCAAAAATAATTTTTAAAAAATACACCCATTACAAATCTCAGAAGTGCGGTATTTATTAAGTGTATATTGCTCGTTTATTTGTTCAAATTGTTGTGGAATAGATAAAGACTGTTGAATTAATTAATTTCCCTAGTTCAAAAAATTATTTTTTGTAATTACATTATAATTTTAATTTTTATTCTATTATCAGAAAGATTACGTAGAAACATTTTTAGATGTACCTAGTCTCTCTTCCATTCAACAAATCCCCCACTATCTTCCCGAAATCTTAAAGTGAACAACTCATAGTTATGGTAACAAAGTTCGTAAAACGCGACCAGCCGGTGAAGTTGTGTCAGTAGGCCAGTGACTCAGTTGTAGTGATCAGAGTTCTGGGTACGAGGGTCACGATGAGTCAACTCTCAGATAGCCAACACAAGTATCTATCGTACAAGTGATAGCTTCACAAACGAGAACAATTATAGGCATGAAGTCTTTTAGAAATAGAGTTATGTTACACTTGAACTTTTAGAGTTAAAACGTCTTTTTTACAATCAAATAATACAAATACGAATGGAAATTTTGTTAAAGATTTTATATATTAGAGTTGTATATTTCATTCTACCATAATAGCCTTTCAATCCCAGTAGCCTTAATTCTTTAGTGATTTGAAAATAAAATCTAATTTTGTTTCCGAAAATATAAAACAGTAGGAGAATTACTCGATGATGATATTGGAAAAAATTTAACCAATACTGTTCATCAAAAAAAAAAATTAGCTTCAACAGCTCCAGAGCTGTTGAAGCGAATTTTTTTTTTTTTATTTTGTTTTTTACACCTCGGTGTAACCTAAAGTTATAAAAACCATACTGTTATCTACAACCAAAATTTTCATGCCTGACCTCTTTCAATCAAATATGCGAAGAGAAAAAGAAAAAAAAGATACAATGCATCTTCAGTTATTCACCCTTTCAACTTAAATGTCTTCATACGAAGCAAAATTCATAAAATATATTTTAAATGGATAAAAAATATTGGAAAAACAAATAAACCATTGTTCTGCTTAAGAAAGAAAAGGGCAGGTTATGTAATTTATATGGATGCTTGAGATAGAATGAGTTTCTATTGAGTTCTATTTTTAAAATTAAAAATCTCTAGCTAGATTATAATTTGTTGAAGTACAATGGTAAATCCCAAATCAATTACAAAACTATTACAGTACTGATTCATAATTAAATTAAATAAAAAGTGAGATTTAAAAATATAAGATAAAACAACATATTTTTAGTATTTCTTTGTATTCTATTTTGTTTATATATCTAAATATTTTGTTCCTAAATTTTTATTATTTTGAAAATATTATATCTAAAACTACTTCATCTAATCCTCTGCATTTGACTAAATAACAAGTGTCATGCTTGAAATCTTCAATTAAAACCAATTTTTAATAATGTACAAGTCGAAGAAATTTACCCATGCCCTTGAAATTTGATTTGTTTATACTTTTATATTGTGTTTAAATGAATAATCGATTTATCTAGTTGGTTGTTATAGGTTGGAGATGGAGAGAAAAACACCCTTTTTGTCATATGTTTATTGTTCTTCTGTCATAATATTGATGACAAAAGAAAAATTCATCCAATCAAACTCAATACTCTTTTTTTGATACTTGGAAACAAATGATCTATCTAGATTGAATTAAAAAGTAAAGAATATGAAAAAAAAAGATAATAATTTGCCATAAACAAGACAAAAATAAAAACTGAAATGAAATGAATTCAATAATTTAGTTCCTGTCATTTCTCTGGTTATAGAGATTTTTATAGTTGTCATCGCAAAGCATTGGTTAATCCATTTTTCCATTGAAAACCTGATCACAAATCACGATTTAAATAGATATAATTTAAATAACTTAAAGTTTGAAGTACGATTTATTTTTCATTTAAAGAAATAATAATAAAAGCGGCCGTTGTATGTGTAATATAAAATAAACATATTTACAGTGTAATCTTTCTAATCCGAGCTTCGGTACTCCGAACACTAGCAATCCGTGTAAAAAAAAAAAGTTACCTTTTTTTAAAAAAAAAACTCAGCAGGCAATAAAATTGTTGTTTTCAAATAAAAGAGCATATGTATAAAGGACATTTTTAACTTCCCTATTTATAGGTTAAGTCATTAACATTCCCCATTAAATGGAAATGTTTACACAGTTTCGATATTGGGTAATCCAATTTCTATGAAAGTGTTCATAATATATTTTTTTGGAATTAGAAATACATAATATTTATTGCTTAAATATCAAATATGTGTTATTCTTAGCTGCAGCTTGAGAGACAGTCCAGTCTAGGACCACACGCAATACATGGAATCCGTTGTTGGGAAAAGAACCCTGACGTTTCAGTCAATAATACTGATGTTTATAATTGAATGTCGGAAGGAAAATAAGTTCACAATTTGAGGAACCAAAGACAATTAAGCATGAAGCAGCAATGTCTCATTTCAATATCACTGTGTGAAAAAAAATATGTTTTAACCTTCCATGGAAGATGGGTGAACTCCACTAATGGCTAAAAGTAATCCCAACAAAAAACAGTGAATTTTCAAAATCGAAGCGCTATTCTGTTATTCCGATATCTATCCATTCTTCTTGAATGTCTGATCCTATTCTTTAATGCAATTCTATTTAGTCCTAATCCTCACGTTAAAAATGCTTTATACAGCTCCATTGATCTCATAGTTAAACCGCAACCTCAATTTACGCAGTTATTCTATAAAAATAATTAGAATGAAAAACTTATAATAAATTCAATATAAAGATATACCAAAATAAAAATAATATCAGTCATGAGCAAAAGTTATTTTACAATATTATAGATCCGATCACGAACAAGCATCACGAAATTATTATTCATCTTTAACCAAACCATAAAAACAACCTACAATATATTTTATTGCTTTTTTTTCTTCATTACCTTTTATATTGCTTTATTTATTTATTTATATTCTGTATTTGATAATTCTAATTTTCGTTCGAACTCGTAAATATGTATATTAACAGTACTTGTACCTTTTTGTTAATTATTTTTAGTTTACTTGTATTTTATTCTTTTTCATTTTTTTATTTTTTTTTTCCTTTTTTTTAGAAGTTAGTCTCTTTATTATTTACAATATTAGATATGGTTTTATTTTATTTGCTCTATTTTTGCATTATATATTCTGTTAATTATCGTTGTTTATTTTTTATCTGATCATAGGATGGTTTATAATTTCATTTTTATTGTGAATATTTTATATTTATTGCAATTTGTTGAATTGCACATTACTTAAATACAGTTATTGATTTTTCATTATTTGAAAAAAATGTACCTCGGGAACTGTTGAACTTAAAAAGCTTTATCAGATCTCATGTTCTAACAAATTTCCTTTCGTTTAAATGATGTTTTATTGCGTCTTTTTAGTGCTGTGTGTCGTTTAAAAGAAATAGAGCTTTCATTGAAAAATTAATTTTTATAACGTATTAAAATAGCCGCCTTTCCCCGCCACCTCCTAACTACGGTTGACAAAGTCATCAATTTTGACTAGTAGTAGTTTCCATTAAAGCATTTAAAAGTTGGAATTTCGCACACCACTGCACTAGTTTCGCCTATCGTGCGATTTCTTGACCTTATGGCCTTGTTGATGCAACTGACCCTTTAAAATGCATTGACTAACAGTACAAGTCAAGGTCGAGTTACAACCATCACCTAATTAAAACAAAATAATTGTATATTTTTAAAGTTTATTCGTTAATTTATTGTATTGTCTCAACTCTTAAGAGATTAATAGGATAGTTCCAATATATAAATATATGAAGGTGCCTAGTCTATTAATCGTGATGAAAGTTGTTGCAGAACAAAGTTTTGAGATCAGTTGGGGTAAAATAAACAATTAATAACTGAATTAGTAATTATTTCACCAAGCGTCAAACACACTTTAGAATGCATGGAAAAATTAACATTGAAATCTTTTATATCTAAAAAAAAAAAATTAAAAAATAATATTCCAAGAGCAACTAAAGCGATTAACTAAAACTTTGGTGTGATTGACGGATTGTGTTCGTTATGACGTAACTTATTTAGTATTTGATAGGGCTTAGTAAATAGAAGGCATTACTAACTAAGGACCGGATACTAACATGAGCTCTAAAAATACGAACATTATACTATTACAAACCGAGAAGAGTCTTAGGTTCAGTATTTGGTAAGGTAATACTTTTTCTGAACCAACGGTTGTACAATGAACTGATTTGGTCAAGATTTTCCCCAATTTTGAGGTTTTCCCACAATTAACGGTACTTGCTTACTACTAATTATAAAATTCGGTTTTACTTATTGCTTGAATTTTTTTCACTTTAATTATCATTTGTTGAATTGAATAGACCGATTTAGCGTCAGTTCAAAAAATGGGACACTTACTATATATCCTGTCAAAATTTCAGCCGTAGGTTTTTTTAAATTTAAACGTTACATTTTGAGATTAAAACTTTAGATTTCATGTGTAAAGCAACCAGATTTTAAGGGTGCTTATGCACGGTGCTTACGATTATTTAAAAGTATTTTGAGCCGTGAGTTAATTTGTTAAATGATGCCGTCTCCAGTATCTAGTCTATCCCTTACATATGATTCGTGACACGCAAACTGGAATAGCACTAGATGAGAGTAATGTAAGGCAAGCTTTTAAAAATAAACTGATAAAGTTTAAAGCAAAAAGTCACTAAAATACGGGATAGTTTAATTTATAAAAACATAAATTAAAATGTTTAAATTGCCTAAAAGAAGAACAGTATATATATACACCCACAATTTACTATCAAATAAACAATAACACTCTCCAGAAAAATAAAAAAAATAGTATACTCTATGAACATAAAACAAGAGTTAGATTTTAATACCTATAAAATAAGATGGATAAGAACTCTTAAATACTGCTTAAAGCGAACAAAAAATAAAACACTTCTGTTTTTTTAGTATAGTAGCGTTTTACGTAATTGAACTGTTGGTATAACTCAAGTATTTTTTAAAGTATACTCTAATACTTTAATTGCAGATAAATACAACAACGTAATACGAAGCTAAAATATTCAATTCACCCTTACACCATTCATCTCTTAGTTATATTTTTACTTCCTCAAGTATAAAATATCCAAAATTTGATTTATAACTCTAAATATAAGCATGGATTCAATTGAAACAATCTAAAAGGTAGCAACATATTACCTAAAAAAATAAATAAAACATTAATGATTATTTTTACTGCATACTTCAGATATAGATTTAATTTTTTAATTTAACACACCTTTTATAGCATTCAACTTATCATAGTCAAATTCAACTTCAAAGGTAATTTAGTTGTCAATCGAGGTTTAAAGTCTTTATTTATTACTAATAAGAAAGGAAAATAATTAAGATAAATTAAAAATAGCCAGTTATTCATTTTTGAATAATAATTATTTGACTGATATAATTTTATAAAAAAATTTTCTTATACAATTTAGAACAAAATTCAGTATTCAGTAAAAAAAAAAATTAAGCCGTGAAATAATGCTTATCTCCTGAAATAACTTTTCTAGGTATTGTAAGAAATTTAGATGCACAATATAATAAATTAAGAATAATAAAATCAAACAAGGATTTAACAGGTTAATGGGAAGAACATAAATTATTTTATTAAATTTAAGATTTTGATTCTTGGGAGACTAAATTAAAGCTGTAGAACACAAATAGAAAATATAAATTGGTAATGAAGCTAAATTTTGTTTGTAAAGATGTTTGTTTGAAATTATTTATGCATTGATGTTTTGAATCCTAAGATCTGTCACAATTAAAAAAAAACAAACTATATTATCTTTGATAATGCTTGTAAATATATAAACAACCAAATAAATAAATCGCATTACCTGGACTAATATTTCAAATATCATTGATTTAATTTTAAATTTTAACATAATTATGCTTTAAATAATTAATTATATTTTCTGAAATTTAAATTATTTCTTTTAATTTATTGCGGAGATCTATTTTAGGCATATTTTTTTTTCAGTACAAGGCGAAAATCCATTCCCTCTTTTCAGTGAGTCAATTATCCGCAAACCGATTTCAGTAACCACAAGAATATCCAGGAAAGGTTTGATTTTGAATAAAGTTCATTCAACCAGGTAAGTGAAACCGTATAAGAACACGAGAAAAAAACAATGGAATCGCAATAAAATATCTATCTATATTAAGAATTTCTGTTAATATTTCACCATTCATAAATTATGTTCAAATGAAAAGCCATTAATGTTTATTAGTCTTTAAAATCTAAATGTTATCCATAAAACTCTTTCAGGATCATCTATGTGACGAAGTACATATAATTCGACACAGATTTCATAAGAATGTTCATAAGTAAGGGTAAAAATAATTAATAATAATAATATAAAATCGGTGAAAAGTGGATGATAGATTAAAAAAAATTGTATAACAATAGATATTAACAAATTCCGTTACATTTTAACAAATTTTAGTCATGATTACAAATCAAAATTGATTGACATTTTTCATTTCATTTTCTAATTTCTTACCTTTAACATAAAAGCTCCGATATGATAAAGCTAGAATATTTAATAATATAAAAATATGACTATTAAAAAAATCAATAGTATTTTGCACTAAAAAAATTATTCCAAATGTTATTGTTTCATAAACTTCACATCACAAATCGAATATTCGATCCGTCAATACATTCGTAATACAACTCAACAACTTGAACTACCGTTCTCGAAATCAAGGAGTGAATCCCGATACGAATCGACCTGTGGACCAAGAACACTTACACTTTGACCGCTATATCAATCTCGGAATGTCATTTCGAAAAATTAGGAAATCAAATCACTACAAGAAAGGGAGAAAAAAAAAACAACAATTATTATTGAACCAATTAGAAGAGAGGGGAAAAAAAACTATTGACACAAAGAAAATCAGAACAAATTGACAGATAAGAAATGGTGATCCCATTATCAGAGGGTGAAGAGATATATATTTCTTATACTCTCAGAGCACTTGGACTCTTCAACAGTCAGTGAGAGCATCTACAACCTTCTTCAGGTACTTATAACATTTTGTATTTAAGTATTAAAT
>NW_027104988.1:1819257-1834486 GCF_000696795.3 Halyomorpha halys | reverse complement strand
TAAATGTGCCTTTCAAAAAAAACTTTCAGATTTGTTTGCTTTATGTTGATATTGACATATCATAATTTAAATAAGCTAATTATTTATGGAAAATGTTTTATTTATTCTATAATTGATATTATGCTGGATGCTTCTATTTACAGTTGTCAGGGAAATTTTATATCATTTTATAATTTATTTGTCGACAGTTGAATATTTTAATAAAACAACTCTCATAAATTATAATACTTATTTATACAGTTTTGCAGAAAAAAGTGAACTATCCATTAATATAAGTAAATAAATTTAATTCTAAAGTTTGAAAAATACAATAATAAAAGCGCCGAAAAAAACACTGATCGGATAAAATAACTGAATTACTATTAAAAATTTAATGATAGTTTGTACACTTTCATCAAATTATTTATGTAAGGAAATTTTTTAAAAGTTTAACTTAATCATATAATAATTTGTATTTCAGCTACAATTAATTGATTTATTGTTTGTTGAACTAACTATAATATAATAAAGTCTCATATTGTATTTTAATATTTGTATAATACACGAGTTAAATTGATATCGTATTTTTTTTTCTTTTATCACTAAGGATGAATAGGCTCTACAGCTTAACTGGCGATGGTTAAGTCACAACTTGGATGGATTAGTAGGGTTCTACTGAATTGTCCAAATTTTGTTCCGTTTTAATCATTACATGTATACTTTTTCTTTAATTATTATTAGGATTATGATTCCATTATTTATAATAAATATACATTTTAATTTAGTCTAAATCCTCAGGATACAAGATTAGTAAATTTTATAAATTAATATTCAAAAAAAATTAATAAGCTCTTGATACAAAGAAAATAAAAAGTATTTGATCAAAACTGATATAAATTTAAAAATAAATAGTACATGGCCCCTTTGGAATAAGATAGTAATTGACAAACGCAAGGATAACCTCTTAAGATTATTTTCATTTTATCTGAGTGTACCATACGCCTTATCTACTTCTTCAGTCCTGATTCATTACAAACACTATTGTTTGTAAAGAATGTTCTAATTCTTAAACATAAAATATCAATGTAATATCACAAATATAAGTATATAAATTACTAAATATAAATTAATCATTCTCTGTTATGCTACTAAGTAATAAATCTTGCCGTTGGTGCTATTCTTAGAAAGGAGTAGTTACTACAATATGGTTCGTTAATTTGAAATGTAATTCGATACTCGTGCATTAATATCACATGTTTAGATGGAAAGATTCCATAATTGACATAATCGTTCTGGAATACGTAGATAAACATTCGGTATTCGTTTCCTAATTTAGCAATCTTCTTAGTATATCTGTGCCCCTCAGTATCCATTCAACCATCCTCACATTCATTCCAGGGAGCGACAGTTTGATCCGTGAGCATTCAATAACTTTATGATTTTCTAATGTTTGATTTTATAACTAATTTGCATAAAAAAATAAAATAAAAAAAATGTAACTTGATTTAATCTATATTTGTAAATAATAATTTCAAAATTAATTTTATTATCCAATTGATTCTTTTTTAATTAAAAGTTTTTATTAATGGACGAAAAGGATAGGAAAATTTTTGAAAGTTTAAAATAAACTATAAACTATAAAAATTTCATTTCTCTATTTTGAACATTGTATTAACATTAATATATATATATTTTTTAGTATTATTGAATTTCTTTAATTTTTTCTTTATTTTTTTTGAGCATCCAAGAGCTGATTTCACTTTATGTATTACTACAATTCTTGTTAGGGCTAATTATTAAATTTTTATTTTTTCAATTTTGCGAAAAATTTTGATTTATATAAAAAATATTTTCGTGGTTTCTTAGTCGAAAAAAATATTTAAGATATTTGGCACGGAATGTGGTTTTTATTATATGAATGGAATATGGTCCGGGTGCGGACAAAAAAAATCAAATAGTAAATAATTATACTATTTTTATTATTATTATTTGAGTTATTTACTTTAATTATTTACTATTTGAGTTTTTTTGACCGCACTCGGACCATATTCCATTCATCTATACACATGGTCAATCAATAATCTTCCGGTTTTTATTATATTTTTCTCACCACTTTCTAACTTGTATTTACCAACATTAAAAAAAAAAAAAATTAAATCTGTACCACCATTGAAGGGTGCAGGACTTTGTAAGGAACTAACATACAAATAAAATATAAACTTATACAAGCATGTATTTCTAATACATAAATATCTAATTCATTAACAACACAGGGCACCAGTGATTTTGCGGCACATGGTTTCAGAGTCGATTGTGGATAATTCTAGCTTTCTAAACATGAAAAAAATATCAAATAGTGGTCTAAATTGACTCCACTTTTTGAAAACTCTATATTGTAAGATAAAAACGTTTCAATTTTTTTTAGATTTTTTTTTGGGGGGGAGAGGAGTAGATTATGTTTTAAACTAAAATAATGTTATTAGTTATCGAGAGCCAGATAAGGAAAAAGAGTATGTTTTTAGAATCACTCAACAAGTTACGAGTTCCAACAATATTAGTTGGAAAGATAATTTTTTTTTTATTTATTTATAAAGTACACTAAAACTTTTATTTTTCAATAGTAACAGAATTATGAATGAGAAGTGGATAGGATTGATCAAAATAAAAAAAACATTAGTAAAAATATATATTAGGAAAACCATTTTTCAAACGATAGTCTGGAATAAGATCAAGACAAATCCTTCATAAGGTTTAGCAATAGTTAGTTAGCCATCACATATCTCTCTGGGGTCAAAGATATCCTCTTTTAGTTTTTCGAAACTAAGACCTGGAAATTATTAATATATATATTTGAAACATTCATCGTTATTGTCTAAAGCATACACACATGGTAGTATTATTGGATGAATCCGAAAGCGCTTATTTCATCAACTCATACTATTTATTTTAAGGATATTAAACTAGCAATCTTCACACACACACCTCGACACACCGCTAGGTAGCCTTTTGTATCCTCTTGAAAGTGCCTCCTTAGAGGTTTTACACACTTTAATTTGAATCACATATTTATGCCGCAATCAAAGTAGTTTTCCAAAATATGCTTGGTAAGTTTGTTTAACAAATTCATTTTCATATTAAAATTATTTATTCAACAAAAGAGATTGGGACCATTAACAGAAGATTTGAGCGAACTACTCACCCTTTGTCCTAAGAAATGTAATGTAAAACGTAAAATAATAACGAGGAATTTTACTGACATCCGATTGGCTTTCATCCAAGTTTAAATATGTTAAAAAAATAAGGTGCTTCAAGGACTATTATACAGAATAAGTGTGGCAAGAGATATGATAACCAAAACCTTTTTTTCTTTTTTTTTTTAATAAATCAGTTTATAACGAAGATATAAGAATAGTTTATGTATATAAACACACACATATATAAACTATAAACTAGAATTTTTTATTTTATCAGTGTTATCAATAAAAATAAATATTTTCAGTTATATAATTCAGTATTTTATTTGTAATACTGATTAAATAGTAATTTAATCTAAATTGAATTCAACAGCATGTAATTATATTTTTTAAACATATCATAATGATATTAAACATTTTTACTTGCTATACATAAGTTATATATTAATTAAAGCTTTAACTCAATAAACAATAAAGAAGTTATAAAATGTTTCCCCGATTTACTTCATGTCACTTTTAATTATTGCGTAACATTTTTTTTTGTTTTAATATGGTATCTCATTAAGAGTGGTACTCTCAGTGATAATACATTAAAGGTCATCGCTGCCAGTTCCTACGAAAAGCACCCGAAACTAATTATACAATCCACCATTACTAATTGAATTCAAACTAGAATTAATAAATTAAAAAAAAACATTCTTTTTTTAAATATTTATTTATTTTTTTATAACTTTCACCAAATGACATAAAATTGTACTGATTTTCATTAACACATCCTTGAAACGGATGTTAAAAACGAATAGATCATGAAACAATTTGTCAAATTAATTCAAGTCTTTAACAGTTTAATAGTTTTTAAATTCTATGGAAATTGTCAACATAACTTCTTCTCTTATAGAAACGGCCAAAGAATAACAACGTATAGTAAAGAAAGGGATAGAATTCTCTTTCTATTAATGGAAAGTGGACCGGGATTGACCCTAATAAGAATTATCTCTTCACCAATTATGGACAATCAAGCAATAAATTTAATTACTACATTTATAAATAAATGCAAAATTGTTTTCGGGTATAAATTCTTCCTTCAGAACGTCTTAAAAAATTGGATAAACTACAATTTACTTATTTAATTGTATAGCAGATATTCACTGAGATATTCCAACGATTGTAATTATAATATTTTTTCATTATTATTTTATTTTTTTTTTAATTAAATAATTTGTACATATGAAACAGAGTACATGCTGCTATTAAAGATTTTCTCGAGTATTAAAAAATATCACACCAAAAACGTTTGTTGATATTTACAACCAAGATAATTATTTATTTAATTTTAATTTTTTAAACTAAAGTCAATTAATTAATTTATTCAAAAATGATATTGAGTCAAAATGCAATTATATTGTTCAAGATAGCATGAACTTTTTTTATTTACAAAATTTTGCTGGCTCTTTATTTATAATTATCATACAAAAATACCAAATGGGTTTTTTCCTGTAGGAATAAATACGTAAATTAAGACTATATAATAAATGATTACGTTGAAGAAAAATACTGGTAGTGTAGTTTAACATTTGACTCAAATTATTAAAATAGTTGTCTTACGTGTTTGTGATTAAACACAAAGATAATTAATTATTCATATGCTTTAGTTATGTATTCGTATATGAACATTACGAAGTAGGAATTAAATCAAAATATTTCTTTGCATGTAATTTTTAATTAATCTTCTTTTTCTATTATTACTAAATCCTGTTTCTTTACCTCAAATTAATTTTTTACTTTATTTGAAGAATATTTATTTTTGTAAAACCTGTGGGAAGATCTGATGTAAATACTATCATTGATCTACGCTCCTATGGTAAGCAAGTAATACTTTTATTTACTCTACTTTAAATATATATATATATATTTTTTGAGCTATTATTTGCACCCTCGGATAGACAAAAAAATGATCGGAAAAGGAAAAAGTGGCGGGTTACTACTATGAATTATCTAGGACACCGCTGTTTTTTGACCTATGTTGTCCGTGTGAACGCAAATACCATTAACAATGCGTTTCGATTAGCTGTTAGCATCCTTATTATTTTCAACACTGTTCAAGCTAGAGTAGTGACATTTCAGAACTGAGATAGAAACCAATCGTATTCCTGTTATAACGGTAAATACACAATAGACTTCGGCTGAATTCGAAGCCGTTTCTATCATGCGCATAGTTTAGGTTGTTTTAAAAAATTCAGATTTAGTCTAAAATCATGCAAACTATAACAAATTTTTATTACATTTATAAACAATCAATAAGCGTTTTAATATTATTGGATTCTATGCACAAACTAAATTTTAGTTAATATTAGGTACCCTCTATGCTAATTATGACATCAATCTAATGGAAAGGTTCAAATTTCAATGCTGAAACATACATTAACGTCAGTGTTTTTACAAATATAAAAGTCCGATATTGATATCAAATTTTCAATACCATATAAAGAAATGAGGAGTGAATAGATATTTCGTAATCCTGCCACAACTTCTTGAGTTCGAGACACAAAATTCAAGGGTCAAATTGATAAAGTTGGACAGCTCATCTGAGACCAGTTCAATCGTCATTTTGTTGAGTGACAATCGTCAGAGTGAGTAAATAAATTTATTTAAATATTTTTTGAAAACTTAAAATTATAATGAAAATTATTCTAAAAACTTCTTAAATGGGCATATCTGATAGATAAACCAAATTTATATTGAAAATGATGACTTTGTTTAAACAGAAGAAAATTCATTTGTGATAATTTTTTATTTTATATTATTTTTATTGTAATAATTTTTAGATTTAGTACTTTAATTTGACAAAAAAAAACTTTATTTATGAGAAATGGATACATTGACTTTTTATATCAATGCTTAAAATTCTAATATATTGATTGCTGAATCTCATCTTTCAATCCCGGTTATATATAATTGTATGTATATATGTATGTATGTAAGAAACAAAGGCACATCTATATATTTTTAGGTAACAGAATCATTTAAAATATTTCTAAACAATAATCAAGATTTAGTAAAATTGTATCCTTTTTATTTTTATTGTTGCATGTAGGAATATATAATGCACAATATAAAATAATGTTAACTAATTACGGATGCACAGTTCGAACACTTTCACATTTCTTCAATGTATTTTTTTAAAAAATTAGTCTCCTACAGAATAATAAATTTATACTTCCATTAAATTCACAAAATGCATATTTATAATTTATAATGATAAACTACCTAACCAAAAAATAAGGAAAGCCAATAGAAAAAAATGTTTTGAGCATATTATTGAGTATATTTTGTCTTGATTAAAACAAAATATGTTTATTAGTTTTTCCGTTCATCTTATATCTTAAAAGATTGATTTCATGAATTTTTTTACCATGAACCATCACTGTTATTAAGTTAGTATTAGTGTTTTAAAATATGCATAAATAAAATGGTGCTCTACCAAAATAACAAAAAGGGAATAAAATTATGAATCTTAATCAGCTAAATTCATATAATTTAGGTTGTTAAATTTTTATTTAATCTTTAAGCCAAAGCATTGACATGTTAACAACAACAAATAAATTCTGTCAATTCTGAAAAAAAAAAATGATAATAAAAACTTCTTTTCTATGTAACAAATTAAATATTAATATAATATTGACTATTATATTAGCATAAACAATTGTATTTTCCTACGTATTTGGTATCAGTAGCCAGCTGTCATTAACCCTGAAATCCTTCCCTTCGAATTATAAAAAAGCTCTTATCATCCTTCAATTCATTACCATCAATGTAATTCTGTATATTTTAGTGTATTCCATCAACGTCTAAACGTTTTACGTTGATGGAATACACAATATAGTTATTTAATGATTGATTCATAAATAACACTGGAATCATTTTCATAGTTACACAGTTAAATAGGAAATCGTGACAGTATATTTTTATATTCTTAAGGTAATAAATGTTTTCGATTATTAGATTTTTTCTCAAAGTAGTATTCGATTTTATATTTGTTTATAACTTATGAATTATCCTATTAAACAATAATTTTGTATTTAAAAAAAATTACGATAAAAATATTGATTAAAATTTAAAATAAAAAATATTGGATCAGGGCAATATTAAACTAATAACCCTTAAGGCAACATTATTAAAGAATGAGATTAAGTTGGCAAAAATGCTACTAATTACTTAAATTAAAACTTTTGTGAAACGAAATTCAGTTATAAATAGAGTATCATTTGAACATTTAACGAGTAAATAACCAATAGAATATCGTAATTACAACATTTTATGTTCAATAACTTCATAGGTACCCTTTAAGCCGAATTAGAAGACTTATGATTAATAGACTGAATTTGGAAAAACGAAAAATTTTCGATAGTCTGGATGTGTCAAAGTGAACAACAGAAATAAGAAATACTGTTAAGAGAAATTTTCGAGAGCGTAAAATCAAAATATTTCCTCGGTTTAGCAAACAGTTGCTCAACTACGTTCAACAGTCGCATGAAAAATCGTACCTTGACTCCGTGCTAGTCTACCTCAGTCCAATGAACTTGCTAGAAGTAATCGAGGCGAATGTGGGACGGTTCCTCACTGTTCAATGCGTTAAGTTTTCTCTATTCGTCAGAAATGAAGAAAATGAAGAAACATTCTTATCAAAAATAAGTTGCTGTAGTTTAATGCATGCAGTAAGTACATACAATATATCAGCTAAAAAATATTGACTCTTTAAGGTATTATTATATATTATATTATAAGATTTTACTAGATTAGAGATTATTTTCTTCCGAAGGGACTATTGTTTACCCACTTAATAAAGAGTGCCGCAACTCTAAAAACCCATCGTGAACACTAAGCGCTAAACAAACTTATAACAAATTGTTTTGTTTTTTTTAAATGGCCAACATTAGTCACGGCTTGGTCTAATAGTAACTAACATTGTAGATCATAGGAGTCAGCTGGTCTCATGGATCGTAGTATAGAGATGGCAGTAATTATGGGTTTTCTCGTCTGTGCATGCTGGTTTCAGTTCATAAGAAACTTTTTCATGATTCGGGCTTAACATTTTTTATACTACCAATAACCTAAGGTTGATAATATATTTTCTCGATTCTAGTGATCTTAAAGATCAACTATAAAATAGAAAACAATTCCTATTATAAGATATATCCAATATTGTATCACTGGCATTGAAAATTAAAGATATTGGGAATTCCACATATATACTCATTGAGACTAGTAACAGATATAAATGTTAAATTAATTAAGGACATTTTATAAACATTTTTGCATTTTTTTTTTTCATATTTTTGGAATTTGTAACGGACTGTTTCGCTATATTTTATTATATAATTACTAATTTGAATTATTACTGATACAAATAATTCATATTTTTACGAAAGACAATGACTGTGATTATACTATAATTATAATACTTATTTATTTAGTACTATGTACAATTATATGTATGTGTACTGAATCTTGTTAGGTTTATCTAATGGAGCTCGTGTTATCAGGCCATGCGACAGTAGTGAATCTATTATTATATTTACGTAATTAGTTAGAACTATTAGTAGTTTAGAAAATGATTTATAAGAAGTCTTCATTTCTTCCTTCCAACAGAGAATTTGTAAAAAAATAAATAAAATAAAACATTAGATTAAAAAATTTCATAGATACCGCAAAAAAAGGTGTCCTACTTCAACAAGCTACCCAGTTACTCTTTTTAATATAAATATATACAAATAATTAAATACATGAGTGGGTGAAGATGTTAATGCCATTTTAGGATAAATAGAATTTTTACTTTGAAAAAATATTTTAAATACTAATTTGCTACCAATGGGTAGTTTCTCTACACGCCTGTAACACTCCAATTTAATTCAGATCAAATTTACTAAATATATTATAATGTACAGTTGTAAATAGCAATAAATAAAATTTTAAAAATACTAATTTATACATACCGCATTGTTTAATTTTTCTACATCTTAAAAGGTGGTCATTTTTGGAAGTTAGAAATTAAATTTTCCAGTCATAATAGGAATATATATTAAATTCAATTTTTTTCAGATTCATTTTTTTGAAATTATTTATTTAATACCAGATCGGCCTGGTGGGCCTTACATGGTTAATGTAAGATACATTTTTTTTTTAACAATTGAATATGGGGGGTATAGTCTCATACAAAATACACCCCTAACTATATACAATGTTATAAATAAAACTGAAAATTAAGATAAAATAAATAGATTAAAATAATGATTCTTAATAAAAAATGGATTTAAAAAAATAAATAATTGACTCCTTATAGAAATAAAATGAAAGTGAATTTAAGAAAAAGATGAAGAGAAAAAAAAATTAAGATAAAATAAAATTTTAGAGTGACAATAACAGAACTGATAAATATAGAATTTATAACAGGATGTCCTGCAGCAGCCTGAGCTTCAGTCTTCGGGTTGAGGTTGGGTTTCCCAAGTTGTAGGTCACTGCTCCTTTAACTGTAGGCAACTGGGAGTGGAACTTCACGAACCTTTTTTTGATGTAATCTTAGATTCATTTGGTTGTAATGTAACACCTTCATCTATTCATCTCTTAAATTTCTTTTCTGGTATATTTTTTGGTATGTAAATATATATCTATATTAATTTTATCTTCATTTGTTTCACAGGATGGCAAATCCAAAATGCAGACTCGAAAGGGACCCGCCTACTGCTGAAGCATTAGAACTAGCCAAAAACGAGCTAAGAGAAACACCAGAAGTAGTCCAGGAGGCTCTAAAGAAACTTCGAGAGCTTATTGAGAGTAAGTATTTCAAAGGGTAAATTTATTTTTTTAAACCAAATATATAATTTGTAGTTTAACTTTACATATTTATTGATCATCTTATATCTTTATATTAGCATACAATGCTGAATCGGGCATAAATTATTCATAAATAAAAAAAATGTATTGATAAATACTACAATATGCTAAATTCAATGATTCAGTTTTCTTAGCGACGTTTAAGCAACTCGATAATGTTTATAAATTTATTTCCAACATTTTTATTTTTTTTTTATTTTAGATGTGAAAAGATCATTCATTATTTTTAAGAAATGTTTTAAACGATAGAAGATTAGGTTTAGAATAAACAAATTTAGAAAAGGCAAGAGGTATTGGTGCTGTATGTGTCTATTCATACTACATAAACATACCACATTAAAAATAAAATAATAAGAATAATAATTATTTTTAAAACAAATGAAATGATATATGTACATAAATATATAAATAAATAAATACTCAAAATCAAGTTGTTATAATATAAGTAAACAAAATTTAAGCTATTAAGAAACTTAAAGTAGGCAAAATAAATTGAATTATTTTGAACACATTCATACAATATTTAAATTCTGCCAACGAAATCTCGAAACAAGCTTTTTCCTCAATTTGTGGCAAAGATCATGATAATCTCTCCAAGCAGCGTTATTGCTACTGAAAGCCAAAAGAGACTGAGTGGGAATATTAGAAGAGGCACTGAGGAGAGTGGAGAAGCAGGCAATTTCCAGAACTCTAATAGCGTATTTACGAATTGTATCGGGGCTATTTCCATTCAAATCTTCAATAAAAATTGTATGGATGATTGGAGCTGGTTATGAATTACTCCAGAGGATATTAAGAAGATAATTATGGTTTTGGTGAAAGTTTGAGAATTCGTGTAGTTCGAACAACAAATGAGGTGTTGAGGTGATGGTAGAGGATGTTTGTAACATAACATGTGGCATTGATTATTGGTCGAAGAATTTTAGACTGAAAGGATTTGATATGACTGATGTTCGAGCATTGATCTGTCCCCATGGGGTTTAAAGTTGTAGGTCCTAGCACTTCTCAGGAACGTCTTGTAGATTATAAATTTATTTTCAATTGAAAGGTGAGATCTTCTGTTCAGTAGTCAATTCAGGTGATTTTTGAAGCCTGGTATGTGGGTTCCATGCTAGTCTTTAGACTAAAAAGGAACCAAGGAACAAGGCAGGATCTACATTCTGTTTCATAGACGTAGATGGGCCGTTCAGTAGTCACACCACTGATCGATCAGGAAGAGGTGTCTTTAAAGGTTTAATGAGATAATTATTTAAATAATTTATAAGGTGCCATTTAAGATCTAAGGGGTTTAATATAATCAGGGAATGTTGCAAGAGAGTTATCGGCATTTGTAGTGATATGAAGTATGAAAATGTAGAGAACAGGACCCAAGATGCTGCCTTGTAAAACACCAATCTCAACTAGATAATAATTGGAAAAGTTTACCACAGTTGACTCAAAAGGAACGGTGAGAGAGGTAGGATCTATGCATAAGGGTTTGTATAAATGGATTTTCAAACATCTTACGTAAGCTTGTGCTAAGTCCAGAAGTCCGCCAAGCAATATCGCCAGAATACATTATGTTCTAATTATTACATAATTAGTAGTTTAAATTAATATTTTATTGAAAAGAAATATAGTTAACAACACGAAAATCTTGATGAACTGTGAAATGTCCTGGGTGGAATCCACATCGGTGTGAAAGGATTTTTTTGTGTTAAATATGAGCAGAATTTGTTTTAGAAGAATTTTTCAAATATTTTTGTCAGGAATAACAGCATTAGTGTAGATTAATTATTATTGGTGGGTCTACCTTTTTTAACGAAAAGTATAATTATGGAATGTTCCTCATCAGAGGATGGTTTGTGCGTAGGACTTGTGTAAGTCAGTACGGTCCTTAATGTAAGGAATAGGATATTGTATGATCGTATCAAGGTAATTTTAATAACTTGAATTTTGTAATAATAGATTATGCATTGGAGAGGGCAATGTGGAACCAATCTCTCATTTGCTTAACACTTCAAAAACAATGATAAGAACACACTTATAAACACTTAACCCTAACTCCCTGTTTTATCCACGAATTAATTAGAGCAATATTATCAATCATATAACGCATTTCCTACCTTAGGAGCTTTAGTAAACAAATTTCAATTGATCTACTAAATTATTATCGTCAAATATTTAATCACTGATAAAAATTACATACAACCTCAGTAGTTTTCCATTCTATTGGTTTTTTAAGAGATCGAATTAATCAATATCGATTTTACAAAGAATGTTGCCAACTGTTACATAATTTTATTAAAATCTTGATATAAAAATATATAACTAATTATTGACAATGAACATTAAATATTCATATGAATGTGTCATTACTATAAAACAACTAAAGAAAATATAAATAACCATCGTATTGACTGGAAGACCTATATTTCCAAACACGAACAGGAAACTAGCTGTTTATTATTGGTTTGTTGATTTTTACTTTCACTACTTATATATAGTTTCGTGACAAGCTCTTCTTTTTCTTGAACAAAACCTGGACAATAGAAGAACGAATGTTCCACTGTTTCATCCACGGAATCACAAGTTGGGCACGATGATCCGTCCTCCAGTTTGAAGCGGGCTAAGTAGGTCCTGAAGCAACCATGCCCTGTAAGTAGTTGAGTGAGGTAATAATCCAACTCTCCGTGTTTCCGGGATATTCATGTTGATACATTGGGAATCATACGGTGGGTCCTTCTTCCAGAAGATGAGGTATTCCAGCGTCTCTGTTATCTTTCAAGAGTTTGAATTCTCTCATATTTTTGCTAATGTAGCCCAGTGAGCATCCGGTTCTTCTCGTTTCGAAAGATTATCTTGTCCTCTGCCGATCCAATGCATATCCGCGATGACGCAAACTGCATCGTAAGATACAGTGGGAAAAGCTCGAGCGACACTCATAGTACAAGAGCCCAAGAGGAGAAAAAAGGCAGTTATCTCACCCCAATTTTTGATTACTTTAATGAAAACTATGTATAATTAATGGTCAAAACTGCTGAGTCTGCCAAGTATAGATAGAGGTAATAACAAATGGCGGGTGTTTCAAAGCGATAAAAAAAACTAATTTTTCATTCGGAGCTCTATACCTTAAAAATTAGGAACAACACAAGAAAACCTAAGAGAACGTCATTTGAAGAAGAGTAAATTTTCTAAAATATGAGACCTAATAGAGTTATTTACGTTAAACAGTTTTTGAGATATAGCTTTTTAAAAAACAACATTTCATAAAAATCAGGTGAAAAATGAAAGATCAGTAGTTAGTGAATTTATTTTGAAAAATTTATATCTCAAAAACCATTTGAAGTACAGATGTCTATTAGCACTCAAATTAAAGCTAGTTCAATGAGCTATAAAGTATTTTATGATGTTTACCTTCGTAGGAGTAATAGTTTACATGAAGTTTGCTAAAATAAATTGATTTATAGTTGTTAGAACAAATTTTCATTTGCCAAATTCATATTCATATGTGAATATCATAAAAACTACTACCCCTACGAAGATAAGTGTCATAAACTACTTTATAGTAAGTTAAATTTCCTTTATTTTGAGTGTTGGCAGACATATGTGCGTCCAATGGATCTAGTGATATATTTTTTTCAAAAATCCAACATTTTATACGAACAACTACAAATTAACATTTTGTGAGTTTATTTAGTCAAATATCATAAAAACTACTACTCCTACAAAGATAAACATGATTAACTATTTTGTAGTAAATTTAACTAGCTTTAATTTGAGCGCTGGCAGACATCTATATGTCCAATGGTTTCTGAAATGAAGTTTTTCAGAAATCAAACTTATTGTCCGAACAACTATAAATCAATTTATTTAAGCAAATATCATGAAAACTACTATTCCTACGAAGGTAAAGTTCATAAACTTCTTTATAGTCCATTAAACTAGCTTTAATTTGAGTGCTAATAGTTCACGTCACATAGTTCCTTAGATATAGAATTCTCAAAATAAATTAACTTACTACTAATCTTTCAGTAGATTTTTAAGAAATTTTACTTTTTAAAAAGCTATATCTCAAGAACTATTGGATGTAAATAGCTCTTTTAGGGCTAATATTTCAGAAAATTTACTCTTCTTTAATTAATGTTCTCTTAGATTTTCTATTGTTATAGGTAGTTTTTAAGATATAGAGCTCCGAATGAAAATTATTGTTTTTTTAAGGTTTTTAATCAGCCCCCATTTTTTATTCCCCCTACTTATACTTGGCACTCATAAATTTTGACTAGTAATTATACCTAGTTTTCATGAAAGTAATCAAAAATTGGGGTGAGATAACTGCCTTTTTTTCTTCCTGGCTCTTGTACTATAAGAGCTTCTCTTTGAAACACACAGATAGCTTTACGAAAATATGACTGCACTTGGTAGGCTTCCGCCCAGATTGGTGTTGCATACAAAAGCGTGGAACTGGTTACAGAAGCTTCCTCTGATTTTTTCTCGGTCCTCTAATATTTGACATAATCCTAGCCAAATTCATTAGTCACTTGTGTTGCTCTGGAGCTAAATTTGTATGAGTGTTCATCAAAGTATGGCGTCAATCTACACTTGGAGATAGCTAATAGATAGCTTGGATTAAATATTGAACTCTTGGACAGTGTGACTGAGATTTGAGATTTCTCTCACTTTTCTATTGGCTATCAGCCCTGTCTCTGTAGTATGTGCTCAGTATGCCTTTTGAATCACAATAGTAGTTTTTAGATTAATTTGTTTTACATCGGAAATATATTTCTTTTTTTAGTTAATTTGATTGCTAATATATTATAGCATTAAAATAAATAAACATTTAGACGAATAAAAATACAAATTTATATCAAGAAAAAACACAATAATAGTTGTGTTGAATGGAAATAATTTTTAAAAGAATATATCAATATTAATATTTATCTTTAATGTGGAATGGTATTGAACTTAAGACATTCAATTCTGTAATACAAGATAGATTAACAATTTTCCAAGTTATCTTATAATCAATTATTCCTAGAAATAGATTTTGCATGTTTCTTAATAGGATTAAAACCTAGCAGCCAAAGTATGAAAAAAAAAATAATGAGAAATCTGAATCTTACAAATAATTCTATTATTAATAAATCAATTTGCAACTGCAACTTACACCTAATAGCATTGAAACT
>NW_027104988.1:1814342-1818187 GCF_000696795.3 Halyomorpha halys | reverse complement strand
TAAATTATCTTCTTTATTTCAACTACTATGCAAATACATCTAATCAAAAATATAAACATTAGAAGATACTAAGTTGAAAAAAGTTGTTTTATTGATTATAACTTGTTAATTACTGCAATTTACTAACCTTTTGAAATAGATCATACAATTACATTTTGAAGGATTTCAATACAAAAATAATTTTTATATGAATAACAACAAATGTAAAATTTTTTAATGAATGCAGAATTTATTTTGTGTAGATGAAGAGAGTAGCCGACTTCAAAGACAAACACACTATGATATCCAATATGATGCCAGATGATGAAAAGAGTGCCATGATAGATCATAAAATCGTAAATGTCATCGCTAACAGGGACCACAAGGGGCGGAGAGTTCTCATTGCCAACATTGGTGGTAAATGGATAAGCATTCATTAGACTCATTATTGTTCTCTAGCATCAAGATTATTTTAAATCATTCAATAAAAAGCAATGCTATACCTCATAGTTTAAAAAAAAAACTTTTAAAACAGGTATATTTTAAAATAATTAGTCTGAAGAAACATATCATTCACTAGAAACAACTTTTCCTTTAACAGTAAATAAATTTTTCTAGGCAGAAAAAAAAGGGGGTTGGCTAATGCTCCTAAATGCTAAATACTTTGCCAAAAGTATTTAAGTTTATTTAGTATTTATATCTTAGTTTACTCATAGTTTCCTTTCCAAGCTTGCTTTAGATTTATAAACCTCTCGCAAAGTTAATTGAGTTTAAAATTTATGAAAAATAAACCATTTTTATTTTTTTAACTGAATTAACCTGATATATTTTTGTACCAATAGTAGGCATCAAAACACTAGTATTATCGATAGTAGGCGTTTGAATCATATGTTTTGACAAACATGATTTTAAAATACTAAGCACCTTACATTTTAGTCTTGTATTTTTTCAGTTTTCATAATAAATTATCTTCTTTATTTCAACTACTATGCAAATACATCTAATCAAAAATATAAACATTAGAAGATACTAAGTTGAAAAAAGTTGTTTTATTGAATATAGAAATTTCAGTCTATCACAATTTGACAAAGTATCAAATACTTCTTCAAGTATTGAAATAAAATATTAGATAAGGACAGAAAATATAACATAAGATAAAAAATATTGGGCATATAGAAAAATTATAAGGCAATCTTGGCCCTCAGGAACTTAGAAATAACTATAGGTCACATTTACATAATATAATGTAAGATTACATTACAAAATATTAAACATTTAAATTCATTCGACATCCAAGGTGTAAGGAAAAGGAAGCATTTATTTTGGTTAAAAATAAAAACAGATTTTGGAAGTTTTTTTAAATTAGTATTTTCTTTAAATTAAGATTGTTTGTTTCATTGATATTGGAAATTAACTTTAGTCTATTACAGAAAATTAGTTTTTAAATAGCCAATACTGTTTCTGCATATTATAATGCTCAAAAAACTAATATGTAGTATTCATCATTTTTGTCTTTCTGTCAATCAACAGTGCTTTTCAGATATGGGTACTGCAGAGCTTAAATTATTGACAATTGATTGCAGCATATATTTATCAATCTTCCACAATGATTCCTTTTTCAGTTCTTTGATCTTTATATGAGGATATTTTCTGGAGTATGTCTTCTTGCTGGGAACATATCTCCTTAACTATCGGTTCACAAATTATTTTATTCTCCAATCCATGAATCCAGTAATAATAGCCATCTCATTTTACTTGGATGTTTTAACTTGTTCAGGCATGATAGATTCATTTATGTTTATGAGATAGTGAAACTTCTGACGATTTAAATAAGATTCTTGTTAATATTGTCATCAACAACATTCTAAGATACTGTCAATAGCCACTTCTTATCATTCTCCTTTTGAGAGCTCATCAATTCTTTACTATCACAATCAATGTATTCAGTGTCATATACAATTATTTTCAAATTATCTAAAAAAAATTTATTTTAAGAAGCTTTTAACCTCATTAAATCATATTTTAATACATTGTTTTGCAATAGAAACTGTGGTAGTTCTTAAGTTTCTAGCAATTCTACTAAACATTGATGAATTTCTTTTTTTAAGAACAGTGCTAATCATTTTCTGCCAGGTTTGCAATTTCTAAATGATTAATGAGAAAATAATATTGCTAATTTATGGTTCCAACATCTATTCTTCCTATTTGGATCGCATTTTCTCCTCCACAGGTGGCTTGTTGATTTCTTAGTAAAATGATTGTAATTAGAAATTAATAAATTTTCTTAAAATAAAAAAAAAATCTGAACAACAAAATTTTTGGGGTCCTCCCATATTTCAAATTAAAAATCTTGTACCTATTGATGGCCCAGTACAAGACATCAACTGCCAACTAATTTAACTATCTATTATTTAGGAAATTATCAATTACTATCATCTTTTGAAACAAAAATTGATGAATACTATTCAGTGTAACAAGTAAAGTGCAGTTTTTACTTCTGCCTATTATTAAAAGTGAACATTGGTGAATAATAATAATTAACAATAATAGATACATTTCAGTCGGGTTTGCTATTCATAAATGAATTTTCTTAATCTAGTTGCTTTGTGATGCCTTTGTACTCTTTTTCCATGTTATACAGTCTCATCAAGCTTACATTTTTCCTGACTACCAGTAGCATGTTGGTGTCTTTTTAAAATGTTTTAAATTGAAAATTATTCAATTTTCTAGAAAAAAAAGAACAATTTTCAATGAAACAAGTAAAATGCAATTTTTTTTTTTTTTTTCAGTTATAGGTATTTCTTCCTCTTGAAAATTGAGCTTTTTGATGACCCAATTATGGGCACCTTGTTTATGTTGAAATCGAAAATTCTACTGTCAAAAAAATAGTTTTTAAAGACTAAAAAACAAACTTACCTCTAATATCATCAAACTGAACATCAACTAGAGAGTTGTCTGTTAATGACTTATACAACCAATCAAAGGCTACCTAAACCTCCAACATCTTTCTAAAAGAATTTCTGTAGAATGATGGTAAATTCATACTTTTTAGTAGTTCCAAATCCTTAATTTTTATACTTAAAATCTAAAGCGCTACCTAATGGTCCAGTATTTTTGCCCTATGGGGTATTATTAAAGAACTTAAGCAAAACTCAGGGTATTAGGAAAAATTATTAAACAGAAGAAATAATCATTCAACTTATTTAATTACCTTTTCATGGTCACATCATATATACTTACCATTGATTTAATTAAAATCATTTAATAATGTATTTAATCCAATTTTCAGGTGCTTGGGATACAAAGCAAATATCAGGAGACCAGATTTTTAGGTTATTTTACTTAATACATGTAGGGGCAATGTTAGAACCTGAAACTCAGATCCGAGGTGTTGTTGTCATTCTTGATTTTGAAAATCTTGGTATGAGACAGGTTGCACAGCTGACACCCAGCTTCTCAATGCGTCTACTGAGTTTTATTCAAGTAATAGTCTTATCATACATGAAATTTTAAAATATATTTCAACAAAGTAAATTTTTAAATAAATTTGAACATTTCTAGGAAGCCATGCCATTAAGACTAAAGGAGGTACATATTGTTAAGCAACCATTCATTTTCAATGTTGTATGGAAAGTATTCCAACCTTTTGTAAGAGAAAAGCTAAAGAGCAGGGTGAGTCAATTTATTTTATTATATTTTATTTAATTTATTATAAAGATCAATTAGTGACAATAGTGAAATAACGCTAAATACCTCCAGAAATTTTTCTTACATTAAGTTATATAGTATAGTATTGATTATTATATTGTATCTTCCTTTAATTTTACTACTTTTCTATTATTAATTTCATTCCTCTGTAAATTCAT
>NW_027104988.1:1801094-1814002 GCF_000696795.3 Halyomorpha halys | reverse complement strand
TGTACTTGGATTTTTATTGCTTAGAAATAAATTAATGGTTAACGTTGTTTTAGTTGTTTTTCCATGGATCTAAAATGGATTCCCTACATAAGCATCTAGACCCTTCACATTTACCAGCCAACTATGGAGGTAAACTTCCTGCATTCGATTACTCAAGTGCTGATTGGTTCCCGGTACTGAAGAGTATTGACAGTAATGTTAGTGGTACGTATTATAATTATTTCATTTAAACAAACTAGAAATAAAGTTTTCATTGAAATGTCTACTTAAAAACATAGTATTTTAACCCATTTGATCCTAATTTTTTAAAATTATTATTTGTAATTGATATTCGTTATAGCTAAAGCAAAGAGTTATAAATTAAAATTGCTAAAGAGTAATAAATTACTCTAAGTAAAATCTTTTTCACATTTTTTATGCTTTTCTCTAGCATATTTTTCGCAAATGCCACATTGTTTATGGTTGAAGCTTAAGATAATACAATGGCCCTATCCTAAAGTCTTATATCATTTGTAATCTTTTTTTAGATGTTTTTATGAAACCTAGGTATAGCTAAAATGTTTGGTTTTTCGTAAGGCATAAAATAAGTGAACATAACTAATGATAAAATAAGCAATAAATTCAAAAGAAAAGAATTATAGCTGGGCCATAGTCCATTTTGTAAGCTTCTCAATTTTAAAACAACTGTTATGCATTGTTTGCAGTCATATTAAAAAAAAAAAGTATATCAATTTTGAAATCTCATAAAACTGGTTCACTCCATCCATAGATTTAGTGAATATTACAATTACAAATGGCTGTACTACAAAATTTTCTTTTTTCCTGAAATAAACCATCTCATAGCTTGTTTTATGAGTAGGATTCATTAATAAATTATGAATTATTGTAAGTCACACTGTTATCATTTTGGTAGCTAACTATTGATGTCAATTAAATACTTACCATAATGTTTCTTTTCCAATGTATAACCATTAACTGATAAATATTCAACTCTGTTCTTTTTATACATGTTAACACCATAGTGCTTATTATCTTTTAGTTCCTCCAACAATTTTCTTAGAGTTCACAGGTAGGTGGTTGATATTAATATCAGGGTTGTCTTTAATATCACTATTTTTGTTCAAGATGAGTGGATAACATGGCATTTCGATATAAAATGCATTACTGAATATCTCAACAGTCAATTCAATAAAAGAAATAGTTATTTGAACGGTATAGGTTCTAAAAATAAAAGAAAAATTAAGCCTAGAACACTACATACCCTGCTACACTCCCACTGCCCCAACAATCCCTATTGTTCAATACAATTCCTTATAAATCAAACAAAATACTACTATTTAATAAACTTCTATTATATATGACAAAAATCACTTCCAATAATAAGTGATGTACTAGATAATTATTATATTATTAAAAAAATAAATAAATTTTATGAATTTAACATGTTGAAAATTCTAATGTTTAAACTAGAACTGTAAAACATACGAAGAAGATTGTGGTAAAACATTGATTGTAATCAATTATCAGGAGTGCAAAAATTAATACAATCCCACATTTAAGCCAAAAAAATCAATTCCATTAAGATATAGAGGCAATTTAATCATCGCCACATTTTTGGGGCAGTAGGATCAAATGGGCTAAATCATAAAAGTAGAAAACAATTTGTACAAATTATTAATGTAATGTTTAAACCAATCTAAAAACTGGCTATGGATAGATAAACATAAAGGAATGCATGTAAATACTAATATAAAATAATTATATATAATTGATCCGAATCCAATTAGTCTCGTATGTATAGAACTGCAGAATAATTTGAACACATTAAAATTCTACAAAAAGTAACATGTAAAAAGTCAAAGGATTCAATACCTTATACAACAAACTTTATTATTAATTACAAAGCTCCTCCACACAATATATTTATTTTATTAATCATAATTGATTTTTATTTTTCAGAATGGAACTCTTGGGGAAACAAGAAGTAAATCATCTTAAAAAAAAAAAAAAGACAGAAACAATATATGTAAATAAAAAATGGATTCATTTTTCTACGAATGAGTGTGAACTAAATAAAAGAATAAATGTTAAATTTATTAATAAAACTATGAAATGATAACATTTATTTATAAATAAATTTATATACCTTTTAGTATGCATGTAAGAAAAATGTAACACATGCTAACAAAAAATCTTTTTTTATTTATAATTAGTTTATATTTATGTACATTGATAGCTTTGGTTCTGTTGTGCAGTTTTATTCAGGGATGGTACCTGATTTGTCTATTTCTCCTCTCTAAGACATTTATTTTAAAGGGGGAATCTTCACTACTCTGAACCAAACCTTATTCATTCATGCTTCTCAATTTTGTCAAAAAGAGAGTTTTAAAAAATAAAAGGTTCTAAAAATTAGGAGTGGTGACATTGCTAAGAAGTCACTTTTCTCATCACATGAGACTCTTTATCATGTAAATATACTACAAGGGGTTTAGACAACTTTTTTTTTTTCGAATCAATTATCACACTTTCTCTACTAAGGTTGAAAAGTATCCATACATTTATTTAAAGATTTTATTATTTATTTAAAAATCAGGACTTTATGAAGAGACGTTTTTAAAAAATATCTTAACAAATTAATATAAAAATTTCCATTAGGAAATATGAGTGGAGAACATCGTCGGCATTGTATAAAAGCACGAATCCAAGAATTTTTCGAAGAATATATTTTGTACTTTACTTGATCTGGAAGATTATTATTGCATGAAAACCTTCAAAATGTTTGTATTTTTGATAACTAGGTACATTTCTTATTGTATCGTACATAGTTAAATTGATTAACATGAACCACTATCTAGTAAAAAATATGAACATACCATATAAAAAAATATCAAAATAGTTGAATTCTTCTTTTTTAACGAACACTGATGAAATTATAATAAATTAATAAACAGTCATAGTGTCCATTTTTTTGTTTTATAGTGACTTTTCCAAGTGGTATACCACTAGGACAATATACATATCTTAATATATATTGAAATAAATTGTACAAATAAATAATAATATTAAGAAATAGGTAAAAGCAAGGTAAAAAATTTGAAAAGCTAACTAACAAATAATGAATGAAAACCAACATTTACTTTAAAATAATGCAATTGCTTCCATTTGATGAGGGTAATCTGAGTTAAGTCTCCAAAGCAAAAGGGTAGAGAGAAACCGCTTTTTAGACAACTAAGAGTTCATACATTTAACAAAAAGAAAGTAAGGAACCGTTTAAAATGTAGGAAATATTCCGTTCCAAATTCCAGTCAATCGCTTTACAGCTGTTGCTAAAATATGGAATAAAAATTTTTATTGGCTAAATTTTATGATTCATTTAACGAAAAGACTTAGTTGAATTAAATAAATAAAAAAAAAATGAAAAATCACCCTGAATGACGGCGTTAGTATTTTTAAAACTGACCCCATCAAATGGGATGCAAAGAGTTAAAGTATAACTGTATGTCCGCGTGATTGAAGTAAAAATTACATAAACAATTTCAAGGTTAATAATATACCATCACCACATCACTTGAACTTGTTTTTAATATTCATTTTAAACAATTACTTGAATGGCACTACCACGCGGGTATGCTTGAACCTACTTCCCTCTCTGAAGAACGCGATATTTTGCTAAGTACGCAACTTTTGTCACTTTTTAACTTGCCCTAGCTCCATGTGCGACTAACAAGTACATTAAAGAACTACAGGTAAAATTTATAGTAAATTTTATCTGCTTTAACTTTGTAAATAGTAATTATTTCGATAAAATAAATAGTTTCAGAGTTAGGGACAAAAAACTGCAAAAACCTGCAGAAAAACATTTCTGATAGATTTCTCAGAACGCGCTTTGAAATTTTGGTTGAGAAATTCAAGTTCTATGCTGGCACTTAAAAAGATAGAGAACCGCAGAAAATTCAATTGCTTGTACTTTCCCATTTGCAACTGGACCAACTTTGACGGAATCAACTTTGAAAATGCAGCCAGGGCAAGTCAGTCAAGGTGATTTCATTTTTAGGAGTAGAAAATATACAACCAATCAACATTTCAGGAGAAAGTCTTTTTGTTAAAGAAACCGTCAAGTTTATTTACGCAATTACAAAGTTATTACACAAATACGGATCTAAATAGTTGTAGGTACTTCTTCAACACACCAAGCCATAAATTTACTCATTAAGATAAGAAAAGTAACTAGAGAATGTGCAGATGCCCAGGTTTAATAGTGCGTAGTTATATTCCCTAAATGCTCTATGATACACTGTTTACCTTATTCTAAATTAATACTGACTCCCTGAATATCATATGGTATTGAGATTTTCATGTACCCCACTTTGAGCATTTATATGGTTGGAAATCATATTTTATTTGTATATTTTGATTTGATTACGTTCAAATATACATAAAGAAATTAGAAATTAGAAATTTCTCACAATACGCTTAGAAAAGGGATTAGACGCACAAATGGCGTAGTAGCTGTAATTTTATTTCATGTATAAATAGATACAAATATGTGAAGACTCAAAATGCTAACAAATCCGACTTCAACAGAAGTTTTGGCAGTCACAAAACCTCGCAATGTTAGGACTTTTTTTCCTGGCTTTTGGCCTATAACCCAATAGTGAAAAATTATTGTTTATGTATTTAAAAATCATTGAGCTTTAAGGTGAATGGGCACTGGACGGGATTATGATCTAAATCGACAATGCAAGAACAAAGATTTTCACCATGTTTGTCATGAAATTCAAAGTAGTGACTTTAAAATAGTTTTAAATTAAAAATATTTGGAATAAAGCTTATATAGCTCCAAAAAAGGTATTCAAAAGTAAGTGATATCTTCAAACGCACAGCAGCACAAGTTACAATATATTTTCAGTTGAGATATGAACTGGTAAATTGACAAATAAAAGCTTTTTGCGCGTTAAGAACAAAGAAATTTCATAAAGTTAAATTAAACATTATAGGGGTAAACATTAACCCTTAAAAAATCAAAATTTACTATTATTAAGATTTATTTTTGAAGGTATGTACTGCCTAAGCAGTAATACACATTAACAAAAACAATACGCCAACAGAGGAGATCTGTAATTTTGATTGAATACAGCTTAGATTTAGCTAAAGTGATTCACAAGTGAATGCTCATTCACATAATTTTTTTCGATGATTGATCATTATTTTATTACCCGTAATTAAAAAACTACGATATCATTGCAACGTACATTAAGGATCCTGTCTGATAGATTTTCCAACACTTTTCAGACACGTCTTCAAAGCAAGGTGGACTTTTTTCCCAATTTATTGAAAAAAAAAATGGCCGAAATGAATAACATTATTAGGGTAGATTACTTGTTTAGGAAATCGGCAACCACGATGGCTGTAAGTGGTACATACAAATTATGGGAACTACCGCTTCAAAAGTCAGCTAGATTGTATGGACATTTTTATGATAAATAAATAATTTTTATACAATATTTTTCAATTGGAAATTTAATCTTTTTATTCCATGTAAGTTTTCATAGTGAAAAAATTGTTTTTACAACTTCCCCACTACACATATAAGTTCAACGATATTTCCGGATTATTCCACCATCTTCAGGTTGATCCATCTACATTAACTAGTTGTTTTGTAATGTATACTACTTTTATATTTCATTTCTACAATAACACAATACGAAACAACTGATTGATGACGAAGTATTCATTATAAATCAATAGGATTACTACTATCAAGATGGATCGTGGATTAAGAGCCTCAAAACGCCGAAGAAGGAATGTATGGTATTGAGGAAGTTGTAGGAAGGATTATTTCGAAATTATTAGAAATAGTTGAATGTGGATGATGTACTAGATGATGGTTGGGGGTGCGGTCAAAATGAAACACAAATAAGTTGGTGTAGCTTATCCTTTATCTATCCTTTATCCTTATCCTTTATCCTTATCCTTTATCTATCCTTTATCTATCCTTCATCAGGGCTAAGAACAGAACAAGATAAGAACCAATAAGTATAGAAAATAAAAAATAAAATAAAAATAAACAGAATGAAATAAAGTGGATAATTTTAGAGAATGGAATTAATAAAATGAAGTGATGAGAGAAGTGGAAAATAAAATGTATACATAGGTAATTGAAAAAGTAGGTAAAATAACATAATTAAGGAAATAAAATGAAAATGAAGATATATAATGCAATGAAGTATGAATATATTAGTTATTAATAATTTAAAAATAGAAATATGGAAAGAAAAAGAAAATATAAAGATATGTAACCATAATAATTGATAAAGAGGCAAAATATAAGTAAAGGTTAACAAAAGAGATGAATAGAAGAAAAAAAAATTATTTTTAAAACAACAATAATAATATATGGTGAACATAATTAAAGGTAAGGAAAATTGAGAAAAGAAGGGGTGGTAAAATAAAGATAGGAAAAAAAGAGAATACATTTTTAAATAAAGACTTACATGGAACATAAATAATTGAGGACCATGAAGGGGATATTGATACTAACACGTCACTGATCCGAAAGAATAATGACTCCACTGCACAATCTTTTTAAATTGACTTGATTATGTTAATAGGATAAAAAATAGATTTATTAGATGTTTGTAAATCGACATAATTAATCATACGAAATTCCACCCTAAGCGAATTTTCAAGTACAATTATTTCGACTTACAATCATCTGGTAAATGCATTTTTGAGTCTGTCAATCCAACAAAGTCAATTTTATTAAGTTTACAGTTGCGTCAATATTGTTCCTGACCAGCGATATGTAGAATAATTCAGAACTTAAAGGATAGATTGATAAAGGAGGCTAATACCTTACAAAGAACTTGAACTGATTGGTATATCTCTTGATAGACTACAGATTGTTAATAAAACCTTTGACTATTTTTATAGTTTCATTAAAATAAAATAAATGTGGCAAATAAATGATGTTTTGAAGCCATATGCCAAATATGCAGATAAGAGATTTATTGGTTATACCCCAGTTAATATCATTTTATTATTGTTCATCCAAAATATGTGGATATAGTTTGGTTTCCTGAATTGAAGAAATTTCCAATTCCTGAAGAAATTGATAAAGCTCAGATTCGACATAAAGTGAATTCCAGTTTTACTGTGACTAATCGTTCAATTTTCTTTAAAAAAAATCAATCTATTTCCAAAAACCTTTTTCGAGATAGACAGTTGATAATTGATCTCCTATTTAATAATGGAAGGCGTAGCAAGAAATATGAAAATTCTTTGAATTTGCTCTCCACCTATTCAGGTGAGTTTCATCATGAGCAAGTGAAGATTTTGTCAACCTATAGTGTTATCTTGAATAAAATACTAAATCGACTGATATAAGTCGCATACCCAATCTTAAAATAAGAAATATAAACTGAGCTAAGAATGATTGTACACTTGAATAATGCCAGTTCTTAAGGAATATATATTGCACTATTTTCAAATCTATTGTGTTATTTTTCATTATGATCCATCAATGTTTGCTGTCAATTGAAATTGCATAGATGGGGGTTAAACTCTTCTGTATATGAACACTAAAAATACTGGTTATTGTTCATGTCAAATTCAATAATTAATTTTGAACTATTTGGTAAATAGTCTTATTATTTAATTCGATTACATTTATTTCTATTTTTATTATTTTCTTTAGAAGTTTATTTAATTTTTAGAAGAAGCAGCAGTATTTATATTTTGTATAATAATATGTAGGAATTGCGGCCAGTGGGGAATATTTGGTTGACATCACCAAGCAACGGGTTGCCAATGTAAGGCTTTAAATCAGCTCTCTATTCGCCACTAGTCATTCGTATGCTACCAGACCTGTCTGCGTTTGTTATTTGGTGTTTAAATATTTCATTTTGTTAATATACTACACACTTACATTCATATTAACTAAACCGTCTTAAATTTTATATTTATCATTATTAATTTTTTTAATTAAACTTATATTTATATTTGCTCTAGATTTTATTGTTAAATTAACTATGTTATATCCAGGTTATAATCCTTTCCCATTAGTATAGTAATAAGTAGTAATATTTTTTTATTCCCATTTTTATATTTTAATTTTTTTTCTATAATAAACTACCTCTCTCAATTGTTCCAACGTTTTATGTCCTAATAATACGTCATATTTTTTCAGAAACACAAAATGTATACAATTTTATTCTTTTATCTTCACTAAAGATTTTTTTCAATATTAAAATAGAAATATTCACCACCCTTCTCTTCTCCTGTTTTAACAATAAATCCTTCTTTACGTTTAATTATATTATATATATTAAAGGTACTACGGATGGGTTTATATAATTTTTTAATGAAACTTTTGTATCAATTAAATATTTTATATTCTATGAAGTGTGGAAGGGATTTATTTTTTATATTTAACACTTTGAATTCGGTTGTCCCCTCTGAGGAGACAACGTAAGTTTAGCACATCCGTAGTATGAATATTTATTGAAGATAAAATAACGACAACGCAAAATTAGTAACGAATCAAAATATCTGTGCATGTGACTAACCGTTCCTGGAATTCAGAATAAAAATCAGAGACAAGAATAAACCCAGCTAATTAAAAGGTTAAAAATTCTTTAACGAAGCAGAATGAAATACAATGCATGGGTGGACATGTTTTTTCATTAAAATAATCCGCTTATTTAACAAAGGTACAATGTGCATGCGCTGATCCAGTGTGTTCGAGATCTTCATACTGACATAATCATTCTCATATTAGTCAACGAGAACACCTTTGAACTTGATCCGTGAGCATGATATAATTATCTAATAATTTATGTTATTTTCAACCTTTTTGTGTCTCTTACTGCCTTTTAAAGGTGGAGAAAAAATATATATATATATGTGCCTTTTTCAATTTTAGTAAAAATCTAATTTCATAAATATTCTTCTGAAATTGTAATTTATTTAATGGGTTACAAAATAATACCACATTATATCTTAATATTCATAAAAAAATAATCTTTTTTAGTAATTGTAATATAAAAAATAGAATAAAAACAAATCATGAAACACAAGAGATAAAAACGTAATTAATACAGCATAATAATATTCCATTGGCATGATTGGGCTAGTTTTTCAGTGAAATATTTCATTTTGTTTGTGGTTAATGGCAATATTGTCCGATGAGTATTTTATTTAACTAAGGTTGGACACTTGGATACCATAATTGAATTAGTTAAGAAGTGGGACAACCAAATTTTGACCACTTTTGAAAGTTGTTCATAAAAGCTGCGTCTACAACTTCTTAACAACAGTCCTGCTGTTATATTAATAAATTTACCCTCTGATCTGTCGGAGTAGCATACATTCAGTATATTAGTTTTTCATGTAGTTATTAATTTTGAAAACTTGTTTATTTCGTTTCATTATGCAGTCTAATTTGATTTTATCTTGAAAACCACTTTTATTTTAATTTCTAAATATTTATTTTTATTATAGTTTTTATGTGTTTATTGTTAACTTCACCCAAATAAATGTTCATATTCGAGCCAGTTTATTTTTCTCTCATCTTCTTTTAATTAAAACTTATTGAAACAGCCTCAGAGAGAGGGAATGTTAAGATTTATTGTTTAAATAAAATAAATTGTATCCAATTTAAATCACAAAACACTATTTATTTCCAAACATTCCACTCCATATTCCACCAATCTCAAGGACAATCTTAGATACAAATTTACACTCACTTATCTGACAAATATCGTTGTAATAACAAAGTATAGTAGTGTTGAATTAATTTTAATTAAAAGTTTTAATATTGATGTGAATATTAACAAAATAGGGTAACTTTAACTGCAAAATTGTAAATTAATAAAAAAAAAAAGAATTTGGTCCTTTTAAAGAAATATTCAGTGTTTTTAGATTTAAATTGGATACAATTTATTTTATTTGAGCAATAATAACCTGTCTTAAGGAAGTGAAAAGATAATATGTAAAGTTAAGATTTATTTTTCTGTGCTTTCGAAAAAAAAATATTGAATGACCCAGTTGGAATTTGAATCCACAATGTTTGAACCAAACATTCCTAGGACCCTTATCCCAACACGTTCAGACATCACATTGTAATGTAATAAGTACTAAAGTTAATTGGTGTTCCAATAGGAGGGGTATACCGAAACCTAGGTAAGAGGATAGACAAGAGGCTGATATAGATTTGGGTTTAGACGGGGATCACTATGCTTATTATTATTCAATATAATTGAATTCTTCGAAATAAAGAAATGGAATTTTTAGTTTATTTTAAATTAATATAGAATTTTTTATACTAGGTGTCTTCAAATAAAAAAATAATTAAAATTGAATCACTACGAGTCTGAAATTACATCTCTTTTTTTAATATATTATAGCAATAAATTTAAGCATTAAACAATTATAGAATTATAGAGTACTCACGGATCAGTCTCGAGGTCGTTATCGTTTTCGAACATTGGGATGGTCATGTTAACGTTGAAAAGCGAACTAGAACAAAGCCTGGAGTAAACAATACAGAACATATTGGTTAAATTCGCGCATGGAAACTGATATCTTGATTGATTAATTGGATCATAATATTAACAAGTGACGGAAATTAACATTTTAAATGTAGTAACTTTATCTACATAATAATATAATAAATATTTGTAATAACATATTAAGATTTTATATTTTTGAAATTCTTATATGTTTTACATTTCTTTCCTTGATTCCATACTGAAGTATGGAAGCATCCTTAATCCCGTTTCTGTAATCAAATAAACGTTTTATAGAGTTAAGATTCTCAGACTGAGGTTGTGTATGAAGTTGTTTGTTTTGGGTTATTTCTTATTGAAACCAGAATATCTCCCAAACCAAGATTATAGGCACTTGATTCTAAATGTTTTATTAAAATATCAAAATAGACCGAAATGATCTTTTATGATTTTTACAATAAATAAATACCTAGTTCCCACCTGTTTAAGGACTTGTACATTTCCTACATTCTATCTGAAAATTTCGATTACATTTTGGTGTTTTAAATATTTTCTAGCCTTTGGCCATACTAGAATCCTTCCATCTAAAGAAAAACATTAACATTGGTTTATAATCTTTTCACTTTCTTGAGACTGTTACTATTATTTGAATAAAATAATATGTATCCATTAGCATACCTTAAATATAAATTAAAACCTCAATCCAAATATTTAAAAACTTTCTGCAGGCTGTTCTGTCCAGGTCATTAATATTAATCAAATCACGCTATGAAACAATAAAATAAAAGTGAACCATAATAATTTATTAATAAGTTTGCCTTACCTGAAGCGATTTGAGAGTTAGGGCAAAATTAATTCATAAAAAATATGGGCAAATTTTATATTAATATTTACAATTAACTTTGATATGAATTTTAGTAATACAAGAACTAATAATATAGACAATGATTTTTAAATAAATCAATTATAAGCCTGACCTCAGTGTAGAGACACTTTCTAAAAAGTTAATTAGAGTGTTTTTCCAGATACTTTTTAGGTTTAATGAGATTTATTCCCGCGTTCTAGAATGATTTTGAATTTGTTCAATGTTTATAATTTTATCTTCGTGAACTATTGTTACTTACTCATTTAAACTGTCTTGTGAGTGTATTGCCATTTTCTCATGTGAGTGTATCATGTGTCGTTGTCATTTTCATTTTGAGGAGGATATTGCAATAATAATTCATTCAAAACTTCGCTAGGATTATACAGAATGTACTTGTGATTGTGTGTCAGCTGCGATATTAGTTTTATATATCGAGAACACCTTTGAACTTGATCCGTGAGCATGATATAATTATCTAATAATTTATGTTATTTTAAGAACAAAGAAATTTCATAAAGTTAAATTAAACATTATAGGGGTAAACATTAACCCTTAAAAAATCAAAATTTACTATTATTAAGATTTATTTTTGAAGGTATGTACTGCCTAAGCAGTAATACACATTAACAAAAACAATACGCCAACAGAGGAGATCTGTAATTTTGATTGAATACAGCTTAGATTTAGCTAAAGTGATTCACAAGTGAATGCTCATTCACATAATTTTTTTCGATGATTGATCATTATTTTATTACCCGTAATTAAAAAACTACGATATCATTGCAACGTACATTAAGGATCCTGTCTGATAGATTTTCCAACACTTTTCACTTTTCAGACACGTCTTCAAAGCAAGGTGGACTTTTTTCCCAATTTATTGAAAAAAAAAATGGCCGAAATGAATAACATTATTAGGGTAGATTACTTGTTTAGGAAATCGGCAACCACGATGGCTGTAAGTGGTACATACAAATTATGGGAACTACCGCTTCAAAAGTCAGCTAGATTGTATGGACATTTTTATGATAAATAAATAATTTTTATACAATATTTTTCAATTGGAAATTTAATCTTTTTATTCCATGTAAGTTTTCATAGTGAAAAAATTGTTTTTACAACTTCCCCACTACACATATAAGTTCAACGATATTTCCGGATTATTCCACCATCTTCAGGTTGATCCATCTACATTAACTAGTTGTTTTGTAATGTATACTACTTTTATATTTCATTTCTACAATAACACAATACGAAACAACTGATTGATGACGAAGTATTCATTATAAATCAATAGGATTACTACTATCAAGATGGATCGTGGATTAAGAGCCTCAAAACGCCGAAGAAGGAATGTATGGTATTGAGGAAGTTGTAGGAAGGATTATTTCGAAATTATTAGAAATAGTTGAATGTGGATGATATACTAGATGATGGTTGGGGGTGCGGTCAAAATGAAACACAAATAAGTTGGTGTAGCTTATCCTTTATCTATCCTTTATCCTTATCCTTTATCCTTATCCTTTATCTATCCTTTA
>NW_027104988.1:1798665-1799904 GCF_000696795.3 Halyomorpha halys | reverse complement strand
ATAAAATATGTCTTGCTATGTTATCATTTTATAATTATCATTACTTTAATTCGTTAAATTTTCGATATCGATATTTCGATGTTTTAAAATATCGATATTTTAGTTCCGATATAATATAGATATCGATATTGCTATCCGATATCGATATCGATATCAATATCGATATTTTTCTTTCGATATCCCATCCCTAGTTGGTACTTGAAGGTATATGGTGAGATACTTCGCTGAGGTTTGATGAGTCCATTCTATGACAATTGTACTAAAAATATTTGGAGGTGTAATAGTTTTTTTCTAATATGTTGTCCTAAATATAATAATTCTTTTTTAAAAAATCAGTTCTATCAAGTTGAATTTTGAGTTGTTCATTTAATTTATCAATAATGGCCTTCAGTGTTTTAAATGTTCTTCTAAATTGTCTGAAAGAAATTATTATATCATTCATATATACTAGAACGTTTTGCATTTTAACAAAAATTAATTTTTTTTAAAGTCCGTTTTCAGTCAGAAAATCTGTCTTAGGAATTGATTCTGATTTCATTTCGATCTGTTGAAATCCAGATGCTAAATCTATAGTTGAAAAATATGCTACGCGTCCTATTTCACCAAATATATCTCCAATATTTTGAAAAAGATATTTACCCCCTTTTGTTTTTTCGTTTAATTTCCCATAATCAAAATCTAATCTAATTTTTCTTTTACGCGATAAAGATACACCCTGTTTCTTCGGTACTACCCAAATAGGTAAATCTGAAGGTTGGATGATTTTATTTTTTATTAATTTATCTATTTCTTGTCTTTTCTAAATGCTATTGGGTAACATTTAGTAAATAATAGGGATGGTATATCGAAAGAAAAATAAAGAATAATAAAAGAAAAATTTAGCGAATTAAAGTAATAATAATTATAAAATGATAACATAGAAAGATATAGTAAGACTTATTTTATGTCATACCTAATCAAAATACATAAGAAACTCTTAATAACTATTAAACAAACCAACACCACGACAACCATATCATAAATATAACCAATATAAACTAAAATATAATTGTTTTATTGAATAAACATTTTTTTAATTATTTATTTAATGTAATTTACAACTGTACAAAATTATACAATAGGTAAATATGTAGTATGTTTCATATACACTCGAAAATCTTGGGAAGGAACCACCCATTGGTGGTACTTCAAACATTAATTAAAATTAGAAGGTCCCGTGGCCATCTTCTTTTCAGACGC
>NW_027104988.1:1793881-1798573 GCF_000696795.3 Halyomorpha halys | reverse complement strand
AAGGAGCATCAAGGATTTTGGATTGTAACGATTGGATGCGGGAAGAATTTGATGGTTTGGTGGAGCCCCAGAGCTCAATTCCATATGTCCAAATTTGTCGGATTATCGTAGTGTATACTAATTTTTTTGTAGTGAATGGGAAGTTTAGAGCGTTTGTCAACTGTTGTAGCAATCGGAATCTACGAGCAGTTTCTTATCGTTTCAGTCTTGTGTGTCAATTCCAAGTAAGTCTCTTGTCAAGATGTAGTCCTAAGTATTGAATCTGTTCAACAGGCATTTGTGGTGTATTTAGAAAGGATACAATAGGACAGGAGGGCAGAGGTTTACGACGGAGAGTAAAGGTGATCTGGTGGGATTTGTCAGGATTTATTTTGATTCTCCAGTTTTTCCACCTGGATGCCAGACTCGATCAAAAGCTTGTTCAACATCGAGGAAAACTCCCGTGCAGTACATACCGCGCTCCAATGTGGAAGATATGACATCAACCACTCGATGACTCTGTTGTGAAGAAAATTTAAAAATAGATTATCGATATTTAAGTACATATTTATTTCGATATTTCCTATTGTTGTAATCGATAGGGAATATGAGCATCAATATTCCGATATTATTTTATCGAAATATCAATATTTTGTTGAAAATAACTAGAAAATTGTACAGAGATATTAAAATAGAAATATTGATATTTTATTTTGATATTACGTATTTATTTTGATATTTTACATTGCTGTAATATCGATGTGGAATATAAGCAAAAATATTCCGATATTATTTTATCGAAAAATTGATATTTTGTTGAAAATGATTATAATATCATATAGAGATTTTAAAATAGGAATATCGATATTATATTTTAATATTACATATTTATTTCGATATTTTCTATTGTTTTAATATTTATATGGAATTTAAGCAACAATATTCCGACATTACTTTATCAAAATATCGATATTTTCTTGAAAATGACTATAATATCACAAAGAGATTTTAAAATAAGAATTTCAAAATTTTATTTTGTTAGTTACTTATTTTTTTCGATATTTTCCATTGTTGTAATATCGATATGGAATATAAGCAACATTATTCCGATATTATTTCATCAAAATATCGATATTTTGTTGAAAATAACTAGAAAATTGGAGAGATTTTAAATAAGAATATTGATATTTTATTTTGATATTATAGATTTATTTCGATATTTTACACTGATGTAATATCGATTTGGAATATAAGAACAATATTCCGATATTATTTTATCAAAATATTGATATATTGTTTAAAATGAATAAAATATTATATAGGGATTTTAAAATAGGAATATCGTTATTTCTATAAAAATAAATATAGAAATATCGTTTCTAATCTACGATTTCGATATTATCAACAATGTTAAATATCGAACTGAATATGAATCATTAAAATAAAATATCGAAATACCTTATTTTAGCTGTTCATAAAATGTTATAGTTTTCTTTCATAAAATATCGATATTTCAATAAAATAAAATATCGAAACATCGTTTCTATTCTTCGATATCGATAGGAACATGAATTTATCAATTTAAAATATTGAAAACTATTTTTATGCTTTTTATAAAATTTCCTTAATTTTGAAAAGAAATACCAATATTTCTAATAAAAAAGTATCGAAATATTGATATCGATATTTTCAAAAATGTTATATATTGAAATGAATATGAAATCATAAAAATAAAATATCGAAATACCTTATTTAAGCTTTTAATAAAATGATATAGTTTTCTTTCATAAAATATCGATATTTCTATAAAATAAAATATCGAAATATCGTTTCTAATATTTTATACCGATATTAATAACAATTAAAAAACTATTGAAAAACTGTTTTGAAGCTGTTTATAAAATTTTCTCAATCTTTTTAAGCCAAATATTGATATTTTGATGAGAAAATATCGGAATAGTTTTTCTAATCTTCTTATAGATATTTCGATAAAAAAATATCGGAATAGTTTGTCTAATCTTCTATATCAATATTAGTAACAATGTCGATTATCGAAAGGAATATGAAATTATCAAAATAAAATATCGAAATTCCTTACTTTAGCTTTTCATAAATTTTATAGTTTTCTTTCATAAAATATCGATATTTCTATAAAATTATCGATTCTATAAAAAACACTGATAACAGTGTATAATATTCAAAGGAAAATGAATTTATCAATTTAAAATATCGAAAAACTATTTTTAAGCTTTTCATAAAATTTTCTTAAACTTTTTAAACCAAATATCGATATTATCAAGAATGTTAAATACCGTAAGGAGTATGAAATTTTCAAAATGAAATATTGAAATACCTTGTTGATAATCTTCCATATCGATATTATTAAATATGTTGAAATGGATATTAAATTATTTAATCCAAATATCGATAATTCACTTTTAATTTGTCTAGTACTTTTAAACAAAATATCGATATTTCAATAAAATAATATTAGAATACTGTTTCAATTATCGATATAGATATTAATAATATAATAATAATATTATTAAAGATAGAATGGATTTTATATTATTGAAACAATATATAAATCTATTGATAAAATAATATCGGAATATTATTGCTAATGTTAGAAATCAATAATTATAAAAATGTACAATATCGAAATGAATACGACATTATCAATATTAAATATCGAAATACCATTATTAACATTTTCTTTAGCAAAATATTGATATTTGGATTAAATAATATCGGAATATCTTCGCCATAGTATATTTAGCCACGAATATTTCAATAATATTGAATATATGACCATAGTTATACAGTTTTAGACAACATTTCTTTTATTTATTTCTACTTTTAAGGTGCGGCCTTTTTTTATATTATCGAAGGAAGATATCGATATTCCGATATTATCGGTTACTGGATATCGATATCAAAATATCGGATATCGGAGACAAAATATCGATATTTCGATAATATCGATATCGATATCCCATCCCAAGTGAATAATGGATCACATCTTTAGTATTAATTTTATTTTTCAAAATATTTGAGGCAGTTAATTTTTTATTATATATATTTTATATTGCTTAATGATGAAAAAACTCAAATATTCGGTAACAACACCTTTTACCTTTTCAAAACTTTAAAACCCCATCCTTAATCCAACTCATTCTGAACACGTTAAAGCATATAAAACAAAGATAACAATTCCAGTCCAAATAATCTTGGCTCGTAAAGCCTTTCATCCGTCAGAAATAACAAACATCATCCACCATTTCCCTTCCAAAGCATTTCCCCGCCACGATCTTATCTATCCTATATTCTAAAACAGCTCCCTCGTAAAGGAAAAATCCTTGAAAAACTCTAATTAAAACGCCTCCATCCAATCCTTGATTCATATCATGTTTTTCCTGACCACTAATTGGATATAGGATATCCTATTCTACTATAAAACAGTGTCACCGTGGGGCTTTGTCATATCTTCCACATTGGAGCGCGGAATGTACTACACGGGAGACTTTATCGACGTTGAACAAGCTTTTGACCGAGTCTGGTCATCCTGGACTGCTCTATAAACTTCGTCGATTCCTTCCCCCTACATATTTCCTTTTATGCCGCTTCTACCTCTCTGATCGAACCTTTAAAGTAAATCATAACCTATCCTAGACATGTCTGTTAGTCCACCGGTGTTCCTCAAGTTAGTATCTTAAGTCCCATTCTTTTTACAGTTTATACAGCTGATATCCAACCCACCCTAACATATTCCTAACAACATGCTTTGATGACACACCTGTACTGCTAGTAACAACAACGACCCTATCACTGCATCACAAACTCTACAGTCACACATAAAATTCATTGATGAATCGTTTCAAAACTGGAGAATGAAATAAAATTCTAACAAATCCCACCTGATCACTTTTACTCTCTGGCGTAAGCCTACATCCTTCTGTGATACAGTATATTTTTTAAATATCCCACTAACGCCTGTAGAACAGATTCGCTACTTTGGACTCCATCTTGACAAGAGATTTACTTGAAATACCCATACGAAACTAAAACGACAAGAAACTGCTCGTATATTTCGATTTATACACCTACTAGACAAACGCTCTAACTTCCCATTAACAATGACAATATAAACAAATAACAAAAAATATATACAAGGTGGGCTATCTATATAATAATAAAATAAAACAAAAACGTCACTTCTTATTTAATTATATAAAAAACAAAGCAAAAACTATACATCCTATTGTGAGGATAGGTATCCAGCTGTAAGCAAAATGTTTTGTTTTACATACATAAAATGAAGATTAAGATGATTAATATTGCTTAGTTTCGGCATGTATCGAATTCGGTTCACATGTTACGCGGGGCAGTTTGTAAAAAAAAAAAAATGGAAACAATCTTCCACTGCCATTCATCACAAGCTGGTTAAAGAAGTTTTATATTTCTGTGGTTCCAAAATATATTTTAAACACACTTAAAGTAATTTTATATTTACCGGCTCTCCCTCTGACATCCCACCCTCAGCCTCAGTCCTCTGTTTCTCTCCCTCAGACTTCACTATATCAGTCCCCAAGCTCCTATCCACAGACTAAACCACCTACAAATGACTTTCCTACCAAAAATGTGAAAATTCCTTCACAGGTCAATCCTAAACTTCCTCCCCGATCCCAAACTTCATCTTCGGTCAATCTTTTC
>NW_027104988.1:1770873-1790507 GCF_000696795.3 Halyomorpha halys | reverse complement strand
TAAATAAATAATAAAAAAAAAAAAAAAAAAATATTTACCGGATAGTCGTAGTTGAGAAATTATTCTCAAGCTGATTTTCAGGAAGCTTTGAGGTGCATCCCCTTTCCATTCTTTCCTCAAATTCACTTAATGTATTTTTTTTTTTTTTTTAATTCCAATAAATAAATGTTTCGAATGTCAGTTTTCAAAAATACGCGTTTTAATGTCCTCTGAGTCCCAATAACACTAACAAAATGTCAATGTATGTAAACATCCTTGCTCACCTTGTTAACTATCAAGTTTATTTGCAATAAGAATTAAGTAATTTAACATACATGTATTAATTTAATTGTAATTTAAGAAATTAGGCGTAGAGTGGATTTTCCTTAAATAAAAAAAACATGTTGTCTGCCGAGGTCACAAATTTATATTTGTAATGTTAACCCAAACCAAAACAACCTATTAAAAAGATAAAATTTACTTACCCCACCTTTTGCGTTAGTTTTATTTTTTTTTTTTTCTTCTTTACCAGAACTATCGTTTAAGCTAATCCATTCCCAGTCTGAAATTCAGGTGTTGAAGTATCCGATATTATTATCAGGCTTCGCCCTCTGCCATCTCCTATTTTAATATAAAATATAAAAATTTTACAAAATTTTGGATCAATTTAAACGATTTTTTTCGTGCGCAAATTAGTAGATTTTTATTTTCGTTAATTTAAACTTCTTTTGCCTTACAGGATGGCAAGCTCAATATGCAGACTCGAAACAAACCCACCTACTAGTGAATTATTAAAGATAGCTGAAAAAGAGGTAGGAGAAACAACAACAGTCGTCCAAGAGGCTCTAGTCAAAATGCGACTGCTCTTAGAAGGTAAATATTTAAATTGAATAATTTATTTTTGATACCAAATATATATTTCTTAGTTTAATTTTAAACATTATTTAATGTAATAGCACTAGTTCAAACTAGTATTTGTAAACAATGTTGAATGAGACATAGAATATTTTTTTAAAAACTTGTTATTGTTAAATAATACAATCTAATAAACCATTTATACTTATTAAAAAAATAAATAACAATAACAATAATAAAAGAAACGAAAATAGTTATATTTATTAATAAATATACTAATGGATTTGCATTACTTAAGAGTAAAAGTAAATTGATAAATAAACTGAGGGGTTCTATTCTAATATCAATCGAGCCTATTATAAAATTTTTAATTGTTTTGTTTATTAAATTAACAGTTTTGGTTCTAGATTTTCACGAAACAGATGATTTTCTAAAAACAGTTGAATAAGGCGTGATTTTAACTTTTTTAGAAGAAAGTCTTTTACTTCCTAATAACGGGTATTAAAACTACCTGTTTATCAAAATGGTTATTAAAAAAAAAAAATTGAAATGCACTTGGCTGATTATGGAATGCAAGGTCTTAGTGAAACCAATAGTATAATAAATAAACAACCATAGTAAAGAAAATAAAAGTTTTGTAAATACAATACACTTTTTTGTACATATATACAATATTTACATTCTGCCAAGGAAACCGCGAGCCAGTATTTCTAGAGATATCAGGTGTGAAGAAGATGACGAAAACAGGATTCAAGACGCTGCCTTGAGGAACACAGACCTCAACTAGATACCAACTGAAATTCTGTTCCACAGTGAATTAGGAAGCAACTGTTTGGGATTTTGAACAAGGGTGAGAGTAAATGAGAGTTTGAAAAGCAAGCAATACTGCAACACCCAGTTAGAAAGCTTGCACTACGTTCTAAAAGGCAACAGTAGAATTTTAAGTAGAATGTATTATAATATTGATATAGAAAACTATTTGTACTATAATAAACTAAAGTATAGTACTATATATGTACATCACAATAAAAATTAAAATTAATGTATAGATAAATTAAATATTAAAGTAACAAACCAAGGAAAACCAAATATAAAGTTAAGTAGTACAATAAAAAAAATTGACCACATGCATACTAGTGCAAAATACTTTCATTCTACTAAGGGAAAGGAAAGGGCGACTCCAAGAAATCAAACGCCACACTACCGTCTGCAGTACTAGGATTAAAAGCCAATGATGACTAATTGGAAACACTACAACCACAAATAGTTAGGGCCTGAGGGAGAAGCTAGCCAGAGCCAGAATCACAGTCGCATATATTTAAACGTTTTTAGAGCCAATGTCGTTTCAACATTTGAAGAGCATCATGGGAGTGGTTGCAGCTAAGTAGGGATTGGGCCAGAGGATTAGGATAGTGATTAATGTTGTGATGAAGGTTTAGAATTTGGATTGAATAAGGTTAAAATAAAATGGGATGTTAAGATCATGTTGTAGGGTTTTGTTTGTAACATATTATGAAACATTAGTTATTGTTTGATGGAATTTAGACTAACAGGACTGTATACGCTTGAATTTCAAGTCTCTGTTCAAAATTGTTGGTTCAAATTCAAATTCAAGTTTCAGTATTGTATTGTAGATTAATAGTTTGTAACTTATTGAAAGCTTCTTATTCAAAAGCTGAACTCGTTTCAGGACCACTTCTTTTGGTGACGCATACCGTTTCGGTATACCCTATGCTTAGTTTCTTCTCGGAGAGCAAGTCTCCTCTGTCCATCTTTGCATCCCTGATACCAACGCCTGGCCCTGTAGTACTCGCTCTCCATTTGCGTCAGGACCGGCTTCTAACATGTGATCGGACGTGCTCTCATACTACGGTGCTGAAGAGTAATACTGGCCGCTTCAGTGATGGCGCCGATCAGCGTTCTAACATAAATAAAAAAAAATAACCGAGTGCCGGGTAGAAACACAGGAAAGTTCCCCTGCTCCGCTCCTCCTCCCCCACAACAAACAAAATGTACAATGAGAGAATAAAAAATAAATTATATGTTTTAGGCAGCAGTGCCATGCCCAAGCCCAGAGCACTACTGCACTGCTGCCGCACCAAGCCTACTAGAAATAGTGAAAGGGGTGAGTTATAAAGATTTTCAAATTACATCATAACCTCTAATTCCTTTAAATAAAATTTGCATGTTTCATAGCACGAATAAGAGCCAAAATATGAATGATAAAATTATTGAGAAAGCTGGATCATTGAAAATTTTATTATTAATAAATTAATTTACTGCTCACATACTATAGCATTAAACTATAAATAAAATATTATATCACAGTCATCAGATTTTTTACGATATTGATTTTCTGAAAGAATTTATAACTCTTCTCTTAGGTTCAGGAATGAATAAGGTGTGTGGTTTAAAATAACTTTAAATACACAATTAATCTTTACAATACAATTTACAGAACACCCACTCCTAAACTTCGGACTGGATGATGGAATTCTAACTATATTCCTTCGTCGTTGCAAATTTTATTCCGAAGATGCTCTGAAATTGGTATGAAATTATGTTCATATATTGAAACCATAAATAAATTTATAACTTTTACGTTACATCAGTAACAAATAAAAATGTATTGAATCAAAACCACAAGAGAAAAAACGTTAGAATATACTACTTTTCACTCTCTGAAATTCTCACTTTTCACAGTTGTGTTCTTTACATACATAAATATATAAAAAATACAATTGTATATATATCATCGTATTTCCTTAAATCTATATTGTCTATATCTGTATATTCTACTTTCATAGTTATAATTAATTATGACTTGCAATCAAATAACCTGTCTAAATAGATCACAAAATTTTATTGAGAAGGGTGTATTTAGTAAAATTAATTTTTATTTAAACACAAATTAAGTTAAATAAAAAAAAAAATTGTATAATCTATTTTTTATAGATGAAGAGAGTTGCTGCATTTAAAGAAGAAAACGATATAATAGCCAATTTGGATATAGAAGATGTAGAAAATATTATGTTAAATCATAATGTGGTTAACATCATGGCTAACAGAGACCAAAACGGGAGAAGAATTATAATTCTCAACTTGGGTGGTAAGTTTACAATCACATACATTATTACATATCATTCAGTGAAAAGGTATGTACTAGATCGTAGTTGAAAAAAAGCTTAAAAAATAGTTAAATTTTTTTACCTTGATTGTGTAGTACTCCATTCTCCCATATACATTCATGTATTATTAATAGAACTAATTGAACACATTCACACTATGTTTACAGACATATATACGAAACAAAAAAAAGTTCTTCTTGAAAAGAAAAATTACTCCAGAATCTAAATTTCCCGGGTTGCGGCACCAGTTAGAGGTTTGCAAGCACAAAAACTAAAAAGCGGAATGGGAGAGAAATGACGCATGAGGTTGTGATTCAAAGACTGATTTTTATTGTGACTACTGAGTCAGCTGTTACTTCGATGTCAGCTGATCGAATGTATATAAAGAGATATACCGAACCCAATAAACCCAGTATTTTAAGACAGTCCAAGCGTAATAGATCTTATTCCTTCTTCTCTTTTTTAACATTTCGCTTACACCGATACTTAAGTGGTGCCGAAACCCGGGAACTTTAGATACTGAATTATTTTTTTATTTAAAGAAGAATTTTTGTTGTTGTTTTATCATCTTTAATTTTCCTTCTTTCTTTCATTTTACTGTAAATAATGGCTACTAATGGTACCGGGATCGTTAGACAAGGGGTTTTTAACCTAGAAGCTTTGAATCAAAATGGAGTCCAGAACCCACCTCCCATGAAGGTGAATCCACCATCTCCGAATCTTGCCCAACAACCGGAAGTTTCTCTAGCGGGAGCTCATCTTACAACACTTGAGTGGGTAGTAAGAAGTACGCAGAGCAACCGCCCAAGACTTGAGGAATGCCCTTTTTGACCTCGAACGGTTTACCGGAGAAATAAGAAAACTGAGTCACTTCATAAAAGAGGATGCCGACAAATAAGCCGAAATGAAGCGAAGTCTATCGAAAATATACTCGATAGCGAAGATACAGAGGCATTAAAAGCAGCAGTCATCTGGCGTTCAAGGCGTTCGGGAGAGGATGGTGGATTCCAGATGATGATCAGGGAGACGAAAAAACCAAAACAGTCTAGTGGGCACTATGCCGCGGAACTCCTGACACGCTTTAATAGAATACAAGATAAACTCAGCGAAATGATGGAAACAATACAGATACAGGATCGGATGAAGATCTTATCCCTGGTTCTAAAGATACAGTTGGCAAAGAAGCTAGAGAAGAAGGAAGAATTTCCTTCGAGAGCGCTCGTTTATGAAAATTCCTCAAGATTTGATAGAAACAAGCGCTAGAGAGGTGAAGGGTCGAATGGTAGTAGAAGAGGCAGGATGGACCCGGATATAATACCAACGGCCCAGAAACATGCCCAACCCTTGGAGGAGGAGAAAACGTGGAGAGGGTAGAAGAGAGAGACAGACCAAGAAAACAGAAGAAGCCTAGCTAAGCCCAGAAGTAATAGTCGGCGGGAGAGCCGCAAGTGTCACGGATGTGGAAAGATTGGGCATTTAGTGGCGCATTGTCCGTGCACGAGATGCTTCGAATGCGGAAATGAGGGACACATAGCCAAACGGTGCCCATATATGTTCCGAAGATGAGATGGCAGGGGCGAACCAATGGAGATCAACGCCCAATAGATACGGAGAAGCCACCGGAGAATGAGTAGATCTTGAGGCGAATCCACGGAAGCATCGGGAACGCCGGATACCGAAGAAGAAGCCGAAGAGCCACGGAACCGAGTAAGTCAAGAGGACAGAGTGGAAACAGGAGGATGGAAACAAGGGAACAGAGGTAGATGGAGGCCAGGAACAGGAGAAAGAAAAACGCGAGACATCTGAAGGGGATGTCGCCTGAGGGGGACCGCACACTGCTGAATTATAACGTGAGGGAGAAGAGCTGCGGTCCGCCAATAATAGAGATAGCAGGAGTAAGGTGTCTGGTGGACACTGGCAGTTCCAACTCCATTATGTGCCGAAAAGCCCTAAAAAATTGTGTAGTGGAGAGAGGACACACTATATCCAGAAATACCAATGTAAATTAATCACCCTGCGTGGTCCTTGTGTGGTAGAGGGGGAGATAGAGATAGGTTTGGCCCGATGGGGATTTAGTGGAGAGAACTTCCCACTACATATCGTAAGGAGTATTTCAAAGAGTTAAGCAATTTGGGCTCAAATTATCGGGAGAGAAATCATCGTTGGGGCAGGAACAAATAAATTTTTTGAGTCACACAATTTCCAGGGAAGGAAATAAACCCGACGCGGATAAATTTGCTGCTATCCGGAAGATTGCCTAGGTATGTGAAAGGAGTTCGGAGGTTGCTTGGAACCTTAAATTATTACCGTAGATTTGTGCCAGAAATGGCTGAGTACCTCGTCCCACTCAATAATCTGAAGAAAGGCAGGAAGGTGATCATCACTCCGCTGGTGGAAGACAATATAAGGCGGTGCATGGAGAAGCTGCAGCAGGAGCCGGTGCTTGCTTTTCAAGACTTCACCGGGCAATTCACTATCACTACAAATGCGAGTGAGTATGCGACAGTACGCCAGCATCGCGCCTGACAGAGACGGAGACCAGATACAGTACGCTGTATATGCGCCACTTTAGGCCCTATGTGTTTGGGAGAAAGTCTAAAGTACACACAGACCCCTGCAATGGGTGGGAAAATTGAAGGAATCTTTGGCCCGGATTACGCGTTGGAAGGAGTTATCGGGGCAGTACAATATGGAAATCACATATAAACCAGGCAAAGAAAATGTGGTGACTGATTGGTTATCTCGAGCCATAACTGTGAACGCCTTGGAAGAAGACAACGGGAAACCGTCAGGAGTCAGACAGTTTCTACAAGAATGGACGCCGAGAGAACTATGTGCAGGACAAGTCGTCGGAAGCAGTGTTGGCAGCTCTCCGATTATGGTTCCAATTCTACGGAGTTCCAGCGCGTATCTCATCAGATTCACGCAGAGAATTCGACAATGCCACGATTCGAACAGAAATGAAGGGCACCCCAAGAGCAGAGGAAGCATAAAGAGGCTTCGTGGCACATTGTGTGACCATCTTCGGGATTGGAACCGGACGTGGCAATGCCGAGGGCGATTGTGTCATATAATCATTCCCTTTGCAGAGCTGTCCACCACACAATAGTTCCATAGTAAATTCTCGGTCTTAATATCGCTGTGTAAATTTAATGCATAACCTTTGGGTTGAAGCCCCAGGTAGTGCCAACAGCGCGTCTTACTTCCCAAAAGGCAGCACTAATTTTTCTTTTAATTTCTGCCAAATGAGATCCCCAGTTCAGTTTTGCGTCAAAACTAATTTCAAAGTATTTGATATTTTGGCTTATTTGGAGTTGATTGCCAAAGAAAATCGGAAATATACCCAATTACCGCTTCCTGGTAAATAGAATCAACTCTGTCATTGTTGGGTTTACTGAAAGCTTCATTTCAGTAGAGGATCACTCCTTCGTCAGCAAAAGCTTGCGCGAATATGCCAGCATCCTCAAGTCTTCTCAATAAGCTACTCATAACTAGGCACCATAGCAACGGTGAGATGCAACTCCCCTGAGGGCATCCAGTTACTCCCTGTGCCTGTAGCCTAGTACCGTCTTCCGAAACTACAATTATTCTATTATTAAGAACAAATCTGACAGAAATGTCTAATAAGGCATTACAGACTGCCTCAGGTCTTGTTTTGTCGAATGCCACTTCTACATCGAAAAAGAGTCCAAAAGCGGACTCCCGGTCTTTTCAATCCTTTCTACCAAGGAGTGTAGTGCCATCGATTTTCCCTTGAGGTATGCATGATGTCTTGGATATAGGGGGTTGGTTGGTAGCACCTTGTTTGTAAGGAAAACTGCCACCAACTTCTCCAGGATCTTAAATAGGAAGGAGGAGAAACTAATGGGTCGATACGCTTTAGTGACACTATAGTCCTCCTTTCCAATCTTAGGAATGAAAGCTATTAATGATTTCCTTCAAGTCTCTGGTATATATCCTAATGCTAGAGAGACTGTAAGAAGAGCCCTAATCCTGGGGAGTAGGATATTAAGACCTTCCTTGAGCATACATGGGAGAATACCGTCCGTTCCTGTGGCCATATAAGGCTTGAGCTCTTCCACGGCCCACCCCACTTACTGGCCCCGTCCGTAACGACTGACTCCGTTAATGCACACTCCTCCTCAATAGCCTCTCTGAAGGAATCCGTGGTTGGAGGTTTGTCTATTGTTCTGTGTTGGCAACCTGGAAAGCGTGTATCCATTAAGTGTGTAATTAAGTGTATCCATTATACAATGTTTCCTCTAAACTAGAGGTTCATTTCCCATCTGGTTTCCTTAGTGCACCTAGTGACTGTTGACCATTGCTTCCTAATAACTTCATCAAACGAGAGGCTTCTGGCGTGCTTTCTATGTTGCTGCAGAATTTGCGTCAGCCATCTCGTTAATGTCTTCTTAATTCTCTTTTATACTTATTAGAGGCAGCCCGGTATACATTCCAGTCCGTCTCCAACTTTGTTTTATAAGCTAGGAAAAGTCTATAATTTCCTGTGTCTTTTTGTAGTTTAATCAATTCAATTGACCACCATCTGACTTTTTTACTAGGCTCCCTTTTCAATGGACAAGCCTCCTCGTAGGCTGATATAACCATTCTTTCAAGTAGGCTAGATTCAATGTCGAGCTGTGATCTGGAAAGTCTTTCCACCGTATAAGGTGAGTCTCCTTCCAGCCTCTCACTGAAAAGACTCCAGTCTGTATTTCTCGGGTCTTTCTTCACTTTGAGTAGAGGTTTCTCAGATATAATCTTAAATAAGTTCAACTTATGGTCAGACAGTGTTATGTCTGAGGTGACCCTCCAGTCTTTACAAAGGCTTTTAATGCGGCTTGAGGCCAGTGTAATATATAAAACATCGCCCCTAGCTCTTGTAACAAAGGTTGCTTAGCCCCCCTCTGTTAAGTATTTCTAAGTCTGTTGAGGCTAAAAATTCCAGCAAGGCTTCGCCTCGATCATTGGTGTCTTGCTTCCTCACAATAAGCGGTGAGTATTAATAACTTAATCTCCGCCAATTTAGAGTGGTAAATCTACCTCCCTGGCGTACCGAAGAAGTCTTTCTGAATTTCGGTAGGATGGATCTAAGCTATGAGGGAGACAGACAGATCCTACTAACAATTTAATCTTATTAGTACCAATCTAGATGTTTAGTGCCATGGTCGTGGTGTCTTTGGTATAAAGCTGAGGGAGAGGCAGCACCTGAAGGTCTTTGGGAACCCATATGCAAGTCCTCGGGTAGTCTTCACATGGGGTTGGGCGTAATATCCTTCCACCTATACCCCCTAATCCTCTAATAGTCCCACTATAACAGTAAGGTTCTTGAATTAGCACGAGGGTTGATTTTCCCCCCGAAAGTGACTTGGCTAATTCTGCAGTAGCTGACTTATTGTGTTGAATATTAATTTATCTTGCCTTGATCATTGATGTGGCACATGAGGAGGTATATAGGAAAGGCTAGTACGAATGAAGTTGATGAAATCAACCCTTAAGACCGACACAAGTGAATAAGCTCTCGGGGCGGTGTTATAGCAAGAAAGCGATGAGAGAGAGCGACCCATAGCGTACACGAGCCGATGTTCCACCGTTACAGAGCCCCAAAACAGCGCTCTGCAAATCAAATTGGTGGGAATCGGGTGGGCAGTAGATCACTTCTGGCTATATATTTTTGGGAGATGTTTTCGGGTACACACCAACCACAGACCCTTGTAGTGGGTTGGTAAACTGAAGGAGACATCTGAACGGATCATCGAATGGAAAGAGATCCCAGCCAGTAAAACAAGGACATTTCATGATGAATGGAATATGGTCCGGGTGCGGTAAAAAAAACTCTCAGTTCCTCAAAAAAAAAACCCCTTCCGCCCCGTCCAAAACATCATTCCTAATTCCCTAATAGTACTTGCGAATGGGATTAGGGCCCTACATATACTGATAGGGCCCTACACATATGACTGTACAATTTAGTTATTATACCATTGATATTTTTAAAACCATTACTATTCCAATGTATAATATTTACTAAGTTATCAATTTAATTGACAATGCCGCCGACTGTTCATGTTGACGTGATAAGATCCCGACGGTAGAACTGCAAGTGGTAGGTGTGGTGCGGTGAAATCTTCACTACAATAACAATGATAGTGGCTTCCCCAGGTTCTCTCGAGTTAGTCTTTGACATTGGCTTCGTCAATAACATCATATATTATCATCCTTGGTGTTAGTACTAATTTCAGTATATGCAGGGGGCCGATTCTGCTCACCTAAACTAACTTTCTTCATAATAACATCGTTCTGTAAAAATACTTTATAAATATTATCGTCCTGAAACCATCCACTAAATTCCATATTTTGATCATCTTGTTCTAAATGTGTGTTAATTGGAAAGTGGAGATTTGCTGTCCCGAAATTGAAAATGCTATAATTTTTCACGTTTGTTCTATTGGGCTGGTGGTGAATTCGGTGATAGCCTACCCTCACCAAGAGTTGCTTCGTCACTTAGGCAATTAGTAGTTCGTCAATCTCAAATATATGATATTTATAATCCTTAGTTTTAAAAAACTTGTTTTTGTATAAAAAGTACTTTTATTGATTTACGAATATATAAGCTTCCCTTCGCTATAAATTTTGATTTTCCCTAAATGTTTCTTTTTCATTATCTTTAGTTTTTCTAAGTAGCTCTTAAAAAGTATAAATATGTATCTTTGGACTTTTTCCCGAGCCTGTAACAGATGTTTATAAAGATTTCTGTTAAATTAATCTATAAGTCATTTTTTCCAGGAAGATTGGACATTATAACATTGTTTGTAACTGTTTTTATAAAACTGTTTTTCTCGGAATAATTTATTCTTTCTTTTAAAAGGATGTTTATTTTTTAAAGCTCATCTGTCTTGTTTTTTTCACTTTTGAGTTCTAATGTCACGTTTTATAATAAATTATGAATCTTCTCTAGTGATTCTTTTACATCTTGGCTTCATAGTACTTAATACGAATATCTATCAAAATTGATGATATGAAATTAGCAGTTGTATCGCATTTTAATGAAAACCAAAACATTAATCAGTTTATTTTAATCTGATGAAACCGGTAGGAGGTTCATAAGAGGAAGGATTTATGGAACCAGCTTGAGCGAGCAACTGCCGATTAAACTAATCAAATTTATAATTATAATTAACTTCTAAATTCCTCTTTTTTCATAAATAACACATTAGAGAACAATACAATGTACACCAATAGGCAACAACTTGAGGTAATTCAATCAACTTTAACTTGAATGAACACAAAATAACGTAGCCCCGATCCTCTATCACTCTACCAAATCTTGGAACCACGACTTCTCGATCATATCTCGGCAACACTCTTATTTAGTCTTTGGATGATTCCAAAACGGTGGGACACATCTCGAGCATGTTAACCCAAGGTATAAATGGTTTTTTGTCCCCAGTTTAAGACGAAATTTTACATATATATGAGGGAATAGCAACTGAATATCTTGATCAGGAAGAAAAGGTAAAGAAAGCAACTTTTTTACGAGGACCGGCGATTATTAGATGTGAAGTACGGACAGATGATAAGACCAGACCAGAGGGTTCGAAATATTTGAGCCGAAAGTCGAGACTATCTCCAGGTACGTCCTAACTAATAAAATTCAAGTGAGTAGTATTGTGTAATTTTGAATGGAAATTCGATAAATAAGTATTCAATAAATAATGCTTTACATTTTCGTACTTGCCAGCAATCTGAAAGCCCTGATGAAGCCATGCAACGTGGGGCGAAACCTTGGCTCGCATTAAATAGTTATTTGACTATTTGAGTTTTTTTTCTGTGACCTCAGCCGGAACATCTTCCATTTATCAATAAGTTTCGGTTACTTTTTGATTATATTAGTTGTGCTATTATGGTCACTTTTTAACAGTGGTTAGTTATGTCACTGTGGTTCCTTCTTGACAATCCTACTAGCTTCAGGATAGTCTATAGAGGGGCCATAGAAAACCATAGAGAAAGATCCATGTTAACGGCAATATCTTTGGAGCACGTTTATCCTAAATAAAAACCAAAAAAATCTTTTTTGTCTGATACACCACTATTTAAGTAAAGTAGCGAAATATTCCGAGTTTACTGAAGAAAGGTTAGAACAAAAATTTATTTCGTTAGAGTTGTGAATGATAAATGATAAAGTAAAAAGTTTCTATATTTTATATTAATGAAATGTTTTGGAAAATACTTTCACTATAATATTTAGATTATTATAATTAATCAACTAATCTAATTAATTATATTTTATTATCATATTAGGTATACTTACCACTGTTATACCCTTTTTCATTTAATAGTTTATGTCATCATTTTTTTAGGCGCTTGGAATACCATAGAAGTAAATGGAGACCAAATTTTTATGTTACTTTACTTAGCGCATATTGGGATCATGTTAGAACCCGAAACTCAGATCCGAGGCGTCGTTGTCCTTTTTGATTTTGAAAATTTTGGTGAGAGTCAGAAAACAAAGCTGACAGAATCCTTCGCAAAGCGAATAATGAAGTTTATTCAGGTAATAGTTATATTATAAAAGAAATTTTGAGTGCCATTTCCGTAAAATAAAACTTTAAATAAAATTTAACTTTTATAGAACTCTATGCCACTAAGACTAAAAGGGGTTCATGTCGTTAAATATGCATTCAATATCAGAGATATATGGAAACCATTCGAAAGGCACATTGAAGAAAAGCTGGAAGAGAGGGTGAGTCAGTATGTTTTTTATATAAGAGATTAATAAAATAACATTCAATACCTCTTGACATTTTCTTAAATTAAGTTTATACAGCTAGTTATTATTATATCGGATCCTTTAACTCTACTACTCGTTTACAAATAATTTCATTCTTCTGTAAATTCATTAATAGCAGTTTCTTCTTAGTACCTGTTTTAAGAATACTATTCCTAATTTTTGTATGGAATAACTTTTTTATCGACTATTATTGTAAGAAGACTATATTATTAAGGTGTCTGGAGACAGTATTATTTTAATTTAAATTTTTAATAATTTAAATTTTTAATAATTTTCAATTTATAAAATTATTAAATTGTTAATACCAACTTAAGAACAGCATTTCCCAGAACAAAACTTCCATCAACTCTGTAATCATCCACTTGCATCTAAATTATCGGGACACGCATTAAACCTGAATCATACTTTTAATTTCGACAATGCTTTCATTCTTGCCAGTCCCCAATCATACAAAACGTCTTATCTCGCAGTCCATTCACATAACATTAACGGAGAATTCCGTCAATCATGAAGTTGATAAAGACTGCATCTCCCTTACATACCGACACATTTCGAACATAATAAAACCCTCATAATACTTCTTTTCTCTTTGTTCTGCATTTAAGAAGCCTACTTTCTTGTCATATCTTTTATTCTTGTTTCTCTAAATTCTCATCCCTTATTTAATTATTTTTAAATTTACTATCCTTCCTTTTTAATTTATATTCATGTGTTACCTACTTAAGTGTACTTATATTAATTAATTTATTATTAATTTTCTATTATAATTTACATATCTCTATAATCCCCACTCATTTGGTATATTGTCTTTCTTAATCACTTACATATATTGTATCCCATTTTTTTTATATCTTCTTTATTTTTTTATCTATGGGAATTTATTTTTTAATTTATTTTATTTTTTTTATAATTTTGTAAATATTTCTTCTCCCCCTCTATTATGTATATTACCATTTATTGTTTACCTAATTTTAATTTTTTTACATTGCTTACTTTAAAATTATTATCGTTACTATGTGGCGTGCTTAACTGCCATCCCCACTCCTCCCTATACAAACGGCTCACTCTGACTTTGACTTCCATCAAAACAGGTATGAATTCTGTCTCATCAATTTTCATTTGAGTTTATTCTTTTCTTTTTTCATCTCTTAATTTGTACTTTCTTTAATATTTCTTTTATTATTTTATCTCTTATCGTTCTGGTACTATTACCGTTTTCATTTACTGTTTACCACCTTTAATTTTTCTTATTAAATTTTACTTTTCATTGTATACCCCTGTTATTTTCCACTTATTTTTTATTTTTTTTTTTTTTGTAACTATGTCAAGGTGTATCTTTTTTAGCCCCGACGAAGCTCTGCAACGTGAGGCGAAACGTTGACTCAAATAAAAATAGTATACCCATTTAGTATTTGAGTTTTTTTTACCGCACCCAGACCATATTCCATTCATTACTTTCTGAAACATTTTCAATGTATTAAATTTGATCTGAAAAGAGAAAATAAATAGCAGCTTAGGTTGAAGCAGTAAGGAAATTTGAGGAAAAAAACGACAAGGCTGAATAAAATAAAGTTCTGTTTCTTTGCGCTGACATTCACTAGAAATAAATTAATTATCATTTTATTTTAGTTGTTTTTCCATGGAAATGTAATGGAATCTCTGCATAAACATATAGACCCTTCATATTTACCAGAAAATTATGGTGGCACATTGCCAAGAATGAGTTACACAAGTGCTGATTGGCTCCCGGTAATGAAGGAGATTCAAAGCAAAGTTGTTGGTATGTATGATGAGTATTTCATTTTAACATACTAAAACATTTACTTTTTGTTTTCACTACATCCTGAAATTTATAACAATACTTAAGCTAAAAGTAACATATTTATATAAATGAAATAAGCTGTTGTGAAATAAAATATTTGTAAAGAAACTACCCATTGCAAGCATTCCAAAACTATTTCTATATAAGAAGGTCTCGAGACCATCTTCTATCATTTGTCTTTGAGGATTACTAGGTTAGGGAGTTTATTATGAAGCATTGATATCTGATTCGAACTGGATCGGCTACGTATGTAACATCAATGTCTTTATAGTTGATATAATTTGTGCAAAGTAAGGACCATTGAGGATTTCATGAAGGATTTTGAACTGTATGTATTGCATATGAGAGAAATTAGATGGTTTAATGGAACCCCCAAAGCTCGACTCCTATAAAAGTAATGTAGATCGGTGCTTTTTAATTTATTGAAGCTTGGGCCGTTTGTCTAGTAAGTTTGGTAACAGTTATAATCGACTTACAGTATCCTGTCTAGTAAGTTTGGTAACAGTTATAATCGACTTACAGTATCCTGTCTTTTCAGTTTGGATGACATGACTCTTTCGTGAGTATCTTGATGTTTAGTATCTTTTCTTTGAATGCTATTGGTTCGCTACTTTTTCTTTGCATGTTTCTCATCTTTCTTTCCTAATGTCGGTGTAGAGTTCGCCTATATTTTCATCCTTCCAGTTAACTCCTATAGCTTGCAATCTTTCTTTGAGGAATTCATTTTAAGCTGTTCTGATTATTTTGTGTCTTTCTTTCCATATTGCTGCATATTTATCCAGCGTTGTTTGAACAGTTCTAACGACACAGGGGACTTCCATTTTTCTTCCTTGCTCCTTACTACCTCCTATCTGAGACATGGGAACACATTTATTCTTAAGCTCAATTTGGAATTTGTTTTTTATTTTAGGATTTTACGGATTATGGATTTTATACTTGTTTTTTCTAACTTGGTCCCTTATTTTATGAATGCTTCAGCCTCTAATAGAGTAGTATTCTGATCAGAATGTGGTCAGAGCTGTCCGCTCCACGATAGCTTCTCATATCTCAAATGGAGCACTGATATCTTTTGTTGTATTAAACCAACGATAACTAATTCGTAATACATTAATATTCTGATTAATCGGGATGAAGTTCATACTGGTTTCCATGCAGCTGAACTAACTATTTACAAATCTACTGCCAGGTTTCTGGAGTAGAACAGTGTGTTTCTGTCGATAGTGGTTTCACGATCCTCCGGCCATCTTACTTCCTATATTACTGTTAATGCTATGTTGTACATATTTGATCCTTTCAATACCATTTGGACAGCCCATGGTTTGTATAAGCATCTAACACACCAGGAACCAATATGGAGTCTTTTATACAAAGCCGAAGTCGTTACCATGTTAAGACAGTCAGATTTTCCAAGGCTAGTTTTAGGTTTCGTAATTAGATGTTGTTTTACAGGATAGGTTTATTAGCCCTACATTCAATCCCCAAACTGAAGGACTAGAAGTTGTGTCAGATGTGTCTCAGGGTGAGGACTTGACTGCGATAATTGAATCCTCACTGTATTGGCCTGAGCGCACTTTCAAGGCAAACGAACTCAGTCAATTCTGCAAAAGCTATTTCAATAATGGTTTGTACCACATCCTCCTACATTGCCCAACGTTTAAGGAAACTATACAATATATCTTAAAGCCACCCGTATCCGTATCTTGCAACCTACAAAACATCGAAAATATATTGAACATTAATAGTAAAGCCAAATTGAACAGACTATTTACATTGTAAAAATAAGTAATAAGTTTGATTTTGTAAGTGGCATTTAAATAGTTTTATGTAAATAGTTTTCGAAGCCAATTAATATCTGTACTTATAGTACGCTTTCATTTATTTAAAGGAATTCTCATTATTTTAAGCTAAATGTAATAGTATGTCAATAGTTTTGTATTATTCAATTTGTTTATTGTTTTGTTATGGAGCACTTGTTTTATCTTTTATTTATTGTTTTTGTAATAGAGCACTACACTCAGGTTTTGTTTTATAATAGTATACTGTATTATGAATTTGTACAAGACTTTGTCTTTCATAAATAAAATAAAATCTACAGATATTGGCCTGAGCACCTGGGTCACGTAGTTATCTCCAGGTCACCCGTTATATATAAATAAGTAGATAGACAAATTCTCTTCAGAATAACAAATATGTACAATAAAAGAAAATTGAATTGTAGGAAACGTAAGAATAGTACTGGGAATTGGTGATTTGCTAAAGGTAACATAACATCTGAGGAAATATTGCCAATAGTTAAAACGGTAAGTAAACCTTACCGCAAAGGTGGGAAACATGATAATGTTTCCAAGTACGGAAACAAAATCCTAAGAAGGAATTAATGTTTTGCTTCAATCTGATCTCCTGTAAACTGGAGGAACCGATTTTATAAATATATGCTGATGAGTGGTCTAAATATATTACAGAAAAATAGTTTGAAAATTAATTCATAAAAAAGCGAAGGAGTGGATGTTTTAAACAAGAAGATTTAATATCAATCATGAATCTTCCACACTATACATTTATTTCATAATTCGTAATTTATTTTTATTTTTTCAGCGTGGAACTCTTTCGGGTATAAGAAGAAAAACAGTGAATAGAAAAAGAAGACAACGATGATTTGTATAAATTAAAAAAATATATATAATGTATTATAAAGTAATATATTAATGTTAGAACTCATTAGAATAAATGTTTCCTTTATAGATGAAACTATGAATGAATGTCAGAACATTCTTTATTTTCAATGTTTATCAAATTTATATATATATATATTAGTATACATCCAATAAAACCAAAATGTTTAAAGAAAATTAAATCAATTGTTATTGTTTGCAATATGATAAAAATATATGTTAAAAAAAAAAAATTTAATTTTGATTTATTTATTTACCAACGTAAGAGAAACTCTCAACCAAACCTTATTCATAATGAAGTGTAGATAGTTGACCGTAGATAAGTTACAGTTACAAGTCTACCTTCTACACCACAACGTAAGTCTCCCTTCTCGTTCTCATATTTGTTACATTATTCTTTCCCTTTCTCCATATACTACCTTTTCCTATTGTATATATATATATATATATATATGTATATATTTGTATAGGTATATAAGTTAATACTCACAATGTAATTCAAATATAAGCCACTCACTATTTTTCATTGTCTGTCATAGTGCTCAATTTGTAGATTCAATTTATTTATTTAATTTTTTTTAGGCACTACTTGCATATCTTATATTATACATATCTTCTTACCTACATGATATTATATTTCATCTGTCACTGTTTTCAATTTACTACCATACAATTCCACGAATATCAATCAATTGAAATTGTGTATTATTCAATTATCAGTTATCAATTTTTTATCATTTATGATTTAATTCAATATTTTGTATAATTCTAAATTTGTTCGTATACTATTCCTTTTCAATTGTATGTTACTCTAAATGTTGTTATTATCTCTTGTGTTCTATAGCCCTGATGAAGACCTGAAACTCAGGTCGAAACGGCGGCATAAAATAAATAAATATGGTTTTGTTTATTTATGTTGTTCTTTGGTGACCGCATCCCCCGACAAACTTCTCCAAACCTTATTCATACTTCTTAACTTATGTAAAGAAGAAAAAATCGTTTAAAAGAGCAAATAATTCTCTAGACGCGCTTACCTAAACGCCTATAGAATCTACCCCAGCTCCCAAGTGAGTCTTCACGCAATTGTAAGAAAATTTATTGTCTTTAGTGATTTCTTAACAACGGAGTCCGAATCTTTTTTACCAATTCAGTCTCCTGTTGAAGTGGTTCTAGACAAGTCATCGTTTCTATAAGTTGTAGCGTTTAATTAAGGTATTGAGCACATTCGATGGCATTTGTTTGAGGTCTAACATGTAATTATTTTCGTTATTTGATAAAGTTCTAAAGTCATCTTGTTTTTATGGTGTAAAATGCCTATATGTAGGCTCAGTTCCGAAACAATGATTCCTCCGTACTAAATTTCTTACAGAATGTAATTTTCGAGGTTTTAGTTAGAGCTTGTTGTTCGTGTAAGGTGTTAAAGTAGTCATGTTTACGTCGTTCTCTTAAATGGTTGTTCGTTTTATACGTTTGGAATAATTTCCTTATTTGTTAATAAGTTCATATTTGCCGTTTTTAAACTTACATTTTATGCCTTTAATGCTGCCCTATTGAATCGTCCCAGATTCTAGTTCAGCTTGTGGTTAGAAATAGTCTCTATGATTTCAATTTCAGTCTGTTATTTTAAACTAGATGGTCGAATTGTGCTCAAACTTTGATTAATTATCGGATTTGGTTATGTAGTGTTTTTGTCATATTTATACTTTTTATATATACTTTTCAAAATAAATTGAGTTATGGTCTAAAAAGTTATAGTTATCAAATATTTTCCAATTTTGTATAAATTGGGGTACATAATGTTAAGTCTATTATGCTTTTTCAACTTGGCCATCCAAAAATAGTCATCAAGGAAGTTTCATTAACAAGTATCAGGTTATTGGATATTATGCATGATTCTTAAGTTACCCCTTTGGGGTTAATCTTAGTGTCGTAGCAAAAGAATCATCAGTAGAATTATTTGCTGTTTATTGTTTTGTGACGGCATCTATTTTTCGAAAAAATCTTTACTGATCTGTTTTTTTCATCGAAATATGAAAATCTTCACCATGATCATATTGCTTATATATTCAGGATATATTGGTAGATTGTCTACTTTTACTTACTTGTCTACCACACCTTACGCACTCTTCTTTTTGCCTTGATTATATCTTTTATATGTATTGGGTATTTATTGGTAGAGTATTTACTTTACGCCAGGGAATATGTGAAGACTATGAGACCTGTTGAATACTCGACATTTCCACAACTTTCGAGTATTCAGGTAATCAAGAAGCCTCATGGTCTTCCTAAAGTCCATGGCGTAAAGTAAATACTCTACCAATAAATACCCAATACATATAAAAGATATAATCAAGGCAAAAAGAAGAGTGCGTAAGGTGTGGTAGACAAGT
>NW_027104988.1:1755557-1770720 GCF_000696795.3 Halyomorpha halys | reverse complement strand
TCAAAAGAACAAACTACGAAAAATACGTTGAGTCTTTAGACTGAAGAGGGAAGCTCAGGGGCATACCTCCGTTTTGACACATGTCCCCCAGTGTACATAAACAACAAACTGGTTCCGCAGACGAATTCAGTAAAATATCTAGGATTGACATTCTAAGCAAGGATGAAGTGTGGTCATGTTAAGCATACGTGGCTTAATTTAAATAAGCACTTAAAACTCCTTTCTTCGCTATTCCACAGACTATCCGCACTAAAATTAAGACAGCGTTTACACATATACACTTATTTATTGAAACCCATTTGCAGATATCTTTCGCCAATAACAGCCAAAAAAAATGTACATAAACAAGCTACAAGTATTTCAATAAAAAAAAAAAAAAGGGGCCAGATTACACGATCTCCATGGTGCGTCAGAAACATTGCACGCAGATTTACATATATTTACCTTGTGTAGAAGAACATATTAAAACATCAGATAAGACATTTCATGACAAAATCTATCACGAAACCAATAGAAGTGGTACAGGATATGGCTATAATAAACAAGTACCAGGTTTGAATTTATGAAATTAAAAAAATATATATATTTGACTATACGACAAATGTATTGTTGACCTAAAGGCTAAAGGTTAGGACACATGGGCGTGTTTCTAAAAAGAATAGTGAAAAAAGATAGTAGCACTTCTGATTGTGACACATTTTCTTGGTGAAAAATAAATGGAATTTTTATTCCAAAGTATGCATTTTTTTTTTTTTTTTTGTTATATCGAAGAAAATTAAGGATAAGTGATTTGAAAAGTTTAGAACTTATTTTCGTCAAAATTTGAAATCTAAAACCTTTAATTTTGAAAAAATTTAAAAAGTTTAATTGAGTTTCGATGTAAAAACAAGTCTTGAATCAAAAGTGTTTTTTACTTTTCAAATCCATCCGATGGTTCGATTGTAAACATCAATTTTCGATATAAATTACAAAGTATAAATTTATACAAAGTAATAAAAACCTACAGCTAACGCACCTCAAGTAAAGATGTGGTCTTTCAACATTTTCTGATTGCTACATAAAAAATCTGATATTGCAAATTTCACAAATTTATGAAATGATTGAATAGTCCGTTCAAAAACTTAAGAATTAAAATTTTTGTTTGTTTGGGTGTCTATTTTTAAAACCTGAACATAATATTACGTTCCACACTCGTAGACTGCAGGTCTACCAGTCAATAAAAGTACTAATTTCACTTAAACTGTTCATTTCAGACATTTTCATTATCTATAATATCAATGTATTCATTGATATAATATTAAATATCTATCTATAATTATATAAAAAAACATTGAAAGAATCGTGTTTTCAAATGATTATGTAACTTATTTCCATCTTTTGCCCCAAGTCTTCAAGTGGAGCATCGGCAGCATTACTTTGATTTCTATAATTCCTGTTTACGATCGAAATACTGGATGGTTTTTAAACCAAAAAATACTTAGATTCAATATTTGTTTCTACACCGTCGCTTTAATATTATCAAAATTCAACTTCACAGAATAATCTCAGAAACATTGTTGCAACTGAAGTAAGGCATTCCAAAGAACCTGAAACTAATGAGCTTGTTCTAAATATTTACAAATGCTACAATAGGCATTTCAACAGTTAACATATTGTCCCTTGTGGTGAGAACTGTTACTGATGATGAAATTAGAAGATATCTTTCTAAAATATTTGGTATAATTTAATATCGAATACATATTAAGTTATATTTTTAATGAGATTTGGGCTTTTTAAATCAAGTTGGCTACAAATTATATTACATACTTATGAGAAAACTCCAAATTTAGGAATGAAATATAATCACTTGTGGAAAACTACTTACACCACAATCTAATGGTATGTTTAAACTTTATTAACAACTCATTTTTAAATTTAATGCTCAGAATAAACCACTTCTTAGAGAAGAAATACTTACATATGAAGAACAAAAAAGATTGATTTGTTTTTATGAGATAAAGGTGTTGTGGCTTTTGGATTTATTATGAAAGATTAATCTCAAGATATGAAGTTATTTGGGGTTTCCATAAGACAGCTTAAATATTAGAAGAGGTTTATCACTGTATATAGTGGTAAAGAATAATCAAGGCAAGTTATAAACAAGTCAAAGAATTAATAGTTATAATTACTTAAAAACAATAGAATGTTTAGAGTTTATATAAAACAGTTTAGTGTCAAAACATTCATCAGATTTTCAATTCAACAAATATTATGGACATTTTAAAAAGAGGCAGAACTATAACGTTGCACCTCTTTTTGACAGAGCTGCTACAACTATATATCTACATTTAGATTTCGCTAATTTAAGAGGAGTATTTCCATAACTATCTCTTCCATTAATGTGTGCACCATAATTTAATAAAGCTGTAACTACCTCATCAAAACCGCCAGCTGCAGCACAATGTAGAGGGGTCCATTTATTTTTGGAAACAGCATTAACTGCTGCACCCCGTGATAATAATAAATCAACTGCATCAATATGGCCTTGCTCTGCTGCTTCATGCAATGCTGTTCTACTGTTATAGGTTCTTGTATTCACGTTTAGTCTATGGTGCAATAGTGCTTTAATACATTTGCAATCACCATTATAAGCAGCAGTATGAAGAGCAGTAAATCTTGTAACTGAATTTTTATAATGTATATTTGCTCTTGGCAATAGACAACGCAGAACCGAAGCATTGCTATTATCTACAGCAATGTGTAAGCACATCTCTCCTTTTCTTGACAACGCATTTACATCTGCTCCAGCATTAATTAATGCTTTTACTGCTAGTGTATGCCCTGATAATGTAGCCAAATGAAGAGCAGTATAGCCAAAATTGTTTTTTAAATCCACATTAGGATTATATCTTAAAACAGAATACAGGTCATGTGATGTTCCTTCTGAAGCTACCTCATGCAATAATGTATTCCCTTTATCGAACACTTGATTTATATCAGAAACATACTCTAGCAAAACCTGAAAAATTGAGGGAAAATTGTATCGTATAGCTAATTGAAGTGGGGTAATCGATTCTTGATTCTTCATTTCAGGAAGAGCACCACACTCGAGAAGTGCAAGAACAGCTTCCCTACTCCCATGATAAACAGCTATATGGAGGAGCCTGTTCCCACAATCAGTTTCCCGGTTAACATCAATGCCAGGAACAATAAATTGACGAATATGACTCGGATCATTGTCACGTGCAAAATCCTTCAAGCTTCTGTAGATACGATCCTAACAAAAATCGTATGTTTAATAATAATCTAATATAAAATAAAACATAATTTCTACATTAATTTTAAATTTTAGTTGCTAAAAAAAAAGTTTATACAGGAGAAAATCCTTATTTACAATTACTTATTTTAGATCTATTTGCAGCAATTAAATTCAACTTTTAATAAATACTTGAATAATAAACATATTTTTAGAGACATTATAAAAAGTAAGAACGGTCCAATCTTGATAATACAACGATTATAGGTAGTCTAATTATCAGATATTCTGGACTACTGAGCTTCCCATTTCAACAATGCAAAATAAGAAATTCAGGTCCAAATAGTGTATTGCTAAATCTGATTGCATAGTACTATTTCATTAAGAAAACTTATAAACTAGACTATTTAAGGGTTGAGGTTGTTTAATAGTAATCTATAAATAGTCTGTAACCGGGAAAAAGCCCATTCTTCTATTTCTCTGCTTTCATCACTGACTGGTCAAAATTTTCTTTCCTTAGACATCACAAGCTTCACTTACATTGATTATATTGGATTACTGATATTTTACTGTAGAACTAATAGTTGAATGAAAATGGAAATAGTAATATTTTCAATAACAATTAAGAAAACCTAAAACAAACCATCATTGAGTGATTAAATTTCGGAAACAATATTCTAGAACACAGACCAGTATTTAGAAAAGTCTAAACTCATCTTTTAAGAATGTGAAAATTATTGATAAGTAGGAAAAGATATTCCAAATCCAACCGGTTGTTTCACCTGCTATCCGAAAAATCCTGACATATTTTTTAGAATAAACATTCTTTGATCAATGACCTGAGTGTAACAAACCGTGTGGAACTGAGGTGTCAAAGTAGCAGCTGTACCAGCCAACTTGAAATGAAGATTTTCTTTAATTTGAATATTTACACGTCTGGTTAACATAATTGAAGTTTCCTGCATTTTTTCACTAAAATGTTTGAGGTCAAAAACCATGACATAATCTACATTAATTTCAAAACATAATCCCAGTTCCTTTACCATATAATAGGTCATAGCAAAGGGGAAGTTACAAAATATTTTGAATTTTATTTAAAAATTTCATTTCATTACACATTCTGAAATGAGGTAGCTATATAGCTTCTTTGAAATTTCAATTCCTATTGTGCCTTATTATACATTAGGATCACAAAGCAATGAAGAAGCAGCATCTGTAAAACTGCAGCTAAATCAGAACAGTAACGAAGATAATTAACAACTAAACGGAAATTTATTTTTGATTACCTTGCAGTTTTTCCCTGGTCTCTTCGATTCAGAGTTCACCATTTCTGTTTGCTTTGACTGAGATGTAGGAATTATCAGAAAACACAAAGTTTACCAATCTATTGCAAAAAATACATCCCATTGTTTGATACTTTTATAGACAAAAAATTTAAATATGCTTATTATCATTTTAATTGATAAGCTCATTTTTCAGAATGAAGAATTTGTAGATACAATACATATCTTTAATTTTCATTTTTTTTTCTAATGGGGAAAACAAAATTTTAATTACAATGATAAATTATGTTGACCTTAGCAGTGGAAGATCTTGAATAGAAAATTAGAATTTACCTAAGGCAAAAATATACCGGTTTCATTACAAATTTTAAAAATTTTGTATTATTTAAAATTATTCAGGAATTTTTATTCTTGTTTGGTATTAGTGTAAAAAGAAAAAAATATTAGAAATAAATAGATAAAGTGTATAGAGATTGGAACTCTAGGACGGCACCAAGCAGTGTGGGGGATTACACTCCCCCACCTCACAATCCCAGCCCTCTATAGCTGTTTTTTTTTTTGGTTTTTTTTTACAATAATCCTATGCAACCGAAAATAAATCTGTTAGCACAGGTGTTTTATTTGCTTGTAGTTAAATGGTTCTAACCTGTTTTTTTCAACTTACTGATAAAAATAAAGATTTAATTTTAAATGCCGAAATATTTTTTTAAAAAATAATGAACCAATTAGTGTGAATTCTTCAATGCGATTTTAGACGAAAATCCGTCAATTTATGATTCGGTCTATGAGACAAAAATTAAATTTGCCCTAAAGTGCTGCCATCTCCAGAAAAAAATTTTCACTAAAATTTGGTACATTTAAGCTGAAATTCACAGACCTTACCTATCATGCTTTAAACTATGCCCTTCTGAAGTATAAGCAGTAGACACAATGATTTCAATCAGACAATTACTGTGATAAGGGTAAAAGAAGGAATTATAAGATAAATAGATCCTTTTTCATGAGAAGTTCAACAAGAGTTTTGAAAGAAAAATTTCAATTTGAGAGGTCTCTAGATTAGAGGTCAAGGAACTATACCGACCAAAAGTAGGAGTTTCATGAAGGAACTTGGATGAAAATGAAAAAAGAGTCAATAACAAGGACATAGCAATATTGGTTGAAAATATAATACTTGATAATACTAGGGTATCTTCTACAACATGCATGTAACAGGCGTAATAATAAGATTGAATGAAAAAACATGCACAAGCAGCTCTATTTATTACTTACCTGTTCATTTACATTAATATTTGCTAAAATTTATTGCGATATATAACTTTAACTATTCATGTGTGCATTTGTAATTTTATATTTTTATAATTAGACCTTAATATTTTAGCTTTGATGTTAGTATTTTAATTATTAGATTAGTTTTAATTAACAGTTACACTTCCCCTTTTCATAACCCACTTTAATGTGAATTCATAATAACACAATTTTTTAAAAATTTTTATGATATATAATACATGTATATATTTAACAATTATATACATATTTTACTGTTTATGTATAAATATGATTCTAAATTTAATGAATACATACTAACAATTTAAGATTCCTTTTATATATTTTAATGTTACAAAGAACATTTTAACTTAAAAACTCAAGTTTTTATGAATGGCAAATAAATAAATAATACGATTGTAATAGTCATTATTATTTCTTTGGATGATAAATAAGTCATTCCTATTAATATGTACCACTACCATCGTTTTTTAATGACCCTTTTCCCTTTCGATTATTTCATTATATTAGGTAATAAGCTTGAAACAGTTGCAAATAGTATTGACATATAATATGTTTATAACATTTTGAAATGAAAAATCCTGCAACAAAAATTAAGGTAAAAAAAATTAAGAAGCACTGCTTAATACAATATTCATTACAAGTGCATTGTTGAGAAATTTATCACTCACATTAATTTAACTGTATTTTCTATTTAAAAATGGAAAATATTTCAAATTAATTAATATAAAGGTTGTTTATGAAAGTTAACAGGGAGAATCAAGAGAATACAATGCATGTTTTCACAACTGTATTGAGATATTAATAAAATATAAATGTATAAAAAACTTATGTATAAAAGAAACATTATATTTTTGTATCTACTGTGAAGAAGTAGATAAACCTAGAAGAGTTATCAACTTCTTTAAGGTAGATACGGATTTATTAATTATGAAATAAATAATATGAGTTTGATATATTTATTTATCATGAAACATAATTTTTACATTAACTAATTAATTTACGTATGTAACATACTTATTATATGCTCCAACCAATATGCTCTAGACAGGATCTGATATAGTATCCTTCATTAAAGTCTGACAAATTCAATGGTTAAGGCATATGGATAATATGGCACTGAATCAGTAGCCAAAACAAATAATGGAGGGACGGCCTAGAACAGGCAGGAGAGGCAGGTCGCCACTCAGGTGATTAGAGGATGCCAGGGAGGCTGAGGATTCCCAGATCACAAAGTGACCATGGCACCAGTGAAAACAGCAATAACACCTTACTTAATTTTAGTCAAAAGGCATTGAAAAAGTAGTGAATAACAATAATTTGCCACACACTGCTGATAATTGTTCCTTTGTAAGGCCGTATTCAGAAAATGAACCCTGTAATTAGTTATAATTAATGTTAAAGTAGTAATAACTTACACCTAGTGAAATTTCAATAAAACTATCAAATAAGTATTACCTCATTGTATCTGACACTAGATCCCAACCTGTAATATCTATTAAGTCTATTTCCAGCCTGAAAAACATCAAATATTAAATAAATATATCAATCAAATTTTAAACTAACTTTTGGGTATATCTACTCATGTTGGAACAAAATATCCAGTGCGTAAATTACTTAAATGAAATCTGTAAGTAACTGTTTGACAAATATTGACACTTCTTCAGTACTCAATTTATTGAAATTAGTGTTTGCAGTAAAAACCAACTTTTTAAAAACGTGTTGGAGAAAATTAAGCAATGTCAGAGCAAGATCAGGACAAAGAAAACACTAGGTATTAATATATAAGGTATTATCTAATGAATTTTTCACTTCTCAACCTTAATACCTCTTATTAATTAATATAATTTTACAAATTCAGTTATATTGGTAAGAAATATAATGAATGTAACAACTTTCTCGAATTCGCCAAGGTTGTGAAATGAAAATTCATTGAATGAGATTCTACATTGCTTGTGTTCCCTTGATGGTGCACAAGAGTCACCTCCTTATGCTGCTTCATATCGTGCAACATGTCCACCATTCACAAACAAGGAACATATGTGCGATCCACCCCTAGTAATAATAAGTAATACTTCTTCTTCTATAAGCTTCTTCCCAGTAATAATTAGTAATACTGCTTCTTTCTTAAAAACTATATTCTACCTTCATCAAGCCGGAAGTTCAAATCTTACAAATGATCTGTCGGTGCTTGCTGTTCACACCTTCCTCCAGGTCCAAAGTCTGCCACCAGTCAAACTGTCATCCTCTGATGATGTTTCCCCATTGATCTGTCCCAATTCATCTTGTTTCCCCTTTTTGCTTGGAGTCCACTCTCTCAGAAATTGCCTCATATCCCCAGAAGGATCTCATTGATCAGATCTATAGCATTCACTATCAATGTACGAGATAGTCAGCACCACATTCTTCTTTCCCGGCTTACAGACTCATCTATATAACCTTTTACGTTGTACAATCTCCTCAACGACCTCAGTCAACGTTATATTGATTGAGAAGCTCAAGTCAGAGCTTTAAATACTCAACGCAGGTGCGTTGAAAATGGTTTACTCTCTCAGAGGATTCCTTCATTTTACCAACCCATACAAGGAAATGGTGATCAGTCAGTACCCTCAATTTTCTCCTAAATACCCAAACTATCCTTAACAGTTTTCTCTGCAGTGCGTGGTATCTCATTTTTGTTTCTGCTATTGGTTGCTCTGCCCTACCATTCTTCTGGAGCAATACCTCCCTTTTTTCTGCCTCCTTTCTTCAGTTCAGAAAGGGATATTGTCTGGCTATGTCCCATTCATTACATTATACTCAAACACAGGCATTGGGCAACCAAGTGTCCCGTCTTTCCACACCCATGGCACCTCTGTTCCACACTTCTGACATTATTCCTTGGTCTGGCCTGGTTCGTTTCTCAATCTCCTGCCATACCTCTCTCTCTACCCTCTCCTTTTCCATGGGGTTGTCACATGTATAGGACAGTTGTTCATGATCCTATTTCATCCCCCATCATCCATTTCCATCCTTAATTCTTTTTCTCAGCACTTGCATCAACCATCTTCTGTGAGCTGGAGTGTTAATACAGAGTCAAGTTCATCCTCCAATAGTCCACTTCTAAGCTATGTGAATCCCTCATCTTTTATTTTATCAAGTTGAATTGAACCAGTATCATCTCTGCATATTGATCATTAGACTACATGGGTTTCCTTCTCTTTCCAGGAATTTCCAGACCCATGGGAACTTCTGGAGCAACAGGAATCTTAGGGTTAATTGTCAGTTTATATAAAACCACCAGTCTCATTACTGGGTAAGACATATCAAGATTGTTAAATAATAAAAAAATACAAAGATAAGAGAGAGAAAAAAACAATATAACAGAGTCCTGGGTTTTGGTACCACTTACAGATATTACACTGAAAAACTTTTAAAAAAAACTTCATAATTCTTCTTATATACATTCTTGGTGTTGGTTTATATGTGGAAGTAGGATTAAGCCTGACAATATGCCTGGTCATATCATAACTTATACATATGCGCGCACGCACACGAGACTTGGCTGTTGTAGCATCTAATACCACAAGATTAACAACAACAAAGGTGAAGCAGAATCTTGGGAGCAAAATTAAAGATTTTTATTATTATTATTAAAGCAAAATCTCCTTCATTCGCTCCAAGAACAATATACACAGTAAAATAAGGAGTTATGGTTGTGAAATCCAACTATACTTCGAAAAGTTAGAAACAGCTGCCCTCCCTATCGAAACAGCTGATGGCCACACTCAAACAAAGGAGATAAGTCCACCAAGAAATAACCCAGTTAAAACCGAGGGGACAGTTACCCCACCTTCTTTGGCGGGCAAAAAAAGGAGGAAAATGAAGAAAACCGCACAACCCGATGCACCATATCATAGATCACCCTCTGAAACCTTGGAAGAGACAGCGCCTAGTAGTTATTCCAAAGAGTAAGGGAAGACTGGAAGACCCGTCAACCTATTGCCTAATTTGTTTATTGGATACTATGAGTAAGGCATCCGAAAAAATCCTTTCCCTCAGGCTACGTGAGTTCACGGAGGGAGTTAAGTTAATGGCCTCTTGTGGGCTCAATACAGCATTTGTAAAGAGCGATCCACAATAGATGCTGTTGGAATGGTAGTCGAGATGGCCCACACAGCAATTGAAGGAGCAAGATGGAGGAGAGGTGCTAAGTGTTATGCAGCAATCATTACTTTAGACGTTAAGAATGCTTTTAACACTGCAAAATAGACCTGTATAACAGATGCCCTAAGGACTACGGCAGTGCCAGCATATCTTATGAGAGTTTTCATAGACTACTTCAAAGATAGAGTTCTGTTTTATTTTTCAGACATTGGCCAAAGGAGATACAAGGTGACTGGTGGTGTCCCACAGGGCTCGGTAATAGGGCCTCTTCTGTGGAACGTCATATACGACGCAATCTTCAAATTGACAATGCCAAAGGGAGCCACAGTTGTGGGATTCGCAGATGACGTTGCAGTTGTAGTGGCGGCGAAGTACTTGGAAGAAGTTACCCTCATCGCTAACCAGGCTGTTGCTACGGTCCGAGATTGTCCTTGTAACTAGCAGGAAGCAGACTGAGTCTATCACTGTTACGGTTGGTAGGCACAAAATTCGTTCCCAGGCTTACTTAAAATACCTAGGAGTCATGATCGATGCACGCCTCCACTTTAATGTTCACACGGAGTATATCAGCGCCAAATCTGTTAAAGTAGCATCCTTTTTGCCACGGCTTATGCCAAACGTTGGAGGTCCCAGAGAAAGTAGCCGAAGGCTCCTTGCTACTGTTTATGTTATTATTATGTTAAATGCAGCCCCGATTTGGAAAGAAGCGATGGTTACCACAGATAGTTTCAGTTTATCGCAGTTTCTTTAAGGACAGTTAGTGCTTTTCGAACTATTTCCTACGAAGCGGTGAGCGTGATAGCCCGAATGCCACCTGTGGAACTCCTTGTTGAAGAAAGAAGCAGGTACTATAGACGACGCTTACACATTTCCACAGAGGAACAGCAAAAAATAACCATTGACCAGTGGCAGCAGCATTGGGAGGCTGCAGATTAATAAAAATGAGCACTTTTATTTAACAGAAATTTAATGACTTTTCATAACCTATCCTACCTTCTTCATTTAATTTTCTTTCTTATTCCAAACCGTTTCATTTTATTTATTAATTTTCTTTCTACAGTCCTATCTCCCCTCATAATAATACACAGAAAATTATAGAAGTCACATGTAAGTTTACTTTTATATAAACCAAGTAGCAGTAGCAGTAAAATTCGGTTCAATATATTCATCAATATAACATAACAAATCGTTTCATTTTAAATTAATTAAATTGATTTTTATCATACAAAGTCAATCTACTAGAAAATAAATAGAGACAAGATAGATTGATAGTATATTAAAAAAAAAAAGATTCTTATTAAAAACAAATAAATAAATAAAATTAAAACAAATATTTATAATATTAATTGAATAAATAAACTTATGCAGAAGATGGTCAGGGTTGCGGTCAAAAGAGAAACAAAAATAGTTGTTAATCTTAATTTTCTCCGTAATTTGAAATTATATAGTCAATAAATAAAATACATATATTGAAGGATGGAATTTACACGAGGAAAGAGGGAACATTATGGACCTAGGGCTGGAATAACTTTTCATAATACATTACCTCAGGTCTAGGCTCTAGAGTTATACGAGAGGAAGATCCACGAGCTTCATTTTCTTCAACCTGTAAAATAGGAGATTCCAATAATATACATCCTAATACTAATTACTCAAATAACTCTTATTTTCAAATACACTATTAAGTGAACAAGTATTTGTTTAAATCTCAGATATATCTAACATGTAAGTGTAATGATAAATTGGCCAGCATTGCATGGACATCAAGACATTAAAAAAATAGATTTTAAAAATAATATCTAATTAGTAAAGAGTTAAATTTGAGTAAATAAACAACAGAAAGAGAGAGTATTAGGCAAATTCCAAGCAATCAAAGTTGGGTGTATTGCACTGAAATAATGCAGGAAGGACAGACATAATAAAAAATATATGTAACATTTAAAAATTATTAATGACATAAAATTTAACACCACAATTAATTAAAGAAGAGTTTAATTTGTTATTTGTATATAGTTATAACAAACAAGAAACATTTTTGAATTATATTCAAGATTTTGAACATGGAAAAATCTGATATAATCTTTGATGGTCAAGTCTATCATATAATTTAAGGGAAGAGAACAAGGAACTGGATAGTAGATAATCTATTAAAAAAACATTTTAAACATCGTTTGGATATTTTTTGCAGGAAAAACAAAACAAAATCAGGCTACTACATTAATTTCAAAAAGCAATAAAAAAAAAAAAGAAAAAGATAATTGTAAAGGAAATGTATTTGATATGCTGAAACACACTGATTGGATTCAATTAATGCTATCCCAGAAACAATGACATCTGATGAGAGACCATTCCATATATTAACCTTAACAATACTTCAAAAAATTCATTTCTTTTCTAACACTATTAAGTATACCAGACTGCAAGACTTACATTATAAAGTATAACAGACTTTAGTAAGACAAAAATTACCTGAGGTAGAAGAGGTGATGGAGTAGCTTCATTATCATTGAGTCTCTGAACCTAAAATGATAAATTCCTTATGAAAATAACCATATGCAAAAGCATAGAAAATGGGAAAATATCTATTGCGGAGAAGAGGTTAATATTAATTTTAGCTATTTCAGGATTTTAGCAATTTAGGATTAATATTAGCTAATTTCAATAATAAAGGGAAAATATTATTGTTTTGGTGTATAGGATGGGTGTATACCACATAATATTGGTAAATAGCATTTATTTGATTAATTTTTTTTGTTATTTGATTGTTTTGTAATTTTGGATCATAAATTTAAATATTTCATATAATACGATTTTAAAGATAAAATTCTCAAAGTCAGAAGAACAACGGCCTGCTGTTGATAACCTACACATAATGGTTGGTATTTGTTTCATAATATATGCTGCATGGCCTTAATATTTTATATAAACAAAGTAACTTCAGTTTGTAAAAAATTAAAGAATATCTAACACTTCTTTTAAAACATAAAATTGTAAAAATAAGTGATAAACCTTGAAAAAGACTTGTTTAGACTTGCTTTATAATTGTAATAATATAAATAAGCTAAATCAAGTTTGGGCTGTGCTTATTCAGCAGAAGAGGAAAACGTTTCTAACCAGTCCTCTAATCAAACAGACCTATTTTAAGTGTTAGTAAAACATCGATTATTAATGGCTGAGGGAGGCCATTTAGAAAAAATATTACATAATTTTCAATTTGAACTAAAGTAATAGCACAAATGTAAGTGAACTTGTTTTATTAAAAAAAGAAAAGAAAAGATAAATAGTGACCATGGTTGTGATAAACTGTGAAATATACTAAATCAATTTAAATAAAATTAGTTTTAAGTGAAAAGCTGCTGAGGAGAATGAAAAATGAAGACAACCCAATGGATGAAGAATTTGAATGGATTACTAAAACATGTACCAATGATTTTTTTGATTTTTAAATATAATTTTTTTTTAAAAAACACGATATATTCTTCTCTATGTTCAAATGGTTTCCTGGAATCAAAAAGTAACTAAGCTAACTATTTACAAAAACTGGAAAAGTCACAAGATGATCATTTTTAGTAATTTAATTGATGTTAAAATTGAGAAAGGTTAATGTAATTTCACTTTTATTATATTTTTTTGTTTTTGTAATGTTACCTTTCCTAAGTAATACAGAAAATTATAGAAGTCACAAGTAAGTTCACATTTTATAAACCAAGTAGCAGTAGCAGTAAAATTTGGTTCAATATATTCATCAATATAACATAACAAATTGTTTCATTTTGAATAAATTAAATAGATTTTTATCATACAAAGTCAATCTACTAGCAAATAAATAGAGACAAGATAGATCAAAAACATTTTTTTAATCAATAAAATAAGATTGAAATAAAAAATTCTTATTAAACATAAATAAATAAATAAAAATAAAACACATATTTATAATATTAATTGAATAAATAAACCTATGCAGAGGAAGGTCAGGGTTGCGGTCAAAAGAAAAACAAAAATAGTAGTTAACCATCTTCTTCGTAATTTGAAATTATACAGTCAATAAATAAAATACATATATTGAAGGATGAAATTTACACATGGAAAGAAGGAACATTATGGACATATTTTTGCTGGAAAAACTTTTCAAAATACATTACCTCAGGTCTAGGCTCTAGAGTTATATGAGAGGAAGATCCACGAGCTTCATTTTCCTCAACCTGTAAAATAGGAGATTCCATTAATATACATCCTAAAACTAATTATTCAAATAACTTTTATTTTTCAAATACAATATTTATAACTTGTTACAAGTGAACAAGTAATTGTTTAAATCTCAGACGTAATTAAATAAGTTTACTTTAATATAAATCAAGTAGCAGTAGCAGTAAAATTTAGTTCAATATAACATAACAAATTGTTTCATTTTGAATTAATTAAATGATTTTTATCATACAAATTCGATTAAAAAAAAAAAAAAAAAAAAAAAAAAGGATTTTTATAAAATAGAAACAAATAAATTAAAAAAAACACACACAAATATTAATTAAATAAATAAATTTATGCAGAGGATGGTCAGGATTGCAGTCAAAAGAGAAACAAAAATAGTAGTTAACCATCTTCTTCGTAATTTAAAATTAAACAGTCACTAAATAAAATACATATATTGATGGATGGAATTTATACATGGAAAGAGGGAACAATATGGACCTAGGGCTGGAATAACTTTTCATGATACATTACCTCAGGTCTAGGCCCTTGAGTTATACGAGAGGAAGATCCACAAGCTTCATTTTCCTCAACCTGTAAAATAGGAGATTCCATTAATATACATCCTAAAACTAATCATTCAAATAACTTTTATTTTTCAAATACAATATGGAAAATAAAAACTTGTTACGAGTGAACAAGTACTTGTTTAAATCTCAGATCTAAATAACATGGACATTCAAGTACAAAGATTTCAGTAAACATGCCTAAATAATAACCCTAACATATAAAAGTTGAAAAATATCTCAGGAACATGAATTCAATAAAAATATCTTACAATTTAACCATGCTTTTATTTATTTTATTAAATTAATAATTTTATTTATTAATTTTCTTTATACAGTTCTTTCTTTCCTCCATTTTGTTTCACATCTGAATTTTTGTCATCCTTATTATATCTTAAGGTTTTTATTTATAATATATTGTAATATGCTCTTTTTTAGTAAATAGTATATTTTGATGT
>NW_027104988.1:1752738-1755117 GCF_000696795.3 Halyomorpha halys | reverse complement strand
TTATTGAATTTGAATAAATTATATTATCCATTTAAGAGTAAAGTTCTTAATTTGAACCCAAGTTCTCTCTTATATTTGAAGAAAGTTATAAAAAAGAATAAAAATTCTTTTTATTTTATTTTTTATATTTTTAAAATTATTACAATATATTTTGTATATTTTTTTGTATATTATCACATTTCTTTTATTGTATTATCCATTCCCATAGTATGATATATCAGTTAATTTTACTCTTACTTAGTCATTATGCTTGTTATCTTTTTATATGCTTCATATTAATATTCTAATTTAAATATTTTTTTGGACTGTATAAATATCTCTTAATTGCTTTTTTCCTAACTATATATTTTGTTTACTGTCACATTTAAATTACGTTACAGTATTATTGTTCCACGTTCTGTTAAAATGCTCCCATTTTTTTTACCTAAGAACTACTATAATCTTTTCGTTCACAACCTCTTTTTAGTTTACTACACTGCCCTTTCTTTATACCAATATTTTAAAAAATGTGGCCTTTTAGGCACTTGCAGAACTGTTCACTGAAACCAATGAGACATTCCGTGAAATTATGGCATTTATACAGCGATCGTAAAGAGAAAAATATGTTTTTGTTTACAAATGGAAGGAAACGGTTTGAGGTGGCTACCACCTGGAACAATATGGCAACTCAAGGCTGCTAAAACTAACTTTCTCATAGCAATACCTAAATTTGAGAACAGTCACAGTAAATTTGTATTGGTATTCTGCTATTATTTATTTCTACACTAATATTAAAAATAATTTGCATTAATTTTTTTTCTCTTAGGTACTATCTAATTAGTATTAATAATTCCTATTAGTACTTCCTGAATCGAGAGATTTTAGCCTATTGTTTGCTTTTGCTTTTTTAACATTTTTTATTAAATATTATGATTTTTAGAAATTATTTACAACTATTGTCTGTTTCGTACTTTCAAAAAATAAGTTATAGAAGAATAAATAAATAATTCTTTAAATCTATAATAAATAGAAATGTTTTAAAATAAATTTTAGAAGTACAAATATTTTTCCAACTAAGTTACTTGTCTGTTCTATTTGGAGAAATAATGAAGCCCTTATTTCGTGATAAAAATCCTTATTTGTCAATTAGAATTTCACTTCCAAGTCTTTTTCTGTTATATTGGTAAACACTTACAGGAAATCCTGTACATATAAATCTAATCTGAATATTCAAACCACAGAATATATTTTGCAATCCAACTTATATTAAACTACGCAATGCGTTTCAGATCTATGAAATGATCTCTAATTTTTCAGAATGTAATCTGGCTACAAAATATTCAATGTGGCAATAGGAAAAATAAAAAATAATTATTATTTAAATTTTCTACATATTTATTTTTTGTATTTTAATGTAGTAAGCTAGTGAGGGATATGCATAAAAGCTATTGTTTCAGTGGACAAACCTAATGTTTTCCTTGTGACGTGTATCGTTGATATTTTGATTGTGGAAAATCAAAAAATAAATAACTTGCTGGCTCAAATGTCTAATACCGAAAGATGAAGTTTGTTTATCTTTGAAAAGCATATCTTGGAAGGTACTAAAACATAATATATTATAGAATAAAGGTTGGAATGTTAAAAAATAAATTGGATCCAGAGGAACTGGACTCAATAGAGGCAGTCTTTCACTCCCAATCGTTCCTTATAACTTTTTTTTTTTTTTGCATTTTGCTCTCGACCACTCCTAATTTGTCTATATATATATTTTAATTTCAATTCAAATGTTGAAAATATTGATAATTATGATACTAAAACCATGTTTCAACAATTACTGATGATGGCGACCGAGGTGGCAGGTAATTTAAAAGATTTAAGAAATGATATAAACAAAATGGGACAAGATTTCAGGAATCGATTTGAGGCAATAAACATAGAGTCGTGTGAAGATAACAGGGTAAGTTTAACAGGGTTAGAAAATAAAGTAGATGAAAAAAATGAAGTGGATGAAACTAATTTAACATTAAATAACTCGGAAATATTAGATGAAAATATTGATGAAAACGTTAGACATTATGAATTTGAAATTAAAGAAAATTGTGAATTAGAAATAAATGAGAAATAAAAAAAAATGTAGGAAACAAAATTGAATCAAATAAAATGGAGTTGAAAGAAAGTTGTCTTACGGAAACTATTTTAGTACAGCAAATGTCTGAGTTGTCCGACAAAGTGATTAAATGCACTGTGAAAGAAAATGAACCAAAAAATCTGTTAGTGGACTTACAATCGAAACATAAATATGATATAGAACTTTTAAGTCAAAGGGATAATGATATTCGATTTTACAGAGAAGAAATCCAAAAAACATTAATAAATAAGGGAACTATTCATGAAATTAAA
>NW_027104988.1:1745199-1751968 GCF_000696795.3 Halyomorpha halys | reverse complement strand
GCTATTATTGCGAAGATATATTTTTTATTCTTTATAATGTTGTATGTCTCTTTAACTATCTAAAAGGTTCACTAGGTGTGGGATGTTCATATAAAAAACTTGTAAATGTTTCATTATATATCATTTTTTTTCAAGACTAAAATTATTAGTAAATTTAGTTATTTTAACAGTCGTGGCGAGTAACAGCTACTATTTGCATATCTTATTCAATTGTCTTTGTAAATTCATATGCAATAAAAAATAATTTATTGTTTAGAACAAACATTTTGTATTGCAAATATGTATCAGCCAAATGAGAGGAGCACGGCGGTTTGCCTATTATACAAGCGAAGAGAGCTTAGAGAGTAAGCTGTCTGATTTGACATTTGGAAACACATCCGTCTGCCGAGAGGCCCTAGAGAGATTGAGTGGTGGAGAGAGAGAACTAGGTAGTACAGGTCAGGGTATGTAACTGTCAGTTGATCACTCTGGGTAGGCCTTGCAGCATTAAAGGGGAAACAGAAATGGAATTGGGTAACTGGGAGGCTAAGGGAGGAAAGGTAACAGTCCATGCAATGAGGAAAAGGTGGTAGCAAAGATAAAAAATAGTGGGGTTCAGTGAGATATTAGAATTGGAGTGAACAGGTACAACTGTCAGAAGCTCGTGTATGACTGTAAGTGAGAATGGGCGTGATTAACTAGAGGGAGAGTTGGAAAGAGGCAATATTGAAGCAATATGATGTTATTTTTTGTAAGGAAGAGGAAGTACTGGGAGCTACAGGAATAACGGTGCACGAAATCACATTGAAACAGGATAGGGTGAAGAACGTGAAGGAGAGGTGATATCCCCAGGCACTTCGAAAACACATTAGGGAAGAAATAGAAAGTTTACGGAAGCAAATGATAATTGTGGACAGCACTTCGCCCTACAACAGTCCATTGTGAGTAGTACGCAAATAGCATGCCTCAGACGAATTCCAGCGAATGAGGGAGTTCGACCTCAATCATTCTTGGTGTGTTAAGGTGCCACATCAGCGTTGGATGCTTCTTTCAGTTCCCTACAGATTTGATCCTCTTTGACACCCAGTTGTGACCAGATAGTCGCAATGATACTACTGCCATACTTGCTATGTTCCATCTTCAGCAACCCCGTGGTTTTAGTCTTCCAAATACTCTTGTACTTCTTGTTGTTGCTAATCTCAAGCTCCTCCATTTTTGTCGGTCTTTCGTCGTTTGAACTTTCTTCTGCGGACGTCGCCTTCCCATTCTGGTTTTCTGGTGTGGCCAATTGCTCTTCTTCTTCCGGAGTCCACTCCCTCAAAAACTACCTTCCAATTCCAGACGTTTTCCCTTGGTCATATTCTACTGTGTTTTCCATTATTGCTGCTACTACGTTTTCCTTACCAGGTTTGTACATGATGTCCATGTTGTACTGGATCAACAGTTCTTTTTACATTGTAATTATCGCCAACGATTCCTTTAGCTTCCCCACCCATTGAAGGGGCCTGTGGTCCGTCTGGACCCTAAATCTTCTCCCGAACAAGTAGAATTCAAAATGCTCTATTGACCATATTATCCCCAGTAGTTCTCAGTCCAAGGCGCTGTAACGTGCTTCTGCCTCTGTGACACCTTACCTCACTTTTTTATGACAGCACTGCTCCTAGCGCGTACTCACTAGCGTCTGCCGTGAGCGTGAACTGCTTTTGGAAGTCAGGAAACACTAGTACTGGTTCCTTCTGCTACTAATACATTTTCTTATATTGTCTGGCCGGCATCATTACTATCGCACTAACCTTCCTTAGCAAATTGTTGAGTGAAACCAGGTGTCCGAATTCTCGGAAAAGGGTCTTTAAGTGTATCACATGGTCTGTAACCGATTTACTAAACACCAGGAGGTCATCCATGTAAATCTGGCATACTGATTCTTCTATAGCTCTCAAAAATTCGTCTAGTAACCTTTGAAATGTAATGTCCGTGTTCTTCAGACCAAATGGCATTCTCCTAAATTCCTAGTGCCCTCGTTCGATAGTAAAAGCCGTTTTGTGTTGGTCCTCTGGGTGCATACCAATCTGGTAATACCCTGCTTTCAAGTCTAAGGTGCTAAAGATTTTAGCCCCTCCTAGTCTGTCAAGGATATCCTCTAACCTCGGTATCTGATACTTCTCATCAACGGTAATATCTTTGAGCTCACGTTAATCGATGACCACCCTATATATCTCCACGCGCAAGCTTCTTCTACACCGCCCACAACAAATTATTATAGGGTGACGTACTGTCCACAATGATTCCTTGTCTTCTTAAGTTTTCGATTTTGTTTCTTATGTTCTTCCGGAGTGCCTGTGGATATCTTCGTTCTTTAACATATGTCACTCTTTCCTGCTTTTGTAGAATCTCATTTACTGTCCTTTCTGTTGAACCTAATGTCTCTCCTTCATTAAAGAAAATTTCGTCAAATTCCGTTGTAATAGCGTCCTTCCAATTCTCTACCTGCGTTACTGCCCCTACTCACGCTTTCCCGTCTGCTATTGTTTGTTGGTATCTATACTTCTTTTGTCCGATTTTAATATTCTATTTCCCATTACTATTCTTTATCTTAGTCACCACTTTCTCTAAAAGATCACAACCAATAATTACCAGATAATCCCTAAGCATCCTACTCACTACATGAATTGTTGAAATGCCCCCTTTAGCCCCCCACTTACCTAGTCCAATCCTCTATACTGCATGGTCCACCCAGAGTGATTAATTTACATTTGCAAACCTTTACTCGGAGTGTCCTCCCCTCGCCGCTAATTAGTACTTCTCTACAAGAAATGGTGTTTGAACTGCTCGTGTCCACCATCCACTTACTCCTCCATTCACTCGGATAATAGGCAGACCACCCTGCTCTCCTTTCACTTGATAGTTTGTCAATATGCAGGCGCCTCTCTCCTTACATCCTCCTCAGACCTCACGTGTCTTCCTTCCTCCTGGTTTTCACCTCCACGTGCTTTCTCAGCTCCTTTGCTCACGACCATTCCATTGTTCATCCACTTCGTCTTCAGTTTCTGTTACTCCTGAAACTTCCGCCGACTCACTTGACGATCCGCTCAGTCTCTGCCGAAGGCTTACCTCTGAACTTGTTGAGCATTGACCTCCATTGGCTCGCCTTCTTCCATATTCCGTCTTCGATACATGTAAGTCATTCTTCCTGAATTATTAAATCCCAGATTAATGAGGTCGTTAGACATTAGTGAACCCGACAGAACTAAATTCTAGTGTTTCTTATATTATTGTAATTTTCACTTTTTTTTATTAAATTTGCTTATTATCTTTCATCCTGTTGATCTCTCCTTTTATCGTCTATTTTTCAATACACACACACAATACAAAGTATTATTATTATTTTCTAATAAATTCTTTGTCTTACTTACTTTTTATTTTTTTTCTTTATGCTTCTTTTTTTGACTTACATATTACATTGGCTACGTACATTTTCTTTCCAATTTTAAATTACTATTATTAAATTAAATTATTCATATTTCAAAGTTTTTTTGCATTATATAACTTTACATTTTTATTTTATTAATTATGTTATTTTACTCACATACTTAATTACCTATATGTACCTTTTATTTCCCACTTCTTTCATTACATTATTTTATCTATATTCATTCTGTACAATTATTTACTTTAATCATTCTATATATCCTTTATTCACTGGTTGTTATCTTCTTTTTTTTCTTAGCCCTGATGAAGGCTATAAATTCTGGCCGAAACAACGTTGGCATTAGTAAATAAGCTTTTTAACTTATTTGTGTTATTCTCTGACCGCACCTCCAACTATCTTCTTCTCATAAATATTATCCACGGTTGACTATCTTCTCATCTATCAATGAACAATTTTTCGATACAATACTTATTTCTAATTTTCGTTTTTTTATTTCTCTAAATATGAGAAAAATAAACTAAAACAATAAAGTGATCACAATGGTAAATTATGATAAATTTAGTAATGAAATATTTGGACAAGGAAATCAAAATTTACCAAAGAAAAAAATCTAAAAACATTATTATTAAAATTAAAATTATTTATTTTAAAAATGTTGTATTCTCATTTCGGAATTCCACTTTGGTATTAGTGAAAAAATATCAAAAATGCGTGGAATACATAGATCAAACAGACAAACATTGCGGCTCTCGTACCGTCAATGTCTAAAAAAGTGGGGGTAGACTGCCACTTTATCTGGACTAGCAATTACAAATCTCGCGGCTTTAATCCTAAATCGTATTTTTCTCTTTACGATCATCCTATACTACCAAAAATGAATCTGTTTGCACAGACTTGTTTTATTTACTTGTGGTCAAGTGCCTATAAGCTCACCTTTTTTTGATTTACAAATAATAACAAAGATAAATTTTTTAAATCCCAAAATAATTACAACAAAAATTAATGAACCAATTTCAGTAACTTCTATGGGGTTCTAGATGGTAAATCTGTTTACAGATGGGAAATTTATTATTCCGAATTCAAATGAGAAGAAAAGTAAATTTGCTCGGAAAGTGCTGCCATCTCTTGAAAAAAAAAAAACAGTACATTTAGCCTTAAAATTAAAATCATGGTTATTATTCAAACCTAGCATTACGGCATTAACATTTTCATAGTTTTAATATTTGCTTTGTTTTGAATAAATCTATTTTTTTTGATTTTGTGATATCCTACCAAAGTAGCATTTTAAATGTCATGATTTTTTGCAGTCTATTCTGTTAATAAGATTTTGTCTATTTTCTTTTTCAATGTTTGTTTCATGTTTTTTTAAGAAGTTTTCCAATTATTGTATATTCCGAATCTCAAAGTATTGTGGCCATAGTTTATAAAAGCATTTCTAGTTTTATCTTTCATCCTAAGTGTATATTTCAGTTTATGATATTTTCTTCTGGTTTATTTTTATTATTACCACTGCTATTGGATGTTTATTTCATTATTCATAATTTGAAAATAATCCTTCATTAATCTAGTGTTGTCTTCATTTTCTTAGATAAAGTAATTATCTTTATTTGTTTTCATTCCTTGATCTTTTTGTTTTTATTATTGTTCATATTTTCATTATTTCTCACATTAATACATTTATACTAAAAATTGTAAATATATCTTAATGTGTAAATATTATTCTCCAATACTTAGTATTTCTTATTTTATCAGTATACAAATCTTAAAGCCACAGCATTGGCAAGATATTTTATATTAAATAACCATGAATTTAATTTTAATAAAGCAAAAATTTTAAATAAGGCAGTGGATGCAAAAATTAGAAAATATTTGGAATCCATTTATGCAAACAAAACTCATTTATGAATTTTAGAACTGATTGGATAAATTGGCCAGCATTGTATGGACATCATTAATAAAATAGATTTTAAAAATAATATCTGATTAGTAAAGAGTTAAATTTGAGTAAATAAATTACAGAAAGAGAGAGTATTAGGCAAATTCCAAGTAAGGGTGTATTGCACTGAAATAATGCAGGAAGAACAGACATGATAAAAAATATATGTAACATTTAAAAATTATTAATGACATAAAATTTAACACTACAATTAGTTAAAGAAGAGTTTAATTTGTTATTTGTAGATAGTTATGACAAAAAAGAAACATTTTTGAATTATATTCAAGATTTTGAACATGGAAAAATATGATATAATCTTTGTTGGCCAACTCTATCATATAATTTAAGGGAAGAGAACAATAAACTGGATGGTAGATAATCTATTAAAAAAATTTTTTAAACATTGTTTGGATGTTAAAATAAAATAGGGAAATAATAAAAAAATTAATTTTTTCAAGAAAAAACAAAATCAGGCTACTAAATTAATTTTAAAAAGCAATAAAAAAAAAAGAGATGATTGTAAAGGAAATGTATTCTATATGCTTAAACACACTAATTGGATTCAATTAGTGCTGTCCTAGAAACAATGACATCTCATGAGAGAACATTCCATATATTAACCTTTACAATAATTCATTTCTTTTCTAACACTTTCTTTCTAAGTATACCAGACTTCAAGACTTGCATTATAAAGTATAACAGGCTTTAGTAAGACATAAATTACCTGAGGTTGAAGAGGTGGTGGAGTAGCTTCATTATCATTAGGTCTCTGAACCTAAAATGATAAATTCCTTATGAAAATAACCATACATATGCAAAAGCATAGAAATGATAACACAGATTTATTTTATAACAATTGCACTTTAACCAGTACTTATTACAATAACAGTAAATACAAGAGTGTGAGTAAGTAGCAAGAGTCAAGAAATGAATGTATGTTTTTATTGTCTAATAGCAATATATAAGGGATGGAATGTCACTGCATATTTCAGAAACATGTTACTGGGTTGTTAGTTAAGTTTTTGTTTATAAATAATGAAACTTGGTATATTAGTCTAGTGTCTTTCACACTATAACAAAACTGAAGACTCTTCTGAACACCACAAATATACTTCCTTTATGTTAACAGACCCAGATACAAGGTACTCTCTGTATATTGATGCATAGGTGCATGGGACAGAATGTATCTGCAAGAAGCCGTAATGTGCAAGTTACATAATTTATAGATGAAAACTTCAATAAAAACCCATCAATATGTTTAAGGAGATACCCAATATAGTTTTGTCCCTTAGTGATTACATGCAGTTATTTCTGTTTATTATATCAAGTGATAGGGCCAGTTTATGATAGAACTATCAAAATTAATAAAGAAGTTGAGTTAAAAGTTTTTTTTTTTGGCTAATTATCAATATTGTTTACCTTTT
>NW_027104988.1:1736517-1745149 GCF_000696795.3 Halyomorpha halys | reverse complement strand
TATATATATTTATTGATAAATATTGATGAAAGCACAAACCGTAGCTACAAAATTTTCCTATCTATTACTTCCATCTATAGTTTGTCAATATATTTCTGCCTTGATGGACACATTTTTTCCAATGATGATTTAGAAGCTGGAAGATTTCTTATTCATAAAAAGTTTGAGAGTGCTAAATTGTCTCTACAACAAATATCATTAAGTTTATTACCAACGAAGGCGTTACACTCTCAGAAATTTTCACTCCTTTGAAAGCACAGTTAGGGAACACTATACTACACTACCCAACATGCATACATAGTGAAGTACAGTCATAGAATAGAGACTTTTTCGATAAGTGAGAAAGAATTGAAAACAAAAGTTGGATGCCCAAGGACAAGTCTTACATCTAAAAACATTCAAGAATATACTGAATGTGAATACCAGTTCACTTTTTGTTGGTTTACAGTCTACCTTGCCATTTTCAACATACAAGATGGTTATCAACCAACTCATCCACGAGTAGAAAGGTCGAATTTTCATTCTTTAGAGCCTCCACAAAATAAAAGTCAACCCACTCAGTCTAGAATCGAACCAGATGCAGACTCAAGGTGGCTGAGATTAACTCGTCTACAACAGCTGCCAATGCTTGTTAACTAAGAATGTGGTTTACAACTACCAGTAGTTATTTTTCTCACTTTTTTCTTATATTGAGATCTCATTGCACAAAATCAATTAAAACTAAATAAATAAATCCAAATTACCTCAGATTGGATTTGGGATAGAGCAGCTTCTTCTGGAGATAAAGTTGGTTCATCTTCATGACTAATAATCGTTGACAACTGAAAAAATACATTCCTTTAGAAAATGAGTGAACTAGAATTAAATTTAAAAAAGTGAAATGTATTTATTTATTTTTTTTAAATTTATGTATTAAAATTTGAAACTATATTATTTATGAAAAGTAAATGACTTGTGAAGAAACCAGTAATTCATTGGTAACACTCTCGTGACAGAAACAGTCACATGTTATAAGATCCCAGGGTTATTTGTTTACAGACGACAGGATTAACACAAATCTCGAACCACTATCGGTAAAAGTAGAGATAAATTTTTGGCTGGCAACTCATTATGGATGCAAATAATTTAAGAATTTTAATTTTAATACCATACTTGACGAAATAGGTTAAGGTTTGTTTCTGAAATTTTATTTTATAAAACGAGCATTTGACCAATATTCAGTACCAACTTACATTAATTAATACAATCAAGGAAAATATGATTGTGACCAAAATCGGAGTCTTCAAGTCACTTCACAGTACATTTTTGTTTCAACTTTCGTGAAGGGAGACTTAATACAGTTTATACTGATCAGAGATAATACATTCACTTACTATCAAATATTAAAAAAAAAAAAAAGGCAATACAAAAATCTTTTTAAAACAGAATTCGGGTTGATATATATGTTCCAGGCTGATCCCCCACATTCAGGAATCTATTACAAAGCTATGATATACTAGACCTGTTAGGTAAGAAATAAATTACCTCCGGATGGGCTGGAGCAGGTACTGGGGAAGAAGCAGCTTCTTCATTCTCAATCCAGACAAATCCCTGAAAATATTTGATAAAAAAAACTCAGTATGCAAGATAATTAGGTCCTAAGTCCTTCATAAAAGATAAATACAAAAAATAATAGAAATGTAAATATCAGATTTATTTTTATTGAGCAGACCAATTTTGATAATAGAAATTCTCTACTAATTCCTGACTTTGTCTGAAAGTTCCTAAATAGCCTTTTTACTTATAGAAAATTAATTATTAACTAGCGTAAAATATTATTGCATACAGGAACTCCAACTAGTTTTCTAATGTACATATGCTTACAAACTATAGAATTAATGAAATGTAAATTTTTTAAGAAGAAATTATTATCATAATCTCTTCAAGATCAAGTTAATTCACTAATACCAACAGTTTAAATACAATATTTGATTTTATTTTCATTGTTTACGGAGCATTGATTATTCTTTATTTACTTTTTTCCTCTAATTTATGAGTTCACCTCCACAAACTCCCTAGACACTTAAAGGAACGAGAAGTTCTCCTGACCTATCTACTAAATAAACAAAAAAAAGTACATCACTTTCTTTAACTATGGATAGTACTGTTGAATCATTTGAGATCGGTAAATCGGTCAATGGTCAAAGGCCCAATTTATGGATATGATATCAGAGTTAATGAATCATTCACTGGATGCTATACTCGGTGGCAAGCGAAGAACATATAAACTTTCATATGGACAAGGGAATACAAATACTGAATGTGTATCTTTTCTAAATAAAATTTATTATTATCATTAAATGAACATTTTGACAACCAAGATAGAAATCAATCACATCCAAAATGTGACTAAAATATTTTTGAAAATTCTATGTTTAGGTAGTTTAAAGAAGCTTTTTTTAAAGGACTTATTAAGTTTATTAAGATTAATCAACTGAACCTGAATAAATTATTTTAAATAACTTCTTAGTTTACAAAAAATTGCATCAGTTAAGCAATATCCTTTAAAATTAAACATATCAACATAAATTACCTCAGATAAATCATATTCTCTTTCCAATAAAGTAGATTCTTCTTGACTGATACTTGTCTACAAATAAAACAACACATTTTTAAAGAAAATAAACAAAGTATACAATAACATAAAAAGTAAAAATAAATTTATTATATTTTACACAAGTTATAATTTTAGGTCTTCAGAAACTATGAAAACCTTATTATGGAATTTTCTGAATTTTCAGGTTTACCAGATCATTTTTTAGAAAATTTGCTGGTAGTCAAAATATTTATAATAACTATTAGTTTACTGAATTTCTGGTTCTAATGCGGTACACTCTGAATATATAACTCGAGATCATGAGTATATAATACGAACATGAGATCGAAATTCTATAAAAAAAAAGCAATAAAATCGTTCCTTCTGCTTAAGAGATAATAATGTACACACAGACAGTCAAATGGCTAAAGATGGCATTTTTTGGACATAACAGGGTTGAAATGCAAAGTCTGTTAAAAATTACACATCAAGAATTTAACCCCATTACAATACTTTCCATTCCTAGCAGTTTTAAGAAAGGTTTACCAATTACTGAAAACAGGATTCGTCCAAGCTTCTTGAAACAAGGTTTTTGGAATGTGACTCATGAATGATCAAACCAAATTAATAGATATGAACAGTGGGTAAGTTATTAATATTAGTTTAAATTTTCAAAAAAATAAAATAAATATTAGAACTAGAGTCGTACACTTACTTCATTAGATTGGGTTGCTTCCAATCCTACATCCGTCACAACTTCAGATTCTTCAGCTACACTGTTACTCTAACATAAAGATTTTTATAAAAGTAATAATAATTGGAGAATAAGTTCATAGATTTAAATACCATATTTGTCCTAACATAAGGTGAGCTTCTTATCTAAACTTATCTTCAGTAAAAATAGGGCTCAACCATATACAGGATTGACCAATAAAAATTTTGATTTGTCCAAAATCAAGGCTTTTAAGCCACTTCATAGTTTATTTTTCATAATTTATTCTTGCATGGTGATAGATTAAATACAAATTATATCAATAATATGTTAAAATTGTTTAGATACTGCAAAATACATGGTTAGCAGTAGAAACGCGAACTATTTCAGTGACATAGATATATTTTAACAGGATGATAGGTTTAAGTATTTAGGTTCTACAGTAACTAGAAAAAACGAAATTGATGAATAAAAACAAAGTTAAAGGCGGGAAATGCTAGTTATTTTTCAATTTCGAAACTTTTTAGCTTGTGCCTTCTATCCAAAAACTTAGAAATTAGAATTTACAAAACCATTATCCTTCCCACTGTTCTTTATGGATGCAAGACGTGGCCTCTTACACTAAGGGATGAACAGTGCCTAATGTTTTCGAAAATAAAGTATTATGTAAAATATCCGGACTGAAAAAGGATGAATTAATGGTTAGATGTTTTCTCTGAAAATTGTTTTCAAAAGGGAGAATGATCTAATATTCGGAATCAACCTATGTTTGAACAAATATGGTGTGAATTATAGGTAAGTTAATAATATATATTTTCAATAAAAACTATATATCCTAGAACTAGATAATGCTTACTTCATTAGACTGGGTTGTTTCGGTATCCAATTCCAAACGTGTCACAACTTCAGATTCTGCAGCTGCACTATTACTCTACAAAAAATATCATAACAATAATCCATGAGGCTAATAATAATTCAAATTTAAGTTTATAATTTTTTTCAAATATGTCATTCTGCATGAAAATGCACATGACTAACAAATAATTAATAAACAAATATTATATATAATACAAAAATTTATTAGTGTTTCTTAAAGAGTAATATAAGTCTCCAGAGGTATGGGGAAAAGAGGTGGATACACAAAGCACCTGATTTTAACTTAAAAAACTCCTTGAAATACATATTTGCTTCTTTAAGTTATCTACAAGATTTTTTACAGTATTTTAAAAAAATTATGTAGAAAAAAAAATATCTTTTGGATGTGAAACCATTTCTCAAACTAAAATTTACAACCTGGGACCCAAATTAAGACAATCTGCAGGATCAACTTGAATAATTTTATCCTTCTCATTAATCTTAACATATGTTATAGTTAACTAAGAGTAATTTTTTTTCTTTTTTTTTTTTTTTTGTACTAAAAGTTGAAAAATTAATGTATTTTTAGTTTGTTTTTTTTTATTAGAGATAGTATTTTGAATATTAAAGATTAGATGCATAGATATTGAAAGTTTAAGAAACACTGTACCATGAGATAAGAAATTTTCTTTTCAAAACAAAAATAGTTTACCTCTAATGTTGCTTCCACATTATCAGCAAGTCCAAGAACAAAAGAATTGAGTGCATATACTAATTCCAATGCCTTTTTGTCTTCAGATAATCTATAAACTTCAACAAGTTTATACTTATCTACAAGGCCTGAAAATGCAACAGCTATACTTCGAGGCAGCTTTAATTGTGATGGAAATTTACAATCCATAAATATTGCCAAATTTGAAAAAGCTTTAGCAACATCCATTTGTTTAAAGGAAAAATCATCTTTCAGCCAAACTTTGATGTAAGAGGATTTTAACTGTACAATGGTGGAGGAAGATTCAATCAAATTCATGCAAAACGTGAAGTCTTGATGTAACAATCCATAAAACACTGAAAGTAACAGTGACTGAGCTGTTGTTAATTCTCTCAGAGTAATTTCATCATCGTAAATTGAAAAATGAATAGCAAATTGCAAAGCCTTATTGAGCTTCTCATTAAATATTTCGGAGTATAACTGACTCATCCTTTGATATCCCAACATGTTATTGTGTCCACTATAATAGATATTCTGCAAACAGATGAATGACAGAAAAGATTAAAAAACCATAAATAGAATTAGTAATAAAATAAATAAATGAGAAAGGTTTATCTTTATCAACCATCATAATAATCATAACAAGATGGTCAGGGTTGCGGTAAAAAAAAAAAGTTCTATTTGTTCTTTTTTTTTTTTTACCGCAACCCTGACCATCTCCTTATATTTAAATCTTTACGGTCAACTGTATATACATAAATAATAGTAATAGTTGCTCAAGAAACTCTAAAATGGGCTATGAATAAAAAAACTATACCAACTTAATAACTTAGTTCAGTATTTCCTTTTGCTTAGTACAGCTACCTCAGCATTTCTATTGCATAGATAAGTACATGATTACCTTATTTGATATTTTAAGATTTAGGAACAAATTTGATTATTATGACCCCAAGTCAATATAGAATCAAATGATCTTTAATATAAGCTTGGTCTTATCCTCATTGAGATAGTCAGAGAGGGCTTAAATAAGGAATTTTTAAAAAACCTTCCTTGAAAGAAACTTTAATGTTGTTTATTTGAAAAAAATAAACAGTTCTCATTGTTAACAATAATAAACAATAAATAAAAAAAAAATATTAAAGGATTTTATGAAAAAATAAAGCAGAAAAAAAAAATATAAATATCCATTTCAGACAGGAAATCCTGAGATGGTCTGAGCTTTCCAATTGCATTACTGCTTCATCTCTTGTTAAACTGTTGTATTTTTGGCAAGAACAAAATTTATAATCGTTATTCCCACCTTAAGAAATCCTAATATATTAATATTCTAACAACAGAAAAATAAAAAAAGTTTGTTCATAATTTTGCCTTCCTTAGTCTTAAGTTTTATTTTTTAGAAATAGCAAAAACTTCAACAGGAGCCCACTAATATACACAAAATTTGGGGAAAAGATGTAGGATGATAACTTAAAGTAATACGTGCACTGCACCAGATTTTTTTTTTATAATAAATTTAATTTGTTGTCATTCACTGAACTGAATTTATGGGATGACCAAGTTTAAAATGTATATTAAGAATAACACTTTTGCACATTGATAAGAAAAAGCAATTAATGGAGTTTGATAAAATTAATACTAGAACATTATTACACTTCCCTCCCAAGTTGGATGAAATCGGACAAGTCATTTTTGAAAATTTGAAGTGTACCAAGAAAAATAATATATGCAATGCTTATGCAACAATATGCAAATGTAGTGGACAGAATCTTATAAAACTAGCTATCCTCACAATTCCAGAAAAATTTATAAGAATCGGATTACTGATTAAAACTATTATGCTAGGTGTCTTAAACATAAATTGTAGGTGAAAAGTTTCGATTCTACACATATAAATGTTTTTCATAGCCAGTATGAATACAGACTTTTTCTACCTCCGGGCAGTAGAGAGAAAGGAATACTCAACAATATCAGATTGTTATTGTTAACCTTAAACTGCTAGGACATCAAACTCTATTGACAGGGAACTTATCCTCAAACTAATAATAAGAGACTCATAGTTAATAATAACCCATTAACTGCATTCCAAACTCTCCAATCCCATATCACAGCCCTCGGAGAAGGGAGTCATAATTGGAGGATTAAAATAAATCCCATCAAATCACCTTTACCCTTCATCATAAATTATGACTGCCCTACAGTATCCTTTAATTATGTTTCTTTTACTCCTGTCAAACAGATCCAGAAAAAAAAAAAATAAGTAGAATTTAATTCAGTAAGGAGTAAGTATTCAAACCTCTTCTGTAAACTTAAGTGAATATTAGTGTCATATACCTCAGTGGTACAGAACTGTTTTTGTCTTATTTAGAGGTAAAGATAACGATGTCATAGATGAATTGTGAGGGTAGTCAAATGCTTTTTAAAAAATAATAAGAATATTTTAATTAGTAGAAAAATATCTGTTTAAATGCATCTCCTGTAAAATTACCCTAATCTGACACAGTGTCTTTAACTTTTGTAATACAATAAAATCCACCAATAATCAATGTTTTTACTTACAAATAGAAATAACTTACAACTTTCAATATAATACAACTTATTTAAATTATATAAGTCCTGAGGATAGGGCAGACCCCTGAAACATTGATGTAAAAGTGTAATGTGTTTTTTAATAAAACATTAATAAAGGAAGACTCCATGATTTACTATCACTTTCTGGAATGAATATAATGAAAGAACTCATCTAATTAGTTGAGAATTATAACAAAAATCATGGACTAAAGTGTTATGGGTTCTAAAGAAAGGACAAGACAAATTAAAACCCAAAACTATTCAAAGAACAATTATGTAATAGCATATATTTATCAGGAAATACAATATATTGAAAGATATGTATCTAATGATATGCAAATAATTGAATTTACAAACCTTATACCATCAAGAAATAAATTTATTAAATCACATAAGCGAACGGAATAACATCACAAGCCAGTACCAACACCAATAATGAACTACAAGATAACACGTCTTGGCGTTCCCGGCATAAGGTTACCAAGTTAACTACTGTATTTTCCCCTCACATTTATCTCAAGTTTTTCCTATATTCTATTAGAGAAATAATTCTTATTTTCCAATAATGTAATCAAAATTATCCTTCTAAAATAATTGAGTCTTTTATTTCCTAACTGTCATATAATTTTTCAGGAAACGCAAATAACAGTAATCCTTTACACTAGGATATATTTCCTAAAAGCACTGATTATTTTAATATTAATTAAATAGTATTTATATTTTAAATAACAACAACAAACAAGGTTTTTCCAACAAAACCCCTACATGGTTAGTCGATAGGACTGTCATTCAAAAGCCATCACAATTCAATCACGCATGTACATATGTATGTGTATACGTACATATGGGTTCTACAAAATACATAAATACGGGGACGTAGCTACATTTGTTTGGAAGAGAGAGAGATAAGGAGGTAAAATCTAAAATTTCCTTACAATTTTGAGCTAATTACCTAAATCACAGAAGGGAAAAATATTAGAATTGAAAAAATATGTATTTTATGGCTCTTGCACTTTCTTTCTGATTTTACCCAAGGATTGAGTATTCCGCAAAAATATTCATTTTGCAGATTAATTTTAAACACAAACCATTATAATACACAGGAACAGAAAATATCACTCACCAGTGAAACCAGTATACAAGTTTTTTTTTTTTTTTTTTTTTTTTACTTTATTAAGTTTATTCACAACTGTAAAAGTACTTTTACAAC
>NW_027104988.1:1728430-1734672 GCF_000696795.3 Halyomorpha halys | reverse complement strand
AATGATGAAAAGAGATGTGAAAAAAGAGATAATATCGACTAGAAATAGCCGACAATGAAACAGCCTAGTTTTAAATATTCTTTAATTATACCAATATATTTTCTTTGCGGTAGGGAGTTTTATTTAACCGGTACTCTAATTTAATAAACCGTTTCAGAGCAATTTTATATGAAGTACCCAAATTTGGCTAAATTTGACTCTTTAAATGACAATCGGATAATGTTACTGATCTCTTGAATTAATTGATCGAAAATGATCTTCTCCTACATCTTCGGTATCTAGCTTGGTAACTTCAGGAACTATTTCAATTTCCTAAAATCTCTCTAATGCTTTATTTAATATAGCTCCTATTTGTTTAAAAGATGTAATTAATGAAACCAATTTATCTTGCACCATAGAGTGTGATCGTGTGATAGGTCCAATCATTACCCATCCGAAAATGGACTTGAGGATATTAAGTGTCTTTGGGCGTTAAAATATGAGTTTGGACATACCCTTGATCGGTCTATTACTATAATCCAGTAATGCATGGGATTAAGGTATCCTTGTAGTTCCAATCTGCACGGATTTTGAAAGAAATAATGGATTTGCCTCTGAGAATAATTTATTTTGGCTGAAGGAGGAAGCAATAGAGGTTTTCCCATCCGCTTTACATGGCAAAGTATGCCAAGCAGTGGGGAAATATACTAATTTATGATGTTTTCTTTTTTGCTGTGAATGCAGGAAATAGGAGATGGGCATGTTTAGGCATAATTAACGGATGCTAAAAAATGAACATAGGTTAAGTGATCTTATTTTATTTAACTGTTGAGTGGTTCCAGAAAGCGGAAGTACGGACCGTTCTTCTAGTCAAGGAAGAAGAAAGACATTTTTACCAAAAAAAAAGTAAAATAATTTACTTTTCATTTATTTAAATACTACTTTAAATGATTACAAATTAAATAATTCCACTTTTTTTTTAATTAAGAAAATAAAACGATAAATAATTAAAGGAAAAAAATAATATACTGGAAGATCGCTGATTGACTCTGTGAATTATAAAGAAATGGAATATGGTCCGGATGCAGTCAAATAACTCAAATAGTAATAACTATTTTAATTTGAGCCAACGTTTCGACCCACATTGCAGGGTTTCGTCAGGTCTAACATAAGTAAAAAAATAAATGGAAAATTACAAGAGTATACAATATAACGTAAAAATTAAATTAGGAAAATAAAAAGTTATAAACAATAAATAAACGCCGAAATAGTAACAGATAAAAAGAAGAAATATTAAAGGAAGTACAACTAAGTGGTGAAAAAAGAGGGTTATGAATAAAATCGTGGAAGAAAAAAAAAAAGAAGAAAAAAAAAAGTAAGAAAGTGAATGAGATAGAATTCATACCTGTTTTGACAGAAGCCAAAGTCAGAGTGAACCGTTGGTATTGGGAGGAGTGGGGAAAGCAGTTAAGTACGTTACATTTAAAAATAATTTTAAAGTATACAGTGTAGAAAATAAAAAGAATATTAAAATCAGGTAAACAGTAAATTATAATATACGTAAAATGGGTGGGAGAAGAAATATTAAAAAAAAATTAAAATGTACACAGATAGAAAACAAAGAAGAAATAAAGTTAAAATAATGGGGTATATAATATATAAATATAAATGATAAAGAAATACAATATATCAAATGAATGGGGATACAGTATTATGTGAAATTATATAATAGAAATACATAATAAAATAATTAATAATAAAGTAATTAATGTAAGTAAACTTAAGCTGGTAACATATGAATATAAATTAAAATTAAAATACATAAATATAGAAGAAAAAGGAAGGATTGTAACTATAAAATATAAATACATTAAGTATGGGGTGAGAATCTAGAAAATAAAACCAGAATAAAAGACATCACGGAAGAGTTTCTGAAATGCAGAACGTAGAGAAAAAAAGAATTATGAGGGTTTTATAAGGTTCGAAATGTGTCTGCATGTCACGGAGATGCAGTCTTCATCGACTTTAGGATTGAAATCACAAAGTCGATAAAGAGTTAATCGACCCATAACACAACCCATTTTCGGATGGGTGATGATTGGACCTATAGGATCTCAACTCAGATAAATTGTTTTCATTAATTACATCTTATAAACAAATAGGAGTTAAATTAACTAAAGCATTAGGGAGATTTTGGGAAATCGTAAATAGTTCCTGAAGTAGCCAAGATAGAAACCGAAGATGTAGGAGTCAAATTTTGCCAAATTTTGGTAGTTCACATAAAATTGCTCTGAAACGGTTTATTAAATTAGAGCACCAGTTAAATAAAACCCCCTAACCGAAAAGAAAATATATTGGTATATACTTCAAGAATATTTGAAACTAGGCTGTCTCATTAGCGGTTATTCTAATGAGTTCTTTCATTATATTCGTTCCAGAAAGTGATAGTAAACCATCGAGTCTTCCTTGATTAATGTTTTATTAAAAAACACATTATACTTTCATATCAATGTTTCAAGATTCAGCCCTATCCTCAGGACTCATATAATTTAAATAAGTTGTAAGTTATTTCTTCTTTTAAGTAAAAACAGTGATTATTGGTGGATTTTATTGTATTAAAAAGGTTAAAGACACAGTATCACATTAGGCTAATTTTACAGGAGATGCATTTAAACAGATATTTTTCTTCTAATTAAAATATTCTCATTATTTTTTTAAAAAGGATTTGACTACCCTCATAATTCGTCTATGAGATCGTTATCTGTACCTCTAAATAAGGGGAAAACAGTTCTGTAGCACAGAGGTACATGACATTCATATTCCCTTAAGTTTACCTAGGGGTTTGAATACTTACTCTTTACTGAATTAAATTCTACTTATTTTTTTTTTTTTTTTATGTAAGTTAAAAAAAATAAGTACTTCTTGATTGACCCTTACATTTTTTAAAATATCTTTATTGAAATTTACAACTGTACATAATGATACAAAAACTCTAAATTCGATGTAAGTTTATAATAGAGTGATGCAGTCATGTAGAGAAACTACCCATTGGTAACACTCTAATAACGTTTTTTACATTAGGAGGTCTCATGGCCATCTTCTTTTCAGGCGCCTCGGAGAATTGTCAGGAATGGAAGTGGAAGGGAGGTCAGAACTAGTGGGTTTGGTTGGTTAGGGAATTTAAAATGGAAGGAATGATATCAGGTTCAGGCTAGATCGGTTCTATATGGAACATTAGGTCTTTGGATTGTAAGGATTGGGCTAAGAGAGGAATTCAAAGGTCTAGTGGAGTCCCAAAGCTCAATTCCGTATGTCTAGATTGGCCTTATTACAGTCCTTTAGATTAGTCTTTTATAATAGATAGAAAGTTTAGACCGTTTGTCTAGTAAGTGCTGTAATAGTCGGAATCGACATGTAGTTTCCTGTCTTCTGTTTTCATTTATTGTTCCTAACCTTTTATTTCTCTAAGTTAATTTTTACGTTTCATTGTATACCCTTGTAATTTTCTATTTATTTTTTTACTTAAGTTAGTGCTTATATCTTTTTCAGCCCTGACGAAGGCCTGCAACGTGGGGCGAAACGTTGGATCAAATAAAAATAGTTATTACTATTTGAGTTTTTTGACCGCACCCCAGAGTTTAAAATGAAATTCGTTATAATCAATTTCATTTATATGTGAAATTTTTGTTTTTTCACACCCATGAATATGAGATTTTTAAGAGAATAAAGTGACTAAATATAACCATAAGAAAACAGATGTAACAGGCCGCATAATATGATACAACCTTGAAAGTTCAACAGAACAAATTTTAATCTTGGCTAGGTAAAAACATAAGAATGGTGAAACGCATCGCGAAAAATCGAGCTTACAAGAACGTTTCTACAGTACTCATAAAACCTCTAGACGATCTTTACAATGAAACTGGCACCTCTGGCGAAGAGATTGTGAGGTTTCTGAGTGATCAATTAGGTATTCAGGGAGACTTCGTCCTCAATAGAATCCGCAAGGTCATGGAGATAGATAGTAACATGAGGAACAAGTACAAGAATATGAAAACCAAAATGTATTTGAAGAGGCTGAGTAGAATAAAAAGGAAACCCAAAAATATGAAGGGCCGTCTCTGCTTACGGTGTCAAAAGGCCAAAGAAGCTAGAAACTTGTTGAGGGGACAGAAAAGGAGGTAACCATTCTATTTAAAAAAACATTTCGCAGCATTTATGTTAATTATTAAAATGTAATATTTATCTGTCTATTTCTGTATTAGATTATTATAAATAAGTATAGTCTATTTCTATAGTAGATAATATCAACTTTGATTGAAATTGGGTGGAGAGAGTTTTGGGCATTGAGTGAGAGCCAATAACTGAAGTGCATACTGGGAGGCCCCACATTGTAAATGAAACCAATCTTGTAAGTTTATCCGCCCCTTCATGCTATAACAGTAATCTAGCCCAAAAGGGGACCTGTATATATGCTATTCTAAAATTAAGCTCAACTCAATTTTAATTTATTTTTTTATGGAAGAAACACGAGGCTCGATAAAATCGCAACAGTAGCACATCCTAATATTGAAGTGTTAACACGGCAGACACGGATAAAGGGGAGAGAATGGTCAGTTTCAATATTAACTGCAAACCGGTAGGCGAGGGTGGTATGTGTTAAAAGAAGACAAAATTCCTGAAATTCTATCGTCTCCAATGTACGATCTATTTAACTACTTAATGTTTTAGTACAAGAGCCGGGCAGTTATTTCGCTCCAATTTTTTATTACTTTAATGAAAACTATATTCAATTACTATTCAAAATTGATGAGTCTGCCAAGTATAGATAAGGGGAATAAAAAATGGTGGCTCTTTCAAAACTTTAAAAAACATTAATTTTTATACAGACCTTTATATCTTAAAAACTACCAACAACATTATAAAATCTAAGAGAACATTATTTAAAGAAGAGTAAATTTGCTAAAATATTAGCCCTATTTACGTCCAATAGTTCTCGAGATATAACTTTTTAAAAAACAACATTTATTAAAAATTTACTGAAAGATTAATAGCTAGTTAATTTATTTTGAGAAATCTATTCCTCAAGAACTATGTGCCGTATAGATGTCTTTTAATACTCAAATTAAAGCCAGTTTAATGTATTAAAAAGTAGTATATGACCTTTATCTTCGTAGGAGTAGTAGTTTTTATGATATTTGCTAAAATAAATTGATTTATAGTTGTACGGACAATAACTTTGATTTATGAATAACTTTATTTCAATAACTATAAGACCTATATATGTTTTCCAGCACTCACATTAAAGCTAGTTAAATTTACTATAAAATAGTTTGTAACGTTTAACTTTGTAGGAGTAGTAGTTTTATGATATTTGTCAAAATAAACTCACAAAGTGTTAATTTCTAGTTGTTCATAAAAATGTTAGATTTTGATAAAATACATCTCTAGACCCATAAGACGCACATATGTCTGCGGACACTAAAAATAAAGGAAATTTAACTTACTATAAAGTAGTTCATGACACTTATCTTCGTACGGGCTAGTAGTTTAAAGCTCATTAAACCAGCTTTAATTTGAGTGCTAATGGACATCTGTACGTCAAATGGTTTTTGAGATAAAGATTTTTCAAAATAAATTCACTAACTACTGATCTTACATTACGTTCAGTACAACATTTTTAAGAAATATTGCTTTTTAAAAAGTTGTATCTCGAGAACTATTGAACGTAAATACCTCTATTAGGGCTTACATTTTAGAAACTTTACTCTACTTTAAATGATGCTCTCTTAAATTTTCTATTGTTGTTGGTAGTTTTAAAGACATAGAGCTCCGAATGAAGAAATAATTATTTTTAAAGTTTTAAAACAGACGCCATTTTTTATTCCCCCTACCTATACTTGGCTGACTCATCAATTTTGACTAGTAATTATAATTAATAATGAAAATTGTCATGTATACATAGTTTTCGTTAAAGTAATCAACAAGTGGGGTGAAATAACTGTCTTTTTTCTCCTCTTGGGCTCTTGTACTATTTACACCAGATCTGAAAGATCGTCGACTACTCATAATGTTAGTACTTGTCATAGTGCTGCTAACTACTATTTTCGTCTATATTGTTTTAATTTTCTCTTAGTTTATTATATTTCTATTATGACAATCTTTCATGATTTCTACTCATATTTAGTAATTTTAATTTTTTATCTCATACACTTGCCCATTGTAATATTAGACAAGAGATCAGATGATCCTGTCAGTTTACT
>NW_027104988.1:1716458-1728325 GCF_000696795.3 Halyomorpha halys | reverse complement strand
TATTATATTATAAAACTATAATACATATAGCTATAAATACACAGTATATTATAAAAAATCTAACCCTTTCTGACGGTTAGTTTAGTAGTGAACAATCTATACCTGCCTCTTTTCATCCTACCTGACTTTTGAGTCATCCTACCTTTTTCAATCAGGATCAGATACTTTCCTTCTCGCTTACTATACTATTTTTATTATCATTATTCTTAATTCTGCTTGTTACAGTACCTTACCTTTGTCACATTTACTTCACCTATATATTTGCAGTTTACACCTACCCTTTCACCATATTTACAACTGTTTCTAATGGGCATTATTCTACAATTCAATACTCTAACTCTTTATTTACAATACTATCACACCTGGCGTAATTTATTTGTGATTAATTTCCTATCCATTTGTATTTATACTTCTAAAATATATATATATATGTGTGTGTGTGTAAGTAATGTTTACCCATTTGGTATATATATCGAAGATAAATATATACATTTGGATAGAATCCATACTTTCTTACATTCTCTGTATATTTATTCTAATGTTCTGTCATTTATTACAATGTTTGTATCTTGTATAAATTTTTCACTTAGCCCTGACAGAGTCTTTTAAAGTGGGGCAAAACATTAGTTAACATTAAATAGTTTTTTCTCTACTATTTTATACCTTCATTGACCACCACCCGGACTGTCTTCCAACAAATAATAATCCTTTGATTACAACCTAACTTCCATTATTAGCGCTATATTACGTCTTCATAGGAGCTCTGGGTTTTGAGAATATTGAAAGGACGGTGTTTTTGAATTTATTATTATTATTGCCGCGACAGACAGTATTATTATTGGCGCGACTGACAGAGAAGGTCCAAGTGCAGTGTACTTAGGAAATACATAGGGCGTTTTGTGATGTAGTTTTCATAGGGTGGGTACGCCACTCCCACGCCGGTTTTTTTTTTTTTTTTTAATGGCTTGTAGAAATAAAACTTTTTTTATTATTTTGGCTGAATCTGAATTCATCTGTTTCAGTTGTATATTTTAAAATTCTAGCGATACAGTGTAAATCCATCGTTTCAAATGTTCTAAATTAACTTTAGCAGTTTATTTCGGATTTAACATAGCACAAATATATATTTATAACGTCAATATTTGTCTAGGTAATTAAATTAACATGTTTATGATAAAATTTCTAGAACGAAGGCTGAACTTTTAGGTTATGTAGTACTATTTCTATGAATTTTTATTATCCCCTACCTACTTTGCTGATGTTTACGATTATTTAGCCGATGTTTATTTTCTTCTTTTTATAATGGAAATCAAATGTAAATACCGACAAAAGACTAAAGAATATGCAAACGTGTGGATACCGACGTTTATTACTTCCTTTGTTTACCAAGCGTTTGTACAAGTCTCGAATTTACAAGTGGCAAACATAGAGATATGTTGAAGACCAATGACGCATGAGTTCATATGTTCTATCTCTTTGTCTTCTAACCTCTCTTATTATTATTCAATACATTTGCTCCTTTCAGAAGTGTCACTTTTTCATTCAACTTGCCTTTGAATAACTCTTAACAGCCTATGGATCTAGAAAAGGCGAACTGAATGGAACGTTGGACATTGTGGAGAAGCGGCAGTTGGCTGAGGCAGCAAAGTACGAATCCCCAAGTAAGAGTGCCTTACTCTACGAGGTTCACAGAAGGCAGTAAGACCTTTCAAATGCAGAATGTTACAACTGCAACAATTATGGGCATAATGCCAATAAGTGCCGAACTTCGAAGAAAAACCAACATGTTCCCAAAAGTGCTGAAGACAAGGGACTAATGTTGGAAAATTCAATTTTGGCTACTGAAACCCTGGCCCCAATGAGTGGTACATCGATTTGGAAGAAAGGACTACCAATATTCGAGAGCCCACTTTAAATTTGTCAGTCATTACAGATGGAGGGATACTTACGTTTTACTCAATATTCGAGAAAATGCCCATCAGAGATGTCAGTTATGTACCAGAACTTAATACAATTTAATTTTCTATGTGCAATGAGGTCGGAATGGCCTACAAACGACTTTTCTTGACGAGAACAGATGCGAAATCGTTGATCGTGATTTCAAAGGAATGATTGCTGCTGCATTATCATCTGGTAATGGATTTTTCTTACTTCTTCGTCCCAAAATCAGTGAAATGCCTACGACACTTGGCACAAGCGGCTGGAACATTTGAGTTCAGGTGGCATATGATATTTACAAAGTGTTATGGCTACCGGCCTGAAGTTCCCTGCTGTATCGAAAGGAAATGGTTTTCTTTCTTTTAAACTTGCTAGAAAAGTACACCAGGCACTTGAGATTTTGGAACTGGTTCACACCGATTTATGTGGACCAATAAAAGAAAATTCTACCCATGAAAAACGAACCCATAAAGAACACCTTTTTAACATTTTTGGAGCCATTTTTTTTATAAAAGGGTTTTTTTAATGGATAAAGGATTACTCACCTAACGACGGAAACTATGTCTGACTCATATTGTGAAAATAAAAATGATCCTGACTGTGATTGTAAATGAAATATTCAAATATTAGTAATTTATCCTCAGTAAATATTTTTAACTTAATGGCTAAAATATTTTCAAACTGAAATAAACCAAGTTATATAAATAGTTTTCAACAGGGGTTCAGTGAAATAATTTAGGAATAGGTCATTCCACGTCAACTCAACACTGTTTTGAACCTTCCCATCTCAGATTCTATTCAATATTTTAACGATTTAGTATAGGTATCTTAGCCTTCCTTGGCTTATGTTGAAAATACAGCATTAGACACTATTATTATCAAATGATAATGTAGGGGTTCTGCCATAAACCTACCTCTATCAAAATGGGGTTCCATCATTTTCCAACTAGTACCAAGATGGTTCCACGACCGAAAAAGATTGGAACCCACATAAGTATTTTAATAATTAATAAATATTATAAAAAGAATTTAATTATTTCATTGTTATCATAATACAATTCTTTTTCAGCTAATCTGAAACCATGATGGTTTCAATAATTAAAAAAATCATTAAAGTCTTACAAGATAGGTTCATTACGCGAAAGGGTTTTAAATATCGATAGAACATATACTATGACGGGAGATAACGAGGGTGGTAGGCTTGTAAACAGAAGGTTAGAGTGGGGACGGGTCGCTGGCTCAAGCGGTCAGTCGTGATCAGTCATAGCCATGGAGAACATGAAGACAGCTCGGATGGGTCAGCATGTCCTCGAGTTCGAGGACTCGACGGACGTGGGTGACTTCTTCGTCGAGAAGGCCAGGGTCGAACTGAGAGAGACCCCAGAGCTTCGGGAATCGGCGCTACTGGAAATGCGAAAACTTATAGAAGGTAAGTCAGACATTGATGAAACATAAATAAGTACTTGGTACTCCTAACCCGAACTTTTGGACGAAGAAACTGAAAAGTCCCTATTTTATTTAGTTTATTTTTATATAAATGTGAAATCCATTCCTTTTCTCTTACGTTAAAATTTATATTAAAGGTATCCGAAGGTTAAGGTTTTGCTATTAGACACTTTTTTAATATTGTAATGGTTATCAAAAATTTTACCACGGCACCCTAATAGGATTAAAAGAAATTCTCGGTACATTTATCCCTGATATGATTTGGCTATTTAGAAATTCAAAAAATTAAAGCGTTAAATAATTAATAACGTTCATTCTATTGTAGATCTTTTTTGAAATACATGTATGGCTAATTTGATTATATCTGCTGAATTAGTATCCGTAATGAATTGCTAATTCGTCTATCTCATGACTTAAAAATTAATCACTTATAATTTTATAGAAATTCTTGTTTGTAAAGTTAAGCAAGGAGACAATGGTTTTGACACGTTAAAAACTGATTCTACTGACACATTCCAAACTCTGTGAAAATTCAACATTACAGCAAGGGCATCTCTGAGATATATTTGCGCCACTCTCCAGTTCCGCAGCACCCGATTTGAAAACCCCTGGTATAAATAATATGAGATCAGCACACCTGGTAGCGATCAGCCATGTAAATCATGAGGTAATAAAGAGTTGTACAAATAAAAACTGTACAATATCTTTTTCAATAGATTTTTCGTTACTATAAAAGCTGAATAATTCATTATCGGAGTTTGCCTATTATGAACAGAGGCAGCTTATATCCATGAAATTCTAATAAGATACGGACAATGCATATTTCTAATATGTTCTAATGTTTTTTTATATATTCTTAAGACTTATTATTAATTAATAATACCATTTATAAGGATAAATTTATAAATAATTCAGACGGAGGGCCTGCCATTTTTTTACCTGCTTTATACAGTGAGACCAATGGTCTAAAAGCCGTCGAGGTTTTTGTAGGAATTTATAGACCGTCTGGAATAGAAAAATAATGGTATATTCTAGAGGGATCAAGTGTCATCTTGAGGGAAAATGTATTAGAAAAGGTAGATCAAAACAAGAATTATCTTTATTTTTAAATTATTCCAACAAGATTAACTTTTTTGATAATATCTTTAGTCCTTTTGAGCAAATATTCAGATTTATTTGAACTGAGAAACAAAAAGTACCAATTGTTGCAAAAACAGACATCATAGGGGTTAATTGCAGTTATTTAGTGAGATGAATAAGAAAGGACATCATAGAATTTGCCCGGAAGTATATATATTTTACATATATCTATTTTTTTAATCACAGGCACCTATTTAAAAAAAAAGTTTCTTTTGCATTAACACTACCACCAAACTAACTTCACTTTTTGATTCAGTACGACAAAGCACATAGAGTATGACCCAATTGAAAGCAATACACGGAAATATTGGGGTGAAAAATCTATGTCCATAAAATCGCGCGTTTTGTCATAGTGAACATGTAGTACAAAAGCCGGGAAGAAAAAAAAGGCAGTTATCTCACCCCAATTTTTGATTACTTTAATAAAAACTAGGTATAATTACTAGTCAAAATTGAAGAGTCTGCTAAGTATAGGTAGGGGGAATAAATGGCGCCTGTTTCAAAACTTTAAAAAAAACATTAATTTTTCATTCGGAGCTCTATATCTTAAAAACTACCAATAACATTAGAAAATATAAAAGAACATTATTTAAAGAAGAGTAAAATTACTGAAATATTAGCCCTAATAGAGCTATTTAAGTCCAATAGTTCTCGAGATATAGACTTTTAAAAAAATACAATTCATTAAAATGTACTGAAATATCAGTAGTTAGTTAATTTATATTGAGAAATCTATATCTCAGGAACTATGTGACGTACAGATGTCTATTAGGACTCAAATTAAAGTTAGTTTAATGTACTATAAAGTAGTTTATGACCTTTAATTTCGTAGGAATAGTAGTTTTCATGATATTTGCTAAAATAAATTAATTTATAGTTGTCCTGACAACCTTTGTTGTTGTTCGGACCTTTTTTCTCCTCTTGGGCTCTTGTACTAATAGTTTTGTTCATAAATTATACAAATATACCCCACATAAGTTTTTTTTCTTTTCTATTCTATTTATGATAAAATGAATGAATCAGAATGACGAATACAAATTATGTTATTTAATATTTTTTTGGAAGAAAAAAAAATGTTGTCCATAACGTGACATGATACTATGAAACGTTTATCTACTAATACATGCGCTTTTATTGACTAAAACCACGAATAGAATTGTATTGGTTTATGATTAAATTTATATTATCGCTTAAGTTTTTTGAAGATAAACCTTTGAAAAAAACATAGAGAAAAATCAATAGATCTTTAACCAACTCGTGAAGTTTTCCTTCCTATTCACGAAATATTAACTGCAGAAAAAAAAATATAAATTCGAAATAGATGAAACATAAAAACTGCTGACAAGAGAATCAGTTTATTTAAAATTATGGTCATGAAAAGATTAATGTTAATCGTTAATAATAAATAAAAAAAATACTAACATTGTTATTTCTAACAAGTTTTCAAAAGATATTTCTTATAAATTTTTTTTATTATAGGAATACTGATGAATATACTATTTTATTCAGTAAAAGCATCTGTTTTTATTTATTAATAGAGAACACTGTTTCCCGTTTCTTATATTGAAACATTTTAAAACCTCTTACTAGAGTTGTTTATAAGTTATCATGTAAAAACATTAATATATGTTTATACAAATTTTTGTAAATGATTAAATTTTAAATAAATTTAAAAAAGAATATTAACTTTAAAACTGATTGGGTCCCGAAACGTTGTTGTTCGAATGATGGTATGGATTATATATTTTATCTGAAAGGGTTTTTATAGTATATATAAATTAAATTATTTGTTTTAAAATAGTAAACTTTTTTCTATATGAGTGATAAATGACCTTTAACATAACGATATTAATTTGTGATAAGATCTAATGCAAATGAACATTAATCAGTTACAGTTATTATATCCTTATATCCTATTACCAAATAAAAATATAAATAAGCATTGTTATGATGAATCAGCTCTTTGTATATACTTTACAATTACTATTATGATTCAATCTGTATGAATACAATTGAATCTGTGAATCATTCTTGCTGAATGAATATTGAATATTTTTTGTCTAACAATGATTGAGCCACCTAGATAACTTGCAAATAATTCAAAATCTTGATCAAGGTGAATCAGTGAAACAGATTGATTTAGACCAGATTAGAATAGCACTGTATTCTTCTTTTTATTGGTATATTAAATTCAAGCAATTAAATAGGTATATATAAACTTAAAGCATGATTATCTGACGGGTCCCCGTCTCTTTAATTTCTAATAAGCTGGAAATGTACTATTTATATAATAAATTCAAAAGTCTACAAACATTAAAGTTATTTATCCAAGTAAGTAGTCAAAAATAAAATAAAGGATGGAGTATTTTCTCTATTTATATGTGGAACTAATTTAATGATCATTAAAAACTAATGATTTTTTAATACATTTTTCTATCATAAAATTTATTAAATTTTATTATATAATCTTTATATTACATACTAGCTGACCCGGTAATGCTTCGCTGCTAGATCTGAGAATGTGCTATATATGGATTGAATGAACTCAATTCACAATTTGATTTAAATTTTGTCGAATTTAAACATTTATGAATATATTATAATGATAATGTCTTGGTTTCTAAATTCTGTAATATCTTTTTTATATAATGGAGGGGTATAAGCAAAGCCTTAAATATCCCATATCTTTGTAATTATAATATTAATTAATATAATAAAAATAATAATTGTCTGATTTCGATTATTTTATTATTATTTTTTTTTTTTTGGTTTGTTGTGAATTTATCCCTCTATTCAAATAACCGTTTGAGACACAATTAAAATTTTCGGCTTAAATGAGGCTTTGATTTCTATTGAAAAAGTACATTAAGTTCATCACGACTCAACTAATTCACACCAATATTAAGAGTGGTTTAGGGCTCTCAAAGCTACAAATAAAAAAATTGAAAAGATTATCTTTATTTGAAACAGCTATTTTCTCAGAATTAAGTCTGAATTGTGTTAATATGGGTGAAATATCAGACATTCAGCTTTCCACCGGTTGTAGTAACATTGGATGAAATGCAGAGAAGTTATGAATAATCGTAACAAACGAACATTATATATTTATTTATATAGATAGATACGGGGTTACTATGGTAACCTTCTGAATATGCAATGAAAAAAAAAACTAAATTCGTTGTATCGTCCTTAATTCTAGTACTATTTATGTGTTTTGTGTTTCATGTTTTAAATAATTCTATGTTCTATCATATTTTCATATACGTTTTATTAGGACGTCCAACCCTTACGATATTATTGATTTTAGAATTAAAAGAAATATCTTAGTCCCCTTTTAACGATGGAAATTTCGTTAAAGAACCCTACCTACGATTTTCTAAGCATTTCGTTCACATTTTATGCCGGAAATCATTCTTCGACAGATCTTACCATTTCCGAAACCGTTACATCTCTCTCAAGACTTAAATTTATGAAAAAGAGGTCCATGTTTTTCACCATAGAGCTACGCCTGAAATTTAAAAAAAACTTTGTTTTACTTTGGTGACTTATGATTTCACTTTTTTCTCCTAACAGATATATAATGTATAATATGGGTATTTGGATGCAAAAATGCAAAATTAAAGGAGAGAAATTGTTTAAATTTTTTCTAATTATTTCAGATCATAATCATTATCACAATTAATATTCTTGAACCGCATTAAGCAGTGTGAGGATGAACTTTATAGAGCCCTCTCCAGTTCTGGCGGTCTTCTGCAAGGCGTCTTCTGTCATTCCATTGAAGTCCTCTTCTCTGAAAGTCGCTTTTTACCTCATCGTCCCATTTCCTTGTAGGCCGTCCTCATCTTCTTTCGCCCTCTACTTTGGCTTGGTAGGCTTCGCTAGCTATTCTCCTTGGTTCCATTCGCAGATGTCCCAGCCTGGCATCTCAGTCGATTCTCTTCTATCACATCGAATGTTTTTTATTCTAAATAATTATAGATTTGATTCTAATAATAGATTTGATTGGCTTACATTCTTGGGGAGCTGACATAACCGATAACAAATCAATAAAATTTGAAGCACCTCTAGTCAGAATTCAACGGATGTAATTTTTTCGTTTCACCTTTTCAGAGAGCAGTCCCTCAACATATATCCACTAATCTAAACTTGCAATAATTAATTAAAATAATCCTATTTTTATTATACACCTAGGAATGTTTTCTTTTTATTGTAAAAAGATTCTTTACCAATTTGAAAATAAAAAACTTGTTTTTTCTTATTTTATTTCACAACAATAATTCAATAAAATATTAAACTATGCTAAGGAAATAATTGGAAATTTGACTAATGGGTAGTATGCTTACTCGATATGCTAAACCAAACCAGATCAAAAGCTTGACACACTACCTTTGCTCAAAATTAGTGGTCTTGGTGAGGGTTGGAATCGTAGTTTGATATGTGTACGCCGGCTCTGGTTTATTTTCGTTCTAGTCAAGGTTTATTGGAGTACCATTAGCACTGACATTACCAACCGAAAGGTAAAGAATTAGCACACCTTTACGGTTTCTGTCTCTAGTTCCCTCTATATTTATTTTATTTTTATATTGTAGGAGAAATCTAGAATAATGGTATTAAGCATTTAAAATATTTACTAATATGTTTTATAACATATTATATAAATTTGTTTTGCTTGTAACTCTCAAATCTATTAAACAGAATGAGTTAAACTACCAAAGAAAATATGAATGATCGTGTACCAGTCTCAAAAAATTAAATAACACTAGTCCGGTTATAACATCTTAGATTAATAAAGTCTACGTGGTGAATTCTAACTGGATGAAAATATTTTAACTATATTCTATAGTCAATATCATCAGCAATATATGTGATAGTAATATTTACTATCAAAGAAAGAAAAAAAAAACACCTAACTGTAAAATATCATGTTTCTAATAGATCTGTTAAGTCCACTTTTTAGTATAACATTTTGAACAATGAACTTATTCATAAATAGAAAAAAAATCATATGTTTAAAAAAACCCGTCTGCTCGTTTCCACGTTTTTACACAGTACTGCCATAGGCCGATTTTTTTCATTTGGCCCAAAAGTCGCATCATCGATTTTGAATTGATAATCCACCATTTTGAAACTAAATGAGAACCATTAGAAACACAAATGAAAAATTTTAATCAAATTTATCATTTATTGAAAATTAACAACCTAAAATTTTACAAATATGTAATATTTCGTATTGATTTTGTTTCATAATTTGTGTATGAATTGTGATTTTTTAATGAATAATAAATTTAAAGTATCCTAAAAATGGAAATATCTTATTTTTCATTTTTTTTTTCTAACGCTTAAAATTTTCCAGATTAAAAAAAAAAAGGTTATCGATATATATATATACCTCATGAGTGGAACATGACATTTAACGAAATCTAAAACAGTATCTTGCCCCGCAATGGGAAAAAAAAGTTTTATATCGCAAGAGGAAGTAGGATAATTTCTGAATCAGTCTTCCGGAAACTGCTGGAAGAGCTTTCACTGATTAGTCTAACAAGAGAAACAATTGCAAGAAGAAAAAAGATCGTTCATAATATACGAAATTTAGTTCGTATCTCAGTGTATGTGCGTGTGCGTGCGTGCGCGTGTCAGTCAGCGTGTGCACGCATACATTTGCTATTGACTATTCATTGAATTTTATAGCTGGCACTAACTCAATAAAAGCAAACAATTCTTAATGAGTAATAGTAATTACTCAAAATGAATTGGATTTTGTAATGTAAACATAGTTAAATTAAGTTTTAAATTACTAATTGCAAGCTGACAGTATTTATCACTAACCATAGAAGTTGAGATAGAATTTCAGACAGATAAAGCTACTGAGAACACCACCTTATAAGAAGATATTTTAGTTAAACGACAATGACCTCCCAAAGAGGTAAAAGACATTATGGGCCAAATTCATAGACAGCACTAAAAGTAAGTAAACAGAATTGCTCATACAAGTAATTTACATCTAAATAGGAAACATTGAAAAATCAGTATCAATATTAAAAAACGAACAAAAACGGAAAAATAAGAGAAACAAGCCCACAAGCGTTTTTCTAACTTCATGCTACGTTATCGCTTCTAGCATACTGTCAAAAAATGTCAAAAATGCCTTTTCTTTTGGATTATAGAAGATAAAGAAAAAAAGGCTTTTTTAGACTAATGTCATTATAACCATAATACTCTATAAATTAAAAAAAAAATTTAACAAATACGATACATGTAAAAAGGCACTGCTGTATTTACAAATGACACTTTAATTGTCCAACATTGAAAATAATAAACACAAATTATACACTCCTTAAGTAATTTGAGTTTAGTTCGACTCTTTGTCTTTAAGCTGGGCTATTCACACTCAGACCATTTAGTCTTCGGATATTCGGACTCACCGGTACTTCAAAACATGTTATTTAAAAAAAACAAAAAAAAAACTTGAAATTAAAATTTTACGCGATCGCATTATTTTCCACTACAATATATTCCACATATAGGTAAGTGAAAGTTAAAATCTCGAATGATTATGATTGAAATCATGTAGGTTTTTTTCCTCTTAGAAAATTGGTTATTACTTGAATTTAAAATATACTTTTACTTTGTGACCATGAAGAAGACATGGTTGTGCACACTCGTTATTTATTGTAAATACAATAACTAAACAATGAAATGAATAATTTATTAATGTTATGCGTAGCTAATATTAATGACCGGAAGGCCATTCCTGTCAGAACATTTTTGACCAACCAACCGTCGGAACATTCTCGTTTTTTATTATAAACTGATTATTAAAATAAACCATTATTAACTAAAAATTTAGTTTAAGTTCAGCAATATATATGACAATTAAATATGAGTATGATATTTTACGTAATGTACCAACCAAGGCTTCTTGGTTATTACCTATCTATTTATTTTCATTAGTTATTGCATCATCTATATTTACCTGGTTGTATTTTCTGCTCCCAGATTAAAAAGAATCAATTACATTTGAACAACACTATATAATTTGAAAAAATGAATCTGAGGAATGACCTTGCAAATATGTACTTATTTGGTATTATTAGAATCTGACGGGATAATACAACGGATTTTTCTTTGAAAAGTTATTTATCTGGGAAAAACATATATTGGTTTTTATTCCATTGTTGAACTGCTACTAAAATAATAGAATACTAATCAAACTATAATTAATAAAAACTATTAGCTTGCATAAGTTATAAAAACACTATCTTAATTCGTGCTTTATTCCATTTATTCATATTTTACTTATTATTAATATGTTATAGGTTATTTTTTATATCATAAATTATATA
>NW_027104988.1:1698084-1716408 GCF_000696795.3 Halyomorpha halys | reverse complement strand
ATTTATACATTATATTAAATTATATTTTATTTATTGTTATTATTTTATAGATTATCATTTATATCACAAAAAGGGATTTAAAAATTAGATCAATAGATCCTTGGAAATATTGAGCTTAAGAATGATCACGACTTGAGCGAAAGTACATAATTGAAACACCTACATCAAAAAATGGAACATAGAAACTATTTAGTCCCTGACGTATTTGGTGATAAAATTGCCAAGGATCAGATGCTAGGTTTGTGTTTTTCATTTGTGATTAATCCTTATTTGGACTATGGCCGGAACTAGTGGAGGGGGAGAGACAAGAAAAACGTATAGGGTGGCAAATTTCAAACTAAATTTTATTTTATTCTATTTCTTATAATTTTTTTTTTAAATTTACATTCTGTCGTATTTCAAACAATAGTAATAGATATTAAAGATATTTACGGGTTTAGAAATTAAATTTTAACAAAATAGTAGAGACAGAGAGAGAAAAACTTTGTTCAAACACAACTAAGTTGTCCTGCCAGGGTTGCTAGCTTCACTGCACAATTATTCAAATCTGACAATTTCTTTTAATCCTGCAACTCGTAAGCATAACTTGTAAGCAATTTATAATAATAGTATATGATTTTTTGTTTCATCGCTATGGTTCTTTTATCTTTTTCTCTTCTTCTTGAACTTTATTAATTTTTTTTTAATCCCTCTTTTTTTATCTTTCTTCCTTTTTTTTTTTTCATATTTTCTCTTTCAACCGAATGTAACTTTTCATGTTTTTGTCCCTTATTTTTCACGTCTTTAACATAAAGAAAAAAATTAATCAAAGTGAAACAATTAATCTTTAAATAAAATAACCTCTTAAACACATTTATTCAAATTTACAACTATCAATCTGGGGAACTCCGAACCGAGCTTGTTTCCCACTTGTGAAGAACAAAGCAGGACTCCTGAAGATCCCGGCGCTTCTCTGCCAACTAAGGATGAGAGCGCTGGCCGCAGGCGCTCAGGATTTCCTAGGAGAATCTGACCATTGCCAGAAGTTTTCTTTTTCACAGTAATGCACTTACCAATTCACTTTTTTATTTCTGTTTTAGAGGGTTCGAAAAAAAAAATGATATACTAATGTATTGATATTTAATTTTTAGGTTAAAAAAAAAAATTACATAATGACCTTAATGTTCCCTATGTAATCGATCTAGTCCGAACCAGATATCACTCCTTTCATTATAAACTCTCTAACCACTCAAACCCCCTAGTTTCTAATCTTGCATCATCTTCCATTCCTGACAATCCTTCGAGGCGTCTGAAAAGAAGATGGTCACGAGACCAGCTAATGTAAAATGTCATTAGAGTGCTAGCAATGGCTAGTTTCTCTACACGCCTGTAACACTCCAATTTAACTTAGATCAGATTTACTAAATGTATTATAATGTACAGTTATAAACAGCAATAAATAAATATTAAAAAAAAAAATTAAAAATTCTCATATCCGCTCCTGCTGAAATTGAATAATAATGATTATGTAAGGTCATTTATGAACGTTAAACAAATACAATATAAAAACTATACAGATCACTAAGGGGAATTTAATTGAAAAAGTTCTATTTTTTCTAGTTACGTCCTAATTGATATTAAAAAAAATGGATGTGAAGGATACAAATGCCAAAGCAGCAGGGCTGTGTGTAACCTACCTAAAATACCTCAATCAGGGAATATATATATATTTTTTTAAATTAAATATTTCAAACACCATGCGCTCTACCAATAGAAGGTAGGTCTGCATCATCCTTGTTACCTTTAATTTTTTTTAATAAATTATTAGAATTATATGTGAACCTTACTATAACCGCGTGTAATATTACCATTGTTTCTCTTGTGATGAGCTCATGAACACTTTTACTGTAAAAAATGATATGAAATTTTGATATTATTATTTGTACAACAATAAGAGAAGAGAAGAGGAGAAGAGAAAGAAATGTATTCATTCATGCTGCCCAAATACATCAATCCGTGATCGGACATATATAAATTAGATATTTTTATATGATACAATATAATAGAAAGATATATATTTTTGTCGCCTTAATTCAGTCAATGAAATAAATTAATTAAATAAAATAATGAATGCTTCCAAAAATGTTACCTAAGCTAGAAGTTTGCTTACAGACCTAGAAGGTGGACGGTGTGGGGTCGTAAAATTTAAATTTCCACCAGTGGGAAAATCCTAGTTCCCGTCCTGCTTGAGACTGTACTACCTAGTTATCCTTCTAATTGTATACAAATTATTGTCTGCTGTTTCAGCTTCTCTGCTATTGAGGTAATTAACTAATTAGATATCAACATAGGATTATACAATTAGACTAAACGACATGACAGAGCCTTGAAATTGCTTGGGTTGTATCATTAGAAATGTAGCTAAATAATACGACTGAGAACCGATGTAGGAAATCATCTGTAGGAGACAATCGCTATTTCGACTTTGCCTTGTAGCCATTAAGGCGAAAACATCAATTAAGTTGCCAGTAGTAATGGAGACGTAGCTTCATTCTACGAAAAGCAGAGGTGCTTCCAACAGAAAATTCTGGACTCACAAGAAAACCCTATTTTGTTTTTATGGTCTTACTGAACTAGTTAACTCAAAAACTAATTAATAGACACTAAAACATTGTTTCTTTAAATAAAAAAAAAGCATTTTTTTATTTTGTCTGGATAGTCTATATTTATATATAGTCAATTATAGAGTTTGATAAAAAAAAATTCTATACTCTTGAATTGCTCACCCTGCATACAATCGCTTACTCATCGAATCACTACATCTCATCTACCTGTCACTTACTCATCTCCCCTCACTAAAGTGCATATTATGAAAAGTCCATCTGAAATGCTTCTTCATACCGAGTATTCATTACATCTTTATCAGCCCCTTTAACTATGAATCTGCCACATCTTTGTGAATGCAAAATTATATATAATAATACGTGGAGGAAATGGTCGGGTGGTGCGGTCAGCAAAAAAACACAAATGCACAAAAATTATATTCATGGCGACGTTTCGACCTGAGTTTCAGGTCTTAATCAGGGAGCATACGGCAGAAATACAAGCTAAACTGGATGTTTTCATATACAGTTTATAGATATATATTATATATTATATAATTTATCAATATATTATATACAATAATAGAAATATATACACAAAATGTATGTGTGTGTAACGAATTGCACTTGCCGATATTAATAATACTGCTTTTTAACATTTTTATTTCTTGCTTAACCAATATGAAATATGGAATAAAAGCGTTGTATTGTGCTAGCCCTAACGCCTTCCAACCAAATAAGAACTTGACCCGAGGGGAAATATCTTTATTCACCGACCGAGAAAATATCTTCTGAATGAGGAAGTAAATTCCCACCGTCCTGATCACAGCTAATAATGCTTGAAGTTCCTCACGACTTACTTGCCAGCCTCTGCCAAAACTACAGTAGTAATTAAAGTATAAGTGTACTCCTGTAAAAAAATATGAACTCAACGTATAAAATTTAAAAGTAAATTCATAGCAAAATAACGTTTTTAGACTTCTTTTTATGTTATCTGATTGGCAAGAAGCTTTAAATGGTCTTTGATCTGCTTGATAATTTACGAACATCAGACTTTGTAAAAGAGTTTGTTTATGTTGTTAATAAGTGTAAACTCAATGTTTGTTTTTATATTGTCAGGTGTATTAGTGGATTAATAACATCTCAGTTTTCTACCTACTAAAGAAGAGCGATTATATTATTCTTTTTTATACTGTATGGCTTTGTATGAATTAGTCTTTTTTTAAAAATAATATCGCGCGGAACTCAATTCACTTAAATTAAGTAGGAAAGAATAATGGATCTAAGAAGAGGTGGGATGTCCCAGAGGCAGATTGCTCGTGCAGTCAAAAAAATTGTAGCCCAGACTATTACGGGAAAAAGAAGTGGAAGACCTCCAAATTTTTCCATATCATGTGAAACGGGCGGTTTTGAGTGAATTCTCAAAAACAGGAGTATCCTCTGCTCAAATTGTGAAATGATTCAATTTAGGATGTGATGCTAATTGGTGAGGAAGTGTATAGTGGAATTGTAAGGTTATGAGAAAACCACAGCTAAAAAAAAATCATTTGCAGTCACGACTGCAGTTTGTTAAACGATTTGTTCAAGATACAAAAAAAAAAAAAGATCAAGCGTTATTTTCAATGATGGAAAAAAATTAACATAAATGGTACATATGGTTTATTTACCATTGGCATGACCTTAGAAAAGAAAAGAAATTACGATGGTCGCATTGGAGTGGCGGAGTAATGCTATGGGCTGCTTTTAATGAAAAGCGAAAGTTTCGAATTACATTCATTTCCGGCAAAATTAATACTGTTAGTTATCAAAATGTCGCATAAGAGTTTCTTTTACAGTATATTTCAATGTTGGAAGAAGAAGAAATTATTTTTCAGCAGGATAACGCTCCAATTCATATAACATGCTATTAACAATGGATTCAGGATTTCGGGATTAATGTTTTTGATTGGCTAGCTCTTAGACCGAATCTTAATCCGGTTGAAAATTTACGGGATTCAAGCCTACAACTTTAAGAAGCCAGAAATCCAAAATATTGATGAGTTCCGCGGGACATTATTTTAAAAAAAAGCACAAAGCCATACAGTATAAAAAACGAACAATAAAATCTCACATCAACAGAAGGAAGAAAACTTAGGTGGTGTTAATCCATGAATACACTTGACAATAGAAAAACTAAACATTGAGTTCATACTTATTCACAGAATGAACAAGATTTGTTTTACGAAATCTGATGTTCCTAAATTATAAAACAAATCAAAAGTCTTTTTAAAGCTTCTTGCCAATCTGAACATTAAAAGAAGTCTAAAAACATTATTTGCTTTAAATTTACTTTTAAATTTTATAAATACTTTCATTTTATACAGTGAGTGTATATATATTTTTTTTAGATATTATTTATTAATTTAAGTGTTTCGAACACTAGGGCCATTTACACTGAATTTACAAAATTAGTAGATTACAATTGACATATTCGCGAAGTTACAAAGTGAGAAAGTTACGAATTAACAATTGCAATTACAAATTTACAATTAAAATTATATATTTACAATTACAATTTATATTTTAAAAAGTTCCAATTAGAATTGACGTAATTAGTAAATTACTATATTAAATTTTGCATCCACTAATCCATGCTGGACAGTTATTTAATATGTGATCATAAATATTATTGATTTTTAGAAAGTGAAAAAGTTTTGTTATTGTTGTGAGATTTTCTCTCAACATCTCCTGTAAATCTGAAGAGAACCGGTGTGGTTCGTGAGCAATATATATATATAGATATACAGGACTGTATATCTTGAAACACTAACCCCAACCCGTGAATTATGAAGTCCAATAATCCCGTAAGATGCTTGTTTGGATCGGCCACTTCTGTTTGTATTAGTCAATATAATTCCTGAGGATTTTTTAAATCCAATAAAATATATATGGAATTAGAATCCAGAAATGTTCTCGAATGAAGTTGCCATGCTCCCGGAGAGAATAAAAATGAACTGAGTTGAAGATGGACGCCATGTTTCAGAACACTAAGGTGTGTCATTAATTAACTTTCTCCAATCTTCGTTTAGATCTTATTCCACCTACAGTTAAAAATAGGCCTGCTATTATAAAAAAAAAAAACCTATGCATGTAATACAAAAACAAAATTTTATGTTTTAAGAGTGATTCGCAGATTACGGACAATTTCTATTGTCAACATTTGATACTTAAGACTTTATTTAAAAAAATAAATAAAAAAAATTTCTAGACTCAAGTTGGGACTGGCCGACAGAATTGAAACTTGTGAAAATGAAATAATGTATTAAAAATTTAAGATGATGATAATGCCTTCTCTCTTATAGCTTGAGGTAGAAAATATTAGTTCTAGAAAAATAATTAGGATTGTACAGCCGTTTCTTAACTCGATTCTAGCAAGAAAAATTGTTATAGATTATTATATAACAAGAGCTCATTCAATCGAACTGGCACTGTCGGTTAAGCTATTGTAAGCTCCGACTCTTATAATAATAATTTGTCTGCTAGAATTGACTAATGCCCTCTCCCCTCCACTACCACTATCACTTCCGTTTCATCTCCGTTACGAAATCAATTTATTTATTTTTATTTTATTTTTATTTTATTTTTAGGTGTAAAACATCGGTAAAGAAGTTTCACTTCCAAAAATGAAAGTAACTTCACCCTCTACCGTCGCTCATCTATTCATCCTTCCAGGTTCCATCAGGAGTGATTCCTACTTGGGAAACAATAAAAGTTTTCCATGCAGATATCATGATAATATTAATTTTATACAATTATTTAGAGGCAAATAAATATTTTAAATTATTCGAATTTTTTCCTTACCTGCTGTGAATTTTCACACTTTACAACATTAGGTTTCATTTCTGTTCAAAAACATTATGTCAATGAAAATTTCAATTATTTTATTTCAAAGGTATTACGATGGCTTGCATAAAAAAATATTTAACCTGTGGATCATAGGTTAATATACATTCGTTAAACAACTTGTTTTCGTATTATGGAAGTTTAAAAAAAATACACGAAGCGCCTCTTATCAAAAGTAACATACTAAACAACTACTGATTCTGGAAGTTTAACACTTACAATTTACGAAAAACTATCAAATCCACAAATTAGGATTGTTCTTAATTTTTTTTAGCTCTTTGAGTTAAACATTTTACCACAACTTCTGTTCAATCACTCATAATAGTAGTTAACATGATTTTTTGTGTCTTATAAGGCTTCTAGAAACCATATAAGACCATGATTCTTTTGATTTTCATACAACTGTCCTTTTTTAAATCTAACCCGTACTCATGAGTTCTTAAATACTGACGCTACCTATCATGCCATAGACACTTTATTAGAAAACAAAAGTCAGCGAAAATGTTGAGCATACCTTCTTCCACTCTACCAAAACCTACTCTTCAAGATCCAAGTTAAAACAATTTTTTTTTATTTTCCGGTCTGCCTTGAGTTAACCTTCAAGGCTGATTACTTTTTAATGATTCGTTCTTAATCATTTACGTTACCAGTCAATATCAATCTTGGCTTAAGAAATATATCATTACTGTAATCATTAGCAAATATACCATTACTAAATTGAATTACTGTTGAAGTCATATTCAATTTAAAATCCATTTATCACTTAAGAATATTCAAAGAATACATAAAGAAGCAATTCTTAACTGAAAAAATTAATGCTTGGAGAAGTTTGTCGGGGGGTGCGGTCAGCAAAGAACAACATAAATAAACAAAACCATATTTATTTATTTTATGCCGACGTTTCGACCTGAGTTTCAGGTCTTCATCAGGGGTTGTGGCGTAGAAGGCAGGTTTGAAACGTCGGCATAAAATATTTTATATCTCATTAAATTGATACAACACCCATTTTACAGTAATCCCAAATGCCCTCTAAATTTGGGCCAAATGGGACGAAATATTGGTGTGCCAAGAAAATTAACGTTTACGCATGCTTTAGCGAAAGTAACTGACTATATCTGATTCTTCTCAACCAAAAGTTGGACAGCTTTGTATTCATGCAGATAATTTAAAAATATTTATATCCTCAGAATTTGAAGTTTTACTGCCATTTACATTTTTCATTACAAATTTCAGTTCTGTTACATATAACGAGTATCAGCTTGCGAATATATCTCCAAACTAATTCTAGATTTGGGAAATCAAAATTTATTGGTACAAAAACAATAAAATTAACATTTAAAATGGTTAATTTAAATAAAAAGAAAAGTTGATTTTGTAGCACGAAATCGAGGATATGATTTTTTGGGGGTCGGTCACGGTAAATTAAACTTGAATTCCATCATGGTTTTATTAATAAATTTGATTTTTTAACTTCGAACATAATTTCTTTTATTATTATTATTATCTTAAGGCATCATCCACTTTGGGGTCATTATTGCCTTAATTTCCGACTTTTTTAAAAAATCCCTACTCCCCTCTAAACTTGTACGAAATATTGTTGTGCCGAAGAAATTATGTTTACGCATGCTTTAGCGAAAGTAACTGACCGTTTCTGATACCTATTAACCAATTGTAGGAAAGCTTTGTATTGGTGCAGATAATTTACAATATTTATGTTCTCAGAATCTGAAGTTATACTGCCATTTACATTTTAGATATAAAGGAACATCCGTGACTGTCTTTCAGACTAAGGGCAAATTTGTGTTGGGCCTTAATCGATTCTGGCGAACTTTTTAGGAGTAGTGCACGTTGATATCTACTTGATCCCTAATCGATTTTATCAAACTCATCTAAATATAAACTTTTTATAGAAGAATACTCTTGAAAAAGAGACCAGTGTGAGATATTAATAAGAGATTAAATATATTAAGATAATTTGATAATTGACATCAACATGATAATGCAGTTACACCTAGCCAGTCACCTTCCGAGGAAGCTCTCAGCGAGCAGCTGTGGAATGATTCTTAAGTAGGGCGTGCCAATGACCATGAAAGCCTGACCCATATGACACAATAATCGATATATGAGTGATTCCGGATGAGGGAGCAGGTTTGATAACTGTTATTTTCTTAATAAATTCAAAAAGCAGTGAAATAATCAAAACAAGTCAATAAAATCAGTACTTCTGGAACTGGACAGCAAGAGATAACAGCATATGGTATATTCTAACGACCAATTTTTATTATCAAATAATGTAATGAGCATGCGCTGAACGAGTTTTCCCTTCCAGAACTAGTCCATGCTCCATGCAGGTTTTGATACCCCGAAGTGGTCGTTGGAAAATGCCTATTAATAATACAAGAAAAAATTGTTATAATATATATAATAAATGGCATTGTAGGGAGAGAATCACAGTCCGAGAAATGGACTTGGCTGTCTTGCCATACATGGAAACCCTAGTAAGCAGCCTGGTGGAAATCAAAGCCCTCATAACTTTATAATTCAATTTATAGATAGCACAATAGTGGTCCTATAGCATTTTTATAAGGAATGTCTGGAAAGTTTTGGAGAAATTCTTAAAACCTGAACATGAATGGCCTAATGATAATGAATTTCAACTTTATGATCTCACATTTTCCGCGTAAATAAAAAAAATACCATACATTCAAACCCTTTAATACAACACAAGACTTTCCGGATACAAGAAAGAACTGGATTAGAGATCTCCTAAATTGATTTTCATACTTTAATTTCTATACATCTTGATCTTAACTTTTATGTATTTTGTGATATTGTGGTTATATAACATGGAATTCGCTGCCATGGCTGGTGATCCATGAAAATAGATAATTTTTACTTACACTTACATATTGATTACATATGGAATATATGGTCGTTGGAGCATGCCTATAGATAATAAAAGAAAAAAATATTATTTTACATTAATGCTTTTGGGGGTAGAGAATTGCAGCTCAGGAAATGGTCTGTCTAACCATACCTGGAACCCAAGTAAGGAGAAACACAAAATGGTTTGTATGTGTGTGAACAGCCTTGCTCAAAAAAGAAAAGCCCTATAAACCATTGGTGTGTGTATTTTTTTTTAATAATTGGAGACTATAAGAGAAGAATGAAGTATCTCACATTTTCTATATTGTTTCCGTTAACAAGTATTATCTTGGAAATGCTTATTATTTATCACACAGTTCATATCATCATTTCATGCACGACCAGAAGATTTGCATTTATTTGATTTCTTTTCCTGTCTTTGAACGATTTAAAAAAAGAAAAAGAAAACGTGAATTTCGATCCATCCAAATATAGATGGACAGTTTATTTATATATAAATATCTACTGGAAATTATGATGTTTCAGTTTGTTTATTTGTATCAATACATCATACCTTCAGCTTACGAGTAAAACACGTTAAGTTAGGCATAGTTTTGAAGAATTTGGTCTTTCGAGTCTAAAACGGAAAAAAGATTAAACTTCGAAGAATTTATTCATATCATAAAAATCTGCTGATAAAAAGTAAAATTACTATTTCCATGACATTAAAAAAAAATTGTTATCTTCAAATATCTCAAAACGTCAATTAACCTAACCTACAATATGATTCGACTTCTGATAGAAAAATACATAATAATGGTTGTAAAATATTTTTAATGAACAAACATTTATAAAACTAATTAATCGCAAGAAGCGAATAAACATAAAATTAATTCTGGGAAATAATACCAACAACAAACCGGTACCTCTGCGACAATAATTCATTTTCGTTGATTTGGTCGGCTGTGGTGTATATTATCAATTATTATGGTGTATATTATTATATTGTATGTGATTCTTGCTCTCTATAAAAATTCATTTTAAGTTATCACAGTTTGGATTCCGAACATCCCACTCTACTATCCAGCAATGTCATCGTGTGGTGGACGTAGTCTCGTCTTCTTTGGAGCGCGGGAGTCTTTTTCGATGTAGAACAGGCTTTTGATCGAGTCTGGCACCCGGGACTGCTTTACAAACTCCGTAAATTCCTACCTTCTACATACTTTCTCATCATTCGTTCCTTTCTCATTGATAGATTATTCCAAGTAAACCACAATCAACACTCCATTTTAACTAAGATCAAATTTATTGAATGTATTATGTAATATACAGTTGTAAATTTCAATAAAGATATTTTAAAATTTTAAATTTAAAAATCACGACTATAGATAGACTTTATATCCAAGGAAGGCCTTCCTTTTTTTATTACGTATGCTCAAGGATAATTAAAACATCTTATTGAGAACCTATCAGATTTATAATTAATCTGTTCAAATATATATCGATATTTATTATTTCGCAAATAATTAATGAAAAATCGCACGTGATGAAATTGAAGTGTGTATGTTTTAGTTTGAGTTTGATATATGTTGCTCCAAAAGGTTTGGCTCGAGCGTTCACTATCGAACCTCAATAAAAAAGGAAGAGTTTCATAAAAAAGGAAATAATATTATCAGTTATTAACTAATAAATAATATAAATAAATAATATAAATAAAAACTAAGTAATAATAATAATACTAAATACTAGGAAAATAGCCTAAACCATTTTTAATATTTCATAGAAACAACGAAAAATTAATAAATTCAAATTTTTTTTCTTGTGTTATGCTATGTTTTAAATAGGTATCTCACATCTAAAGCATTAACATTCCTGTGCAGTTTTGTTTTATTACCTGCGCTACTCATTAACAACGCAAGATTGGAGAAAGTGAATTCACGGCAAGCGATAACAATGATGTTACAAACCGTTCTGAAACACCGCGTTCGTCTTGTTACCAGTTCATTAAATAATTCTAGCTTATAGTTTAAAAGCTATTGCTTGTAATATTCGATCGTGTTTTTAAAGTTTCTTAATCATTAAAACCGTTAGGTTACCTTAACAAGGTCAGCTAACTAAAAAAAAATTATTAAATTGTCTTTTAAGCATAAAAATACAGGATTTGAGAAAATGTTGATTTAAGCAAGATTATAATAAATCAGTGGTCCAAAATTTTAATTTTAATTTTTTTTTACATGATTTTACAGACACTTCGACTTAACTACGGATTTGTTGGATTAGATATGAATATGATTCTTTTGACCTCAAGAATTCTTTCAGGATGTCTTAAGAATTAGAATTACATTTTTTTTTACTTTTTAAATTGTTGAAATCTTTAAAATCTACAATAAAACAAGAAACTGTCAATGTGCACTGAAACAGTTTTTAATAAGTATATATACAAAAGTCTGTTATTTATTTTTTTTATGTACACTATATATTTGCGACACGTTGACAAATAAATACTTGTTAACTTGTTCCTTTTTGACCGTACCCCCTATATATAAATAAATCAATATGGTTAGTAAAATCTGATCATGACTGTAATTAAATTTAAATGCTCATATTAATAATCAACTCAATGAAAATCTACTAAGAGTAGATGGTTGGGAGAACGGTCAGCAAATGTGCCATGCCTGCACGGCGGCATAATTAAATAAATTTAATTTATTTGTGTATTTTTATCTGACCAAACCCCCGACCATATTTTCCACGTATTAATCTACGGTCAACTATTTACGCCTCATTAAAAACCTTGCTAAGCAGTAGTTGATGAATTCATCCTTTAATCAAAAAATAAGTGAGTGATTTGCCCTTGCTCCTTCCGCGTTACCCATTAAGCCCCGCCTTTTTTGGCTTCACATTTCCAGGCAGCATACCTTCTCCATTATACTCCTTACTTCGACGATAAACTGTGAGTAAAAAGGTATGGCAAAGATAAAAAAAAAATTCAGTTTTTCCAATAAAGTAGTACTAACAAATGGTTAAAGCAATCTTTTACTCTACCACAGATTAAAACAAAAAATTATTAATAGTTCAAATTATTTCATCTCACATCACTCCCTTTGAATCGCTTGTATTCATTCTGTTTTTCAAGGTTTTTTTTTTCTTGCCTCCTTTATTAAATAGCAAAATTAACATAAATCAATTTTCAAGGTATAATCGGACGCTACTTTAAAATATATAATGGAACAAATTTGTTAGGAAAGGAAAACGAAATAGTAATCAATTTTAAAATTTAATATTTTTATTGGAATATAAAATATTTTTTACAGAAATAATTTAATATTTATGATTATACCCCAACATGGGCTTAGTTGGGTTTATTTAATTCAGGTCTGTAGTATATATCATATTGTCTTATATTATCTATGAACATTTCAACAGTTCAATGACATTTGCTCTATTTTTGAGAGATAGATTAAATTATCAGTTAATAGATAAACGTATTTGTTTAATAAAAACGACAATTATAATTTGTATTGACATATAAACTCTTGAAAATAATTAAAATTTCTATGATCAAAGTTTCTATTGACTTTATGTTTTTTTTCTTACCAAACCTAAGCACGCAACTTATGATATTTAATCTAGTTTGGATTTGCTCCGACATTCATGAAATTCGTTACAAAATGAGCAATTTCATAACTGAATAGTTTAAATAATTTACAAAAATAAATTATAATGATAACAATGAGTTCTAAAAATCCATACCCACCATATTTCGTTTTTGTTTTTTTTAATTCACTGCTGCACTTAAACAATGTAATGTAAAGCAGCATAATTCCTCAATCAGTCCTATAGAAATGGGATGATTCAAATAGAGTTAAGATAAAGATGAGAATTAACTATTAGAAGAATATAGGTAAGATAGAACAAAAAAAAAACCCTTTATTGATTAGTCAAATTAAAAAAAAAATCCATTATTGTTATGAAAACCATGGAAACGCAAACAAGTTTATTGATAAAATCTGTTTATTTATGTGTTTTAATGCGCTATTTATGTGTCTAACACCTTCTACAATTTTAAACCTGGGATATTAACTTTTCTAATTATTATATTTTTTTGGCTTTCCAAAAGTATATTACAACTCGTATTTACGGAACTCCGTTTTCAACCCCAGAAAATATTTCATTTTTTATTTCTATAAACGATTTTTTTTTTTCCGTACTCCCCTAACGAAATAAGTAATTGAATACATACATATAGGTAGGTATATGTAAATCTGGTAGTTTGTATAATTGATTACTAAATCTTTCATAGTTTATACATATCCTTTTTTGTTCCCAATTTAATCAGAGTTGGTTTAACATTTCAAATAAACAAAATTAAATGTAATAATTAAAATTTTGGATTGGGGTTTTTTTTTGTACTTATTTATCTAATAGTAATATATCAGAATAAAATAAATAATATGGAATATTTGATCTAAATAGCTTACTTCGCAGTTGTACTAGGTACGTTTTTACTAACTTTACTTAAAAACTAATTAAAGGTTTTATCTTCTAATAAAAGTTGTGATTTTTCTAAAAGAGAAGAACCTTTAATTGTTTAACCTTTGTAAAGTTAGTGAAATTTACTTATCACCACTGCGAAGTAAGCCATTGACATATAAAAAATTTGTAGCCTCTAATTTAAATTTTAATATTCAAGTTTTGATTATTATTTAAAACTTCATAAGTTTATGTATCTAATTTAATATCTAGAGTGCCCGAGATCAAAAATATTTTGAAAAAAATCCGTTACATCATTGATTATTTTATTAAATTGGATATTTATACAACGTGCTATAGTTTTAACAAACATCCTTGAATATTAATTAATTGTTGAACTATGAGTTATAATGCAGAACCACTCTTAGTCTTCTGCACAGTGACGGTTACCTAGCAGGGAGGTTCTTCAATCTGAATCTAATATATGGCCTACTGGATGCCTTGGCGCCCCAAATCAGCTCACTAGTAGGGATCTATAGCTTCAGTCACGTAATAAGTCTCCTCTAATAGGATTTTACAACTCGATTAACTCTCTACAGTTTAAGTATTTCCGTATATTCAGTGTCTTATTTATGTTCTAGAAAAATACTTCTATATGTCCAATGTACACTTCCTTGTGTAAGTGGAGTGTTGAAACATACCCTGGTCTCCAGTGGTTTAAATGCAGTATCACTTATGATTGTGAGCTCAGACGTCTCTAGGGCGAAAGGAATCTGTATCCTTTACAAGGCCATGAAGGGTAGCACGAAAGCTTCCGTTTTCTTTTATGGTATTGGTAACTAGTAGGAGGAACAAGTCCTGCAAGTGGGCCAAGTGGTCCTTTTTGCCAACCCTCTGACAGCTACCAGAATTGCCACCGCGTACTAACGAAGGCGAGAGCTTCAAAATTTATTTCTCGGGACCGACGAAAAATATATATTACTTTCCCCACAACGTTCTGAACCGAATGCTCTGGGACCAATGCCCCAACGTCCATGGCCGTTGCGTCCCTCCCATAACCTTTAAGAACATTCAACAGTTCGGGAGGACCAACAAGATTTTCAAGTTAGCTTTCGTACTTATTACTCACCTCTGGTTAGATGCTTCGGCAATATCCTCCCGGGTAATCCATTCACTCGGATCTTTTACAATACATATACGGATATTTTCCGACAGATTTTTTTTAAACCTAGTTTTATCTGATATACGGGGAGGATAATTATCCTATAGGTAACAAGCCTGTTCGATGCAACTTGGATGACGAGTTTTCATTGCGTAGGGCTGGAACAAAATAAAAGTCAATTGGTATATAATAACCATTAAATACATACAGAACAAAGGCGGCATACGATTGTATAAAAAGTTTCTAAAATGAAGTAAAATATTTTTTTCTACGCTCCTACGGAATATTGGCAAGAAACCTCGGACGCGCCTTTAATATTTTCGACATACTATCACAAAAAATGTTTTGTTGAAATCGTTGATTCTACCTGCCTACGTATAGCCAACAATCGTATGATCCCATAAATATGTTTTTAAAACACATTTTATGAAAGGTTAAATATTTAAATTATTTGTAAAAAATTATACATTATTAATAATATTAAATATAAAACTACAAATACAATTACCGTAAATGGTGATCGATTTCGTGATTATCAAAAACTATTGTAATCTCATCATAACATCTAATTGGTGAACGACCTATTGTTTCAAATAATTTCCTATTAAGAAATAAATTAATAAACATTAACTCGCTGCCAAGTTGATAGCCTTAGATATTTCTAATAATTAAAGTTTGAATTGTTATATTAATTTAAAGAGAGTTTGGTAGATAACGTTTTCAGATAATAAGGCCACTATAAACTACAAGAAACAATGTTAATAAAATAGAATTTCTAAAAACCACTCAATCTTGGGACCCTTCGAGAGTTATGGATATCTACAAACAGAAATATCGAGTGGCATACAATAAGACCAACATCCAATATTGATTTAACTAATGTTACTATTTCTAATAATATCTCCTGCTTTTGAATGATATGGTGTTTCTTCACACAACAATGTTAAAGCAATTAAATTAAAATATAATGAAAATAAATAAATCATCTACTTTACTTCAAAGGTCATAAATATTGATATAAATCGAGAATTAACGTATTATACTAAAGAAAAGTTAAGTAAATAAGAGAAGTTTCTGAATTTCATTAATACGTTTTATCCGTATTTTTTTTTTAAATATAAATAATCCACTGTGAGTATTCCCATACATCTATGTTAAAAGGACACGAAGGTATTTTATTTTCTGATAATAGGGAATAGGGAAGTATAATCAAAAGCTGGTGTAATGATGAGGAAATTGGATTAATCATAGAAGAAAAGGCATCTATTTCATGCAAATCTGAATGAAATCATCTAAATATTAAGGTTACAGCTTTATTTGTTGATTATTATTAGTTGTTTATTTATTTATTATTACCCAGCCTATTCGACAATATGGGTGTTCGCTGCTGTGCGTGCAACTCATTACTGAAATCAAGACAATTAACATATGCTTACATATTTGTGCACATAGCTTGCACTTCTTCAGAGATCTTGCTTGAGTAACTTCTTCTCTGCCTGTGCGAGAGATTTTTTTTTTTTCCGATCCCTCTAAAACAGAAAGGAAACAGGTAATTAGTGAATGATTTACTGTGAAAAAAGGAATACATCGTGTTGGGTATTACCTTTTACTGCCTGGTATACTGCTGGTATTTTAAGGTTACCTGTAATGTTTATTTATTACTTGTGAACTATACATTCTAAACGGTACTATTTTTGAAATCCGGAGGTGAGAGGGAGAGATATTGATTCCACCCAAGGGACGCATATCTCGACATACTCACAACATTTCTTTATATGGGCCGCCCGTAGCTCAGTGTTAAGACACAGTCTTACCAATTTTATGTCTGTTGGCGGTGCCGGTTCGAATCCGGCCTGTGACGTTGACTATTTTTTTTTTGTGTGACGGTCCCGCAAAATGAAGAACTTTGACCCCCAACCATGGTTAGGCAGTATAGGACTCCAATGGGAATCTTGGCCGAAAAAGAAAAGAAAAAAAAAACTTTATAAATGGTCAATGTTGCTGGGTATCTAAGGCCCCGTAATGATTAAGTCCATTAAGAGCAAAGGCCATCCTACTTCTCATATAGTCTAAATGAGGCGTCACATTGAAATTCTTCTGAGCCTTATGCCAAGGTATGTGACTACCCCACTGGGTCGCATCACTGCTCCTTGTATCTAGAGAGTAATAGAGGCAGTCGTGCCTCTTAACAGTATGGCTTGAGTCTTGACAGCACCCATCTTCAACTTCTTCTACATACACCAGGCTCTACCAGGTTGGCGCACCGACCAGCTTTAACATTTAATAGCTCTTCTGTTCGACCCCACGACTACGGCCAGGCCATCTACATAAGCTGTGGCAGGCAACCGCTCCTCTTCAAGCACCCCCAATTACCCGTCAAACATCAATTTACACAGAGCAGGACAAAGGACTTCTATTTCATAGACGTTGCCTCATATTTTTAGCGTTCTTTTCCCTAGGTAACTCAAGAGGTCATACAAGTTATTGAGATCTCATATTTTTGCAATCGCCAGAGTAGGCTCGGCTACCTAACGCAGAAGAGATGTCAAACAGGAGGAGCATAAAATACTTCGCCCACTATTTTCTTATTTGTTGATTATAATGTTAGGATTGTGAAGAATGGACGTGGAAGAAATTCGATGGTTCTGTACAGGTCCATGTCTCAACTCCTTTTAGTCCAAGATCCCAAGAGAGAAAAAAAATCAGTTTCACCCCAATTTTCAGTAACTTTAATAAACTCTATGTGCAGCTACTAGCCAAAATTTATAGTTCATAGCTTAAATATTAACCTTAAAACAGCTATTTACATTTAATAGTTCAGGAGAAATACTTTTTTAAAAAGCAATAATTTATCTTGTGAAATCTATACCTCAGGAACCAACTAATACGTATAATACTATTAGACGTATAGATGTCTATTAAAGCTAATATAATGTGCTATAAAGTAGTTTACGACGTTTAACTTCGTAGGAGTTGTAGTATTTATGATAAATGCAAATGGAAAGATAAATGTCATAAACCGTTTTATAGTATATGAAACTAGTTTTTATTTGAATACTCGCAGACATCTATAAACATAATCCTTTCTGAGATATAGTTTTTCAAAAATCCAAAATTTTGTCTGAGCAACTTGAAATCAATATTTTCTTAATTTATTTTGGCATATATAATGAAAAGTACTGCCCCTTCAATGATAAATGTCATAAAACATTTAATAGTCCATTCAACTCGCTAATAAACATCTGTCGTGTAATTAAACTTTTGATTTTTCGTTGTGAAATGTTTTATACAAAACTATTTCTCAGGAACTATTGAAAGTAAATATCTATCAGGGTTCATATTTTAGCAAATTTACTTAAC
>NW_027104988.1:1696213-1696768 GCF_000696795.3 Halyomorpha halys | reverse complement strand
TGGCCCATTATTCGAAACCCTTCACGCAACGATTCGGCAACATATGGAACATTGAGGTCCTGATGGATGACTTGATTTGTGACAATGTAAGGAGTACGAAGGATTTTGGACTGTAAGGATTGGATTCTGGAGGAATTTGATTCACCTCTTTTGAAAATTTTTGGAATCCATCTTATTTATGCAATTAGAATTAATCGGTTAGTGCAAGAAATAGACACGATAAAATGTAAACAACACTGAATATGATTATTTATTTGATGTAATAAAAATACATCAGTACATCTGCCGGTACTTTAAAAATTAAATGGCGGATGGTAAAGATGAGCTCGGAGAATCATCCTGGAGTCATCTATATCTTTGATATCAAAACTGGAAAATAAATTGTTCCAGTAGTTTTGAAGAAAACCTACTGCTCTCGTGAACGAATGAACATTTTATTCAATTTTGGATCCAGGTTATCTAGAAACCTTTAAAGAGAAGAGAATTGTTTTTTTTTTCTTGTTCAGTTACGAGGTTCATTATTACAAATAAGAAGCCAAAATCATACTTAAAATA
>NW_027104988.1:1695719-1696163 GCF_000696795.3 Halyomorpha halys | reverse complement strand
TTTGAAGCCAGTGGAGAGCTCCTCATCTTGAATCCGTGTTTTGCAAACTGTCAACAAAACGATTCTCGTGGTGACTTTAACGCCTCGATAAACTTGATTACTGGTATCTGTCACGTAAGGACTATTGCCCAAAGAATAAAAATCCAGAATTTTTTTTTTTCCGGAGTCCGAAAAAGCTATTTGAAAAGTTCCAGACGGGACGGGTTACGCAAGAAAGACAATGTTTACTAAACAGCTCTCCTGTAGTAATGAGGAAGGTGCGACGACCTCCGTGAAAACTGCTTAGTTGTTGCAAACATGAATGGTATCCTTGTTGACATTGCCTTAACCTCTACTAGTGCTATATTAGTCACTATCTAAGGAAACAAATTTTCAGCATAATAGATATTTTTTCATTGCCAACTAAATAGTCTCGTGAATAGAAGTGACGGTAATTGGATAGAT
>NW_027104988.1:1690187-1694410 GCF_000696795.3 Halyomorpha halys | reverse complement strand
TATTACAATTTGCATTATTAAAAACCCTTAATAAGTAATTTTTTATGTATAACTTGTTTTTAAATTTAGTAAATTAAATCTGTACCTCTGTAAACCATGAAGGTTAGGGGTGCAGTACTTTGTAAGGAATAACCATTACTAGACCAACGGTTGTTTAAGGAGGTGATTTAGTCAGAAACACTCTCGACCGCCAGATTTTTACCCAATTAAAAGTATCCACTTTAAGATTAAATTTAGTAACTGGCGGTTATTTTAATAAAATTTGAAATCGATATACCTTTGATACCCGAACATACAACCAATACCTAATAATGTACCATCAGACGTAGTTCTATACATGAGACATACGTTTGGCTGACTATTTAGAAACGTATACTAGACAATCGAAGGATCTGAAGTTTAAATAAATACAGTTTTGATCAGTAAATTTGGTTATTTGGAGATTTAAGAACAATAAGAATTAGAAGAATTAATAAGAATAAGAATTAGGAGAATAAGGAACTGAAGGAATGATCGGTGTTGAAAAGATTCTTTCAAGGAGTATTTTCGAATAAGTAATAATTTCGAAAATTCTAAAATGAGATTGAACGAAAAATGACGGATTTTTGAGAGGTTCAGTTTTATGAAAGGGAGTAACCCAGAGGGTTGTTTTCTGTTTTTAAGGCAGAAAAACAGATGAAGAATGGATATTTAAATAAGTTTTCAGGGACAGGAAACGCAGATCAGAAACATAGAGAGGGTTTTCAATCAAGATTCAAGGGCAGAAGAAACGGACTAGGAGTATAGGAGTGTTTTTAGTTCGTAGGGACAGGAAAAGTAGATGAAGAATATAGAAATGTTTTTTCAGTTTTTAGGGATAGAAAAAGTAAATCAAGTATATAGAGAGTGGTTTTAATTCTTAGGGACAGGAAAGCAGTTCAAGAAAATAGGTAGGTTTTTCAATTCTTATGGACAGAAAACGGAGATCAGAAATATAGGGAGGGCATTCAGCTCTCAGAGGCAGAAAAAACACAAGGAATATAGGAGTTTTTCAAGTTTTTAAGGATAGGAAAATTAGATCAAGAATACAGGAGTGATTTCAGTTCTTAGGGTAACAACCAGACCAAGAATATAGGTATAATGAGATAAAAGTATTTATTTTAGTTTTTATGGACCGGAAACGCTGATCAAAAATATATGAAAATTTTTCAGTTCTTAGGGACAGGAAAAGTAGATAAAGAAATAGGGAGCGATTTCAGTTCTTAGCGACAGAAAACACAGATAAAAAATATATGAATGTTTTTCAGTTTTTAGGGATAGGAGAAGTTGATCAAATATATTAAGAGAGATTTCAGTTCTTAGAAACAGGAAAGCAGTTCAAGAATATAGTTTTTTCAGCTCTTAGGAACAAGAAACAAAGATCAAAAATAAAGAGATTGCTTTCAGTTCTAATAGCAAAAAAAAAATCATCGAAAATATCTATCTCGTTTATTTGTTTGTTTAGGCAATAAAATATGTAAAAAGACGATATGAACTGATTTTAGATCCAGACAACTTTAGTACGAGATTCAAAACTGGTTCTTCAGGTGTATTCAATGCCATTTTTCAACCTTAACCCGTTTATGTAACTGTAATGTGAAATGCATAATGTAATGCTAATATCATTTATTTATGTAACCTTACTATGTTTGGCTGGTAAAACTTTTTACATCCACGCACAAGGATATCCCCTCACTATTTCTCTCAGCAACCTGATACCTATTTTTGAACATTCCTGATAGGAAGAATAGAATAATAGCATCTTTCTAATCTGATTCCAGTACATATAAAATAGTTTACAATATCTATAGGGTTAATATTTTCCAATAGTATAATTATATCAGTTTTATACAATCGTTGGGATAAATCTAGAAAGAAGTGATGAAATTCTTAAGGCAGTATTTGGTCATCAAAATACCGTTTCTTTCAGATACTCTAATTAGAGTATTAACCCATATTCCAATCATAATCATAATGTTAATCAATATTCCAACTCATACATGAGATTTTCAAAGTGACAAACAAATTGACAAACTTTAATTTTTGAAACCTAAAATAATTTATAATTAATAAATGATAACTCGAAGTATTCTATTAAAATATCGTTGGATACTTTACTAGAGGAGTAGAATGTTCTAGAATCGTCAATCAACTCGCTACGTCTTTTCAGATTTGAAAGGATTACAACATGGTCAGTCATTGGGATTTCCGTGACTCAACTCCAGTATTGTAATCTTTGAATTGTGGGAATCGCCTAACAAAGAAACTGTCCAGGGCTAATAGCTTGGAGGAATTCTTATTTAAAAATATTACAGGTACGATCGTTGTAGGAATGATAGATAAGGAAATTATCTATGAACTTTATTCTTTAATAATGTTGAATTAAACTTCGTATTGCTCCTTTCAATAGCCTTTAAACTGGCTTCTAAGGAAATTGACTGAATAATCAAATTATCACAAAAAAAAAAAATAATATAGAAAACTTAATCTTTTCAATAACGATAATTTATGGTTAATTTGCATTCCAAACAAAACAAAAAACAGAATAAAAAGTAACTTTATGTTCTAACCGCTTGAGAATATACAATGTGAAAATATTCTTAAACTGTAACTAGACTTAAACAAAGATTAAAATGGCATTATTGAAAGTATCATTTATTGGAAAAATATTAAATAATTATAATAGAAGATAAAGAGTTCTTCACTTTTTTTTTTCTTTTTCCCCTTCCATTTCATCATTTCCGTTCATTTCACAATTTGTATTTCATTTGATCAAATTCACTCTCCCTAATTCACCCTCTCAGATCCTCTCCAGTGATCCGTTAAACAAATTCATTATCAGACAGCAATGTAAGATCAAACCTGAGAAATAATAGTCTCAGCAGTAGATCAGTTTACATAAAAATAAACAAATAAATACATTTTACCAAAACAAAACTAATATATAGAATTAAAAGAAAATATAATAAAAAGTTGGTTAAAAGAAATACGCTCGCCCGTTTTGACCCCGAGAGTACCTGCTTCTCACACACACACACATCTTTTTTGTTTTCAATTCATTCACACACACACACATTCGCTTTTGGGATCTCTTTGAAATGGCAAACACCAATACCCTGCCACCTGCAATTGGCCCATTATTCGAAACCCTTCACGCAACGATTGCCGTAGAGCTCTTATACTTTGTCCTGGTCCACCACCAGTCTATCGGCGTCATAATTAAATGTAGGCTGGAATAGGGCATCCGGAACATTCGACAGTCGTTGGGCAATGGACCAATGCTGCAATAGAGCTCTGTAAGGGGAGTAGTCTGGAGAGGTGAGTAAGGCCCGGGAACTAGGTTGGTTAATAACGTTGATGTTTTGTTCCGGTTTGAGCAGGCCTGAGCTCTTATTCACTAATTTATCAAGATTATTAGTTAACTTTGTCACCACCTCCTCTACAAATAGCTCTCCCGAGAATGTACACCCAAGATAATTGATGACGTCGTCGGCTTTTGCCGTTTGGATGACCTAAGTATTCTCAAGAGAGAATAATCTCCTTTGTCCATTATGATAATTCAAATTGATTACTACCTTTTTCTACCGTGGGTACTTGAAGGTCTTAGTAAAATACTTATCATTATATTGCGATGCTCGTTGTATTGAAACTCTTACTATAATATCTGGAGGAGAGGGGCCTCCAAGAGGTGATTAGTTGTGAACAGAAAAATAATTAAATAAATAAAGTAAACATAATAATAAGAAATAAAGAAAAGAAGAAAAAAAACGAAAGGGGGTGTGGAAAGAAACTCTGCCACCTCGCAGGAAGGGGGAGATGGGTGGGTGAGCGGAACAGAGATAGAATATTTATAACAAGGGTGGGTATACCTGGGATTGGACAGCATGTTTTTTGATAAAAACGGTCAACTAAAAGTCCCACTTTATTTATCACACTTTCCGAATTTCTCAAGAAGTACTCCAACGATTTTGATTAAACTTGTAACTATTAGTATAAAATTAGGCGATCTTTAATATCAGATAGGCTTTATCCTCATTAAAACGGTTGGACAGGACTTAAATGAAGCCTTTGATTTTATTTATTTGAAAAAATTACCCATCTCACACTCCTACTATTCACTAAAAATGGATAAGTATAAACTATGAAAGGATTTGATAAATAACTTGAGGAGATAAGAGGAAAATGTTTTTTATTATTATAATTTT
>NW_027104988.1:1668382-1689602 GCF_000696795.3 Halyomorpha halys | reverse complement strand
TCATAAGCTAAACTTTCACACAAATTCCACTTTTCACTCATTCTAGGCATGTTTTAATTAATTACTTAAATCAAAACTGAAGTAAACAATAACATAAGGAAGGTTATAAACATAAAGGCTTATACAACAAGTTGCTGAGAAAATCCGCTAGGGGCTCTTATGCATTTACCATTTAACATGACTTCAAATAGGGCTGCTCACAATCCTATAGTTATAGCATTTAACATGGTAAAACATTTAACACAAGATCATGAATACCCTTTATGTTATTCTATTTATTTATTTTTCATACAGATAGTTTGATTATGTTCATTTTGTTTATTCTTTTGTTTGTATATATTTTAAGATTTTTTTTTTTTTAGGTTTTATTTTATTTTAGTATGTATGAAATCATTCATCACTATTACCTATTGCCCACAACTGTGTGGTGGATTGTAATATCTATCAATAAATAAATCTATCAAAAAAAACAACAAAAAAAACGATCTCTGATTTAATAAGGTTTTTAACTCACAGGCGCGTGCGCAAACTCCTAATGACAGCAGAGAGCAATTTCTTGACACCATAGGTATTAAATAAATAAGTTTTAATTTCACATAACCTATCTATGATTTATAAATGAAGACAAGGATTAAGAATAGTGAGAAGTACTTAATAGGTTTTTCATAAACATGTCATTTTGCTATCTGTGGAAAGGTTTTTCGTAGTCTAGAATAGAGATGATAATGAAAGTTTTTTTTTAAGAAATGTTGTAAACATGGATAGGAAGAATTACGAGTGGAAAACTGCGTAGAAGCTGATTCTACGGTTAAATTTCAACAAAAGTAATGCATAATAAATTAATGGTACTACAGTGCCTCAATTAGCATTGTCTCGATTATTCGGGTTAGCAATTAACCGTGTTCATTGTTCCAGAAATATCAGTGAGCCTCATTTTCACTACCGGGTATTTAACAATTTTTGTTATGTATTGCTATAATGGTATGTTTGGTGAACAGACCACTTCCACATAAATATTAAAAAAAAAAAAAAATGTCATTTTGAAATTTATATCTCTGTGAAATCCATCTCTTCAGCTACAGAAAAAAAAACTATGAAAATTCATCATTATCGACTAGGAATTTCTACTATTCCTTCAATTTGCGATTTAATAGATAGGTATAAAAGAATCATATTTAAAACATGTTTGAGACTCCATATCCAAAGCAAGTTTCATCTCCTTCGAATTCATGGTACCAAGTCCTTTAAACTCCAAGTTGTTGCCTAATGATCTCAAAGTACCAGATAATGGTCATTAACACCATAAATGACCCATTGATGATGGATGAATGAATTAAGATTCATAGAGCGAGTGCACTGCTATATCAAAGCCAAGGAAGTTGATAAAATCTGGTTTAATATTACTAACCAGTAATAAACATATGAAATAGATTATATCATGAGAAATAACATAGTTACAATTGGTAAATTATACAATTTAGCACTATAAGTTAAAATCAACGGTAATAAAAAACGAAGCAGTTATATTATGCAAAAATAAGATGCTCAGTGTTATTTGGTTCCATCAGGGTAATAATTATCATAATCGGTGATTGATTGGAACTGGTGTGTTGAATAACTATATAACGTTACGAGGGTTGAAATTTCGTTAGCTTATTCAGAATTCTCTTCCGTTTTATTTCCTCCGCTGCCGAGAGCATAACTGCGTTGATCTTACTTTTGAGAAATAGATGTTTTTCTATTACTATCGTTACGAATCTCTTAAGTTCCTTCTACTATTCCAGTACTGTTATGTGAACAGTATATATCAATATTATTGTTTCAACATACTCAACAAACAGTCAATATATTCAACACTGATTCATTAATTCAGCGTAAGGATCACTTTGTTATCTCTTGTCATTCTCAGACAAAATATACAAATAAATTTCGGTGTTTTTATTTAACCATAAATTTGGTTTTCAAAACAAATAAAAGTTACAATAAGAATTTTTGTATGACATTTAAATAACGAAATGACCTAAAAATTTACAAAACTAGTGTAACAAATAAATTCACTATTTTAAGGTCAGGTGTAGCCTCCTTGATCTGATTTTACGTAAAAGCAGCTTTCACTTTTCGATCTCACCAAATCTTTCGCTGTCAAGTTATTGTTAGTCATTAATTATTCTCGCGTAAAAAAACAAAACACAATGACTATCAAACTATTGTAAATGGGTAATAAACATAAACAATAGATACATTAAAATAAAATAAACATCAAAATTTTAAAAGCAACTACCTGCTCCTTTCTATCACTACGGTTTTGGAAATTATTTTGTCTATATCCTAGTATGTTTTGAAACACAATAAATTATGAATGAATATTAATATGAAAACAGTGTACCATCCAACCGAGCATATCATTCGGAAGTGGTACGTTATCAGAATTGGTTATAATTTGTTTTTTATTTGAAAAAAAAGCTATATAATGTTGTGAAGAAATGAAATGTGTTATTCTTTTTACTATGTTAAAAATATGTATTAAGTCAAACTAGTCTTATTTTAGCTAAACATTTTTCTGTTGTACAGGACGTAGGAGTAAATTTAAAGGGCAGCGTTGGCATTAAATCATTTCCGTCAAAAAAAGCAAAACGATAAAAAGTTGAAAAAACACTTGAAGCTCAATTTACCAAATTATTCAATACACAGAAGTAAAAGTTTTTTTTTGAAAAATTAAAATTCTACATCAAAAACTTATTCAATTTTTATTTAAATTTTATTAATTTATTTCGTCAAATAGGCCTTATAAATCAACATTAAAAAAAAAATCTTGAGAGATGTTTCCATAATAATTTTTCAAAAGTGGATATATTGACCAATAGAATATAATTCTTCCCAGTTGAACATTTTTTTGTCTAGTAAAGAACTCTACATACCGAATTTCAGATCAACCGTACAGCTTAATTTGATATAAGTTTTGTCTCTGTTAAGGTAAACATATCATAAAAGTGAAGGTTTAAACATTGTAAACATAATTTTAAAATGTATGAAAAAATTAATTTATTTATTAAGGTTCGTCCTTCGGACCTTCTCAGCACTAAAGCTTAATAATTTTGGATTTAATTATGAATGTGGTACTTAAATTTCGGATGTGAAGGCTGTTCTTAACTTATGGAAATTACTTCAGGATGGATAAAAAAATAAAATAAACAATGTATAGATCGCAAATATTTATTTAATAATTTAAATTTTTTTCGTAAACAAAATACATAGTAAACAATTGAATAATTATTAATAATAATGAGCAATCAGGTAGTCTCCAACTAAAGATCATAAACTTTTCCCTACATCTTAAAATTAGAACTATTTAAAAAAAAAAAATGTACGATATTTTTTTTTAAAACGTTTTATTCTTTTAATAATATTAATTTATTAATCAATAACTTCAAGAATTAAACATTTATTATAGATAAAACAGAATTAATAAGATAATGCCGTGAATAGCTTAAAAAATTTAATAGTTTTATTTCCAGAAGAATCGGTTGTTTAGGAATGTGTAATCCTATAGAACAATGGTTTCCAACCGGTGGTCCCGGGACCACATAGGATTGTGAGTCTTGGAGGTGGACCACGTGAGGGTTTGGTTCAAGATTTTATGAAATCTTATTGATTAGAATTCCTTTACTGTTTTCCTTTCTTTATTTCTGAGCGTTACCTGAAAGCTTTTAATACTTAAAAAGAATTTTTTTTTTTTCATAACCCCTATTTCTGAATTTCATTTATGGTTTTTAGCATGAATATATATTCTGGTCCTGCACTGTTTCCTTCTTCTGTAGTGGCCTACATTTTAAGGAGGTTTTGACTTTTATTTTTGTTGTAGTGGCCGTTCTTCGAATTTTATAATGTGCTAGGGAAGTAAAAAGAATATGAATAAATTATCATGATGATAAATGAATACATATCTGCAAGAAATATGATCGAATGCGTGAGAAGTAACAAACATTTATACTCATAAATTTTGAGTATTATTAGTTTTGACATTTTTTAACACTTAGTACTAATTGTAACAACTATTTTTTTTTCTTCAAAATTGTGAAAGGTTAAATATAGCCTTAATTCAAACTTGGAGATATTTAGTTCCAATTTACTCTTTTACTTTTACGTCTAGAGTAATAGAGGTCTCGAATTCAAAAAGCATTTTTCCTATTACATCTTGTATTCATGTAAAAAACATTGTGTCATACTTTAACTCAATTTCTATTTTTAATAAAACCTGAACAATGCATCACAGAATTAACATGAATTTTAAAATAGCAGACCTTTGGAGGGCCTAGAACAATAGGATCATAATTTAATTAATTTCTTTCCTTTATTGTTCTAAATCCTGGAATCCAGGTTGCTTCGATGATAACAAGGCCAAGGATAGAGTACACAACGAACAGCCTTGATAGTAAACCTTCATGAGTAAGCAAGCTACTGGTGTAAACGACCCATCAGTTCAACAGCTGTCTTCTCTGCTATTTCCTGTTACTTGTTTTAATAAAGAGAATTGTCTCGGGCAAATGGTGTGGATTTTTATTTTTGATATCGTAGAAGGATCATTTATTTTAATAGTAATCGGTCCTATCCCACTCTTTCCTCCAAAAGAAACAGTTTGTGCTTTGTAATATGTTTTGTTGGCTCATTACATCACCTATGTTCTACAAAGAAAACATCATGTACTCATTTTATTCCAAAATAGTTAAAGTGCCTATTTCACATGGTCTTATCTCGGCTGTATATACTCGTATAATATGGTACTCTTTGCGAGATAGTGCATAGTAGACGAAAAACGTATTAGTGTATAGACTATTTATAGAATAATTGATTTTAATGGAACTTTTTTGAGGGAAATTTTGATGAAACCTCCCTAAAGTTTTGAGCCCTCCTCAAATCCCTTAAAGTTTTTGATCATAGAATAAATTACAAGAAAAAGTTATGAAAAAAATGGTTAAATAAAGAATCGGGTTATAAAGTTGGAGCTTGAAATGGATTGAAGTGGACTATTATGATAGAAAAGTTTATTTTTAAAATTTGCAAAAAGGAATAAAAAAGGACGCTTTGTAGAATTCAAATGGAGTGAATTACTTATTTTAAAGAAAAAGAAGTCAGTTGAGATCACACTTAATTCATAAACATTTTTAAACCCTCTTCGTAAAAAAAAAAAATATATATAATTTCGTCATTACAAGTCACTAATGTGTTCAACTGTTTTTAATTATCTACGTGTACCTCTTGTTTTTGTTTTTTTAAAATGCATATCTGACAAAGGGAATATCCACTTTTTCAATTTTTCACTTTCTATGTTTTACATAATTAAGTAATGATTAGTAATAAAACGTATTGTAAATTGGAATATTATCGTAGGGATTTTGCTTAAACATCTCCTGTAATCAAAGAAATTCCTATTAAACAAAGAAATGCATTCAGAGAAATGTCTTCGTTACTACGATTCAAGATATTTTTACACTTCTCCTGGTAATGTTTTGTCACATGCACTTCATTCTTCTTGCGCGAATTTTAATACGAGTATAACGAGATTCCATTAACTGTGACTCACGTATTTAATTATACATTACAAATGTATGAATAATAATTAATGATAAAAAAAAAAAACTATTACTCTAATAGTTAAGTTAATAATCTGTTATGTTAAGATTTATAGTTTACTATTTCCCTTTCGAGATGTAGATCGGGTACAGGAAAGAAAAAGAGAATACAGAGTCAGTGATTAGGCACTTTGTCAAACTGCTATCCAGGTCATTGAATTAAACATTAGTACCAATTGACCCCGGGTCAGAAAAATATAGATTAATATTGACGAGCACCTCCTCATAAGTTCAAATGCCCGTATTCTATATACTTCATCTATAAAAACTGAATAGGATCTATTTCAAAACAAAATACAATGAAATAAAAAAAATGGATATTTTTGTGAATTCAATTACTTGACCGTATAGATAATTGAGGATAAAATGGTATGATAAAAAAATGGGAAAAATATATTATTTATTTCGACCCGCAATGCTGAATTTCATCAGATTTCAAGTCTTGATTTTTCAACAAAGGTTTTTCTGATGAAAATTTTTGAAGTATTTGTTTCAAAGATTCTATATGTTTTTAAAAGTAGAATCCTAATTTCAAGTTCCCACCTCGTCAGCTGCCTTCACAAGCCAAATAAAAAAAGAAAGAAATGTTTTAGGTTTTCTATGATAAATGATAGGTTTCGCACATCCCTCATCCTGGAAGGTTAAATAAGATTTTTTTATTATTTCTATTACATTTAAATACAAAAGACACTTTTATTATTATGACTTTAATTAGACTACAATAACTAATTTATTAAGATCAAAATTTTGGATTAGGATTGTGGAATTCGCCTGGTGTAAATTCCTAGACCTGCTCTTTGTCGGTAATCAATGCATAATTACTTGAATGGAATATGGTCCGGGTGCGGTAAAAAAAAACTCAAATAGTAGAAAATTATACTATTTGAGTTTTTTTTTACTGCACCCGGACCATATTCCATTCATCTATACACACGGTCAATCAATAATCTTCCATAATTATTTGATTTTTTGCGACTCTTTTTGACCGCCAACCTATCTATCCTGTCCTCGACTTTATTTGTATTAATACTAAAGAAAAAAGATTACAAGTGAAGAAAATAATGTTTGTTTCGAGGCAATTTCATCTTAGCATAATATTCATATAATAAATAAACAACATAATTGGCGAGCTATAATAACGAACAATTAGTATTCAATTATCAGCTTAATTGCTGAGAAAACAAAAAGAAAAACTCTATGAAGTAATAGGCGAATAATAGAGATAAGTGAGTGTTGTTATTTTTCATTATCATAAACAGATCAGGCTATGAATCAAAAGAAGATTCGGAATTTTAAAATATGGAGAACTTGCTATCCTCCACGGTTTAACTCACGTTGGTCTCTTCTCGTTCATTGGGAGCGGAAAGCTGCGAATTGTAAAGCAACGAATCAGTGCGAAAGCTGTTCGTACGAAATCGTGCAAATGCCTTCCGTCTATTCCCTCGGTATTCGTCCGGATTCGTAGTAGACGAGATGGCTCTTCGGAACTATCTTTGATAACCTAAATGACGATAACCTCTACTCCTTCTATTTTCAAATACGTTTTTGTCAGACACATTTCGATACATTTTTGACGTTTATTCTAAATTATCTTTTTACAGTCCGCTTGTAACTCTTTTCCGCACTCGTTCGCAACTAAATCCCAGCAAAACTGGATCGGTTCGCACTTAGCATCTTATCGGACGAAGATTGACGAACAATACGGGCCTGATGGACGCGGTCCTCCATCCAGCTTCGAGTTCGGATCGTTTGCGCGTTTTTATGTGAGTTCGGACGAATTGATTTCACAAATAACGACAGGCCTTACATTTGTTTTATTCATTCTTGTTTACTCCTCATGATGGGTTCACGACCAGGTGCACCTGAATAACAGAGTAAGATCCGAAAGTTATGTGGATAAACCGAATCATTGAAGAGAATGAGTCTGTCTTCATGTTGAAGACTAGTCTAATTCAAAACTATACTTTTTTCATTCATCATTCTTTGATTCCGTAAAAACAAAGGTAACAGGTTGAATCAAACAACGTCTGCATAAATACAATGACAATCTAGATTATAAAAACCTGCTATTAACTCCCTCAAACATAAAACAACATAATATTACAGATATATTCCAGGAATAGGGTTTATATGACCTTCCCTTTTTAAATGTTGTTTATAGTAGATGGTTATCTTCTTGTTATATTCGCTACTATTGTATAACCTCCCTCCTGTTTAATATCTTTATATTCATACATATTTTTCAACAGAATTTCCGGGTTCTTCCTCATCTTTAGGATGAGTAATCTGAAATAATTTTACTACCTTATGAAATAAACACTTTTGTTTGAGCATTACTGAATTGCTTACCTAATCAAACATATACTTAAAACAATGAAATAAAAAAGAAATTAATAACAGAATTTAATGAACAGAAATAGCACTACAATACTTGTAGATAACAGCATTTTGGAATTAAATAGATATAAGTTAGGGGTAATAGCTCGTCTAGTTATTTAAATTATTTAAGATTGTTGAGATTGAAGATGGTGGAAGAGCTCAGAAATGTTAATGAAATTATATGTAAGAAATCATGATGTTAATCAAGAAGACGTTTTCACAAAAGTATTTATTTAGTATTATAAGACATTAACTTAGTTTAAAAGGAATGAATTTGTTTAAAGTTACTTGTTTCCTCATAATTTTTATTTTAATCCTCCGATTTTTATACACCAAAATACCAAGTTTTTATAGAATAATTTCAATGCAATAGACTCTCACAAATCCCAACTAATTATAACCACGGGGATTCGGATTAGCGAAAAATTCGATTCACTGAACGCAAAGAAAATGTGACTTCATGATAAAAAAAAATCAAACTATCAATAATACAATTTCAAACTGAATTTACTGGAAAGGTTTATTATATCCACCGATAAAGTAATTGAGAATATTTTGTTTTTTTTGGATTTTGTTTTAAATAAAAAGAGTTGGCATTTTTAATTAGATTATTAAAGCCTCAGTTCGTCAGGTATTGATAGTGTAGTTTTATTTAATGTATCTATCTATATATATTATATATGTATATATATTACATACATAAAGTGATATAGTCAATTTTGTTTTTTTTAAATTCGTATTGTTGAATGGTCTGGATTAGTGAGGTTGGATTAGCTAGTGTCCATTGTAATAGTTTGTGGAATGCATTAGCTTCCGCCGATATGAAGTTGTCTTGACCACTATTAACAAGCTTTTTATTATATGGCTACTTTTCCACTACCACATAGTATTACCACTACTACAACAATATTAAATATCAGGAGCTACTTTTTTTTTTCTAAATGATAGCTCAGCTAATGTTACAGACCAAATCATATTATTAACTAATTGCCTAAGCCAATTTGAACCTGCACAATAGAAGTCCACCGTAATACGCCAACCACATAATTCAAAAAAATCCAAACTACAGAGTCAAAAATACTTAAACCAATTCAAACTAAATAGCACATAATGATTTTCACATAACATTTGTTCGACTATACATGACCAACTAAATTCTACTTCTCTATCCTAAAATTATAGACCACGTCTTTATCTATTCTTCCTTCGTACTAGATCTCTTGAAATCCGAAGCGTTAGTTAAAACGTAAGAGATCTAGTAATCTCTTTACTATCTCTGTTCCATTTATTTATATAAACAAAATATTTTCTAAATAGAATCAGATAAGCATAATTTTACAAGAAACAAAATTTCATCGACTAGTTTAAACGTAAGATATCCAGTGATCTCTTTACTATCTCTGTTCCATTTATTTCTATAAACAAAATATTTTCTAAATAGAATCAGATAGGCATAATTTTACAAGAAACAAAATTTCATCGACTTGTCAAATGCACTATATCGCACGTAGTGAATTTCAGTCAAGTACAAAATTCGTAATTTTATAAGAACTTGAAAATACATTAATTGATATACCAAGCCGTTAAAACATAATCTCAAGAAGTAAATTACTGAGGAGTCTACATTTTGTTTTTGGAGGTAAAAGGGAAAATTGAACGCATTGTGAATGTGAACATATTGCCTTCTACATATCACCTTGGTGAAGCCATACTTAGAGCTGAAGGAATCGCAAAGGACACACCCCGAGGATGTAATGTACTTCATGAAAAGTTCGGAATATTTAGGACTTTAGTGAATTAATCAGATAGTATTTAATGTTTCAAAGAAATAAAAGAAGATAAACCGTTGCTCATCATAACCAATAATAATCCGTTTCTATCCGAACTCCTTCTAAATTCAAAAATAAATATTGCTGTTATCGTTATCAACGTTTTTCATCAAGTTAGGATCAAATTATTATTACGGAAGTTTCAACTGTTTAATGGAGCTTTATATCTCACCATTGGATGACAAAATCATCTCGTTACAAATAATCGTAACTTTTAAAAGATTTTCCACATTCCAAGTAATTTTATTTATTGGCTAAATAGAGCTTAAACGGAAAGAGATGAAAATGTTCTATTCACAAGAGCTGCTGAAAATTCAATAAAAACCTGAAAATTATCATTTTGAAATTTACGACACTTGTCATCTTAAGTGATAGAACTTTTAACTTACCAGGGAAATATCTTTCAAACATATGGTCTTTGTTGTACTCATCTTTTTTTACAAAGAGTTGAATGAGTGAAATGATTAAAACGTACTACCCCTATATTTTGGAGTTGTAACTTTCCTTAGTATGATTTAACGGGAGCTACAACTACCCCATTTAGTTATGAGTTGGTTTTCCCAGGTAGGTAATTAGAACTCCATTTTTTATGATATGAACAAGAAGCTGGTATACTTCACTTTTATTAGTTAATCGATTTCAAGATGGTGATGTGTATGCATGTAAGAGAAAGAATGCGTGCAAAGTGAAAGGAGAATTTTGGGTAGGTGTAAAAAGTTTATGCATTTTAAAACTGCAAAATTTCTACTACATTCTGATGAAACATCGGGAAAATCACTATCTTGAAGACAGTTCATGGACATTATTCTGCTGATTTAGGATTGAGGATGGAGTAACAGAAGATACTGGCATTGACTGCTCCACTGTCTGTAGAAATATTAATTATGAAATGAATATAAATTTACAAAAAGCTAACAACTGTATTGATTTTCTTTGTATTTTTAGTTTTCAAGCATTTTATAATTTGAGGAAAATATACTACGAGCTCACTGGTCTCAAAATAAAGTTTGAATTCCTAATTATACTTTAAATAAAATCGGGTTTTCTGAGACTAATCTTATTAACAAATGTCAGTTTAAAAATGTCTTTCCATTTACCCATCCATCATCATAAGATGATGATATCCAGCTTAAACTGTTTAACTATAGGTAATATATATATATACTCGGAAGAATATTTAAATAACAAACGGAATCTAAACTGTGAGGCAAGGGATTGTCACGTTTGAACCCAGGAATAGAGAGTACAATGGTGATGGTAAACTGGGAGGTAAAGTGAAGCCAAAAAGGGGAACCTTATGAAGGACCTGGAGGCATGGTAAGGGAAGAGGGCCAATCACTGGCTGCATTCAGTTACATTTTAAATTACAATGGCGGGCATTCCTATTAATCTTAACGTAAAATGTTTTGGCTTTACTTTTGGTTGGAATGGGAATAGGGTTATGCCGCCTCTCTGGTTTGAATACGAAAAATACCTGTAACTGTACCTACAGTTTTTCCAGATAACATTCCATTTATGGTAGTTACAAATATTGACTGTTACAGTAAAAAGGCAGTCATTTCAACCAAATTTCTGATTACTTTAATGAAAACTATGTATAATTATTTGTCAAAACTGACGAGTCTGTCAGGGAAAGAGGGAATAAAAATGACGGCTGTTAAAAACTTTAAAAAGCATTCATTTTTCATTCGGAGCTCTATATCTTAAAAACTACCAACAACACTAGAAAATCTAAAAGACCATTATTTAAGGAAAAGTAAATTTGGTGAAATATTAGCCCTAATTGAACTATTTACATCCAATTGTTCTCGATACATGGCTTTTTAAATAGCAATAATTCTTAAAAAGATTAATAGTTAATTAATTTATTTTGAGAAGTCTATATCTCAGGTACTATGTTACGTATTGATGTTCATTAGCACTCAAATTAAAGCTAGTTTAATGGACTATAAAGTAGTTTATGACCTTTACCTTAGAAGGAATAGTAGTTAACATGATATTTGGTAAAATAAATTGATTTATAGTTGTTCGGACAATAAGTTTGATTTATGAAGAACTTTATTTCAGAAACCATAGGACGTACAGATGTCTGCCAGCGCTCAAATTAAAGCTAGTTATATTTACTAAAAAATAGTTTATTATTTTTATCTTTGTAGGACTAGTAGTTTTTATGATATTTGACAAAATAAAGTCACAAAATGTTAATTTCTAGTTGTTCGTATAAAATGTCGGATTTTTGAAAAAATATATCTCTAGATCCATAAGACACACATATGTCTGCCAGCACTCAAAATAAAGGAAATTTAACTTACTATAAAGCAGTTTATGACACTTATATTCGTAGGGGTAGTAATTTGTATGATATTCGTATATGAATATAAATTTGGCAAATGAAAATTTGTCTGAACAACTATAAATCAATTTATTTTAGCAAATATCATGAAAACTACTACACCTACGAAGATAAATGTCATAAACTTCTTTATAGCTCATTAAACTAGCTTTAATTTGAATGCTAATATACATCTGTACATATATATATCAAAATGGATTTTGAGATATAGATTTTTCAAAATAAATTCACTAACTTCTGATCTGTACAACATTTTTATGAAATGTTGCTTTTTAAATAGCTATATATCAAGAACTATTGAACGTAAATAACTCTATTAGGGCTCAAATTTTAGCAAATTTACTCTATTTAAATAAAGTTCTCTTAGATTTTCCATTTTTGTTGGTAGTTTTAATGATATAGAGCTCCGACTGAAAAATTAATTATTTTTAACTTTTTGAAACAGTCGCTATTTTTTATTCCCCCTATACCTATACTTGGCAAACTCATCAATTTTGACTAGTAATTATACATAGTTTTCATTAAAGTAATCAAAAATTGCGGTGAAATATCTGCCTTATTTCTCGTCTTGGGCTCTTATACTATTAACTTTTGTTGTATGATACAGATTTGAGTTAGTGTTAAAACTACACTGTAATGTGTACTTCGTAGAACTTACATTTTAATCACAACACCCGATCTGACTATTTCAGCTAAACGATTAAAAATATTTATTCAAGAAACAAGTGTGCTCCATCAAGAAATGAGAATTTTTCTTGTATAATGAAAAATGTTGAATATACGTTGACTATTGAGTTCCAAGCAGAGTAAACAAAGAGTGAGCAAACTGTGATGCAAGAATCCGACACGTGTGCCTTCTTGTTTCAAGACAATCGCTTCACAATTAGTCATCAGGTCCACAGAACGTTTTCCAGTCGATATCATAAGAGTTAGGTAATCATCTTAGAACAAAGACTAATTCAGTTATCTTATTTCGTAACGTTTACACCACGACCCGATATCGTATCCTTAGCCTGAGTCCTAATTATTATGGCACAGATTTACTCCCAGTGTCCATGGTTCATATATTGGTCACTTTGTATCTTATCTCTATATTAATATAACTGTTATAACTATATAATAGAAATCTGATTATTTGCAATTTTTACCCATATTATTCCATTTAGATTTGTGTCTGTCACAAGGGCGGCATATTTGTTTCAAATAAAGAAAAACTTTTTATATTATATCTTTGGTTATAATTTGTTTAATGACAATTTAGATTTAAAGCCGTTTAAGGGCGAAATATTGGTTTCAAATTAATAAAAACGTTTTATTATATGTGCCATTTGATGCAATTTATAGAGCCCTAAACCACTCCCACGTTTCGCGTAGATCAGTTGAGTCATGTTGAAGTTATTTATATTTTTTTACTATGTATTTTTATTATATAATATTATTTACCACTATAGACTAAATAGAAATAATAATTTATATTATGATATCTATATATTATAAATAGATATACATTTAATTAAATCATTATTCCAATGTGTAAATATCTAAATATATTAATTTATATCAAACTTTCAATTGTATTCAATTAATCTACCCGCATCCCCAAATCTAGCAATTGCCATGCATTGACGGGTCTGCTAGTGATTTATTAAATTTAAAAAAAAGAAAAATGGGCGCATTGGAACCAATATTGAATATTGTTAAAAATAAACAGTAAAAAGTCCAACGCATCCTATCTTCGCTAATAGTGGTATGATTTATATGATTTTTTTTTTTTGTTTTCTAATGAGTTGCTTTAAGTTTTGATATGTTATTTTCCATATTTTTTCATTGCTTAAGATCATACGTGTAATAAAAGCTGATTGTAATAGATTGCCCGCGATGATGGCGGAATTGGCGGAAACGTCGGAGTTATAAAAAAATAAAAAATGTTTTGAGATTAAAATGGATAAGACTTTATTTATCTAAACTAACCTAAGGAAATTTTTGGTACAGAATTTTAATTTGTCGAGAAAAAAAATTATACTTTTTAGAAGTATATATTACTTATAATATATTTCACCTTTTGATAAAAATGTCCTCATTATTTTCATGGATAATATATTACTGCAAATTATTACAGAATGATTTATTATTTAAATTAATTGTATGAAGGTTAAAAAAGCAGCTGAGTTGTGTAAGCAGTTATTGAAAAGAATATACTGAAAGAAAATATTTTTCAGAGTTGACATTGATTAAACTCTTAATTCCTCATCAAACTGACCCCTTGTGCCGTCGCTGGATAGAGAATAATAATACACAAACAAGCTAATAACTCAAAATAAACTTATTATTCTATGTTTTAAAAATTATCTCGACACAACGGGCTATAAGCAATGCCTAACCTTTCTGCCACTGTTAGAGAATAAGTTTTAACATTAATGATTTTGTCCTATGTCCTTGGGTATATTAAATGTATTCTATTCTCTGAATAAATAATAAAAATTAACCATCAATCTAAAAAGACGTCATGATAATATTGAGGTTAAGGATGATGGTTTCGATTTATCGGTTCGAACACTTTCTCAGGATTAGTATTATGTCAAAATTGTATATTACGTAATTTTTTGTAATATATTTTGGCAACTCCAAACAAAAACAAATATTTTTTGTATTACTATTCAGAGACAATGTTTTGTTAAATGTTCTTTTTTCCTAATTCAATTGACAGAATTTTCTTCATCGATCATTGAAAAAATAAACGAAATATTCTCATTTTTCTTTCACTAACTTATGAAAAATACATTGATGGAAAGTATTGAGAAAAAAAATCGAATTCCTGGATGAAAAAAAGTCTCCTCTGTCTAAATTACAAAATCCCGCAAATTTATCTCTGTGTGTTTCTTTGTAAATGTATGTGAGCCTGTTCAAAGTTTTTCTGAAAAAAAAAACTATAGTTTTACGGACATGAAATTACGTATTATAAGGTAAGTTTATGCCAGGGACGTTACAGAAAATCTTTACTGAATTTGACACTCGGGAATTACCTAGTTATATTAAAGACTTAGATTAAAAATAATAGAACACTTTTTTATAATTTTTTCCAAAAAAAAGCTATAATAATTTTGATTAAAGTCGACATACCAATTTACAATTATGTAGTTTTTATTTCATTTAAATAGCACGCCAAATTTTTAAAAATGTTCATAAAATTATCTTTAATTTTGCTTAATTTGAAACAATTAACCATCCGTGATGGTGCAGCAACTATTGGAGATATAATTGTATGAAGATGATCCGGGTGGCGGCGAAGAAAGGTACAAAAATATCAGAAAAACTATTGATTATTTATTTATATTTGGTTACTAATAAATAAGTTTTCCCTTACCGGAGTGGTAAACCATACCTTCTTTCTACAATCAATTATATACGGTAATTAAACAATATAGGTTATTAATTAAATCTTCCAACATTAAAAATCAATTAATTAAAAAGCATGAGAGATATTTTTCTTGGTTAAAAACAAAAAAATCGTTAACAAGAGTAGTAATATAGATGTATAATACACCAATGGAAAGTCGTAATTTTAGGAATATAATACCTAACATATAAATTCGTATAAGATAATGGAGAGTGACGAAGAACAACGTATTATCAGCATTTTTACATAACTTCTTTGTGTATCCATGGTGATTATAACAATAGTCTGTTTTACGTTCATTTTACTATACACAAAATAAGTTTTTATCCATAGTAGTCAGGTTGTCCAATGCGCGCATCACAGTTTTTATATGTAGAGTACAGTTATATATTCTGTCATATCACGAGTTTATTTATTATTTAATAAACAATAGTTCTTAGGTCCAATGTTACTCAGGATTTTCTGTCTTCCTTTCCGGTACAAATAAACAATATATTATTGCCCATATTGAGTTTTTTGAGCCGGTCAGCTATTGTTTGACAAACTGCGCCTGGTTCAAAACATTAAAAGCACTTAAAATGCTGTTTAAAACTGTTGCAGTAAAAATACAGTAAAAACTGTTACTCCTACTTATTATCTACGATTTTTTGAGTTTATAAATAAAATAAAATTGGAGATAAAATTACTCCTTGAGGTATCCCAAAAAATGTGATCAACGAAAATTTAATCAAGTAACTGAGACTTTATTTTCTCTTAGCCTAATACTTAGTATATAATATTACTCGGTCGTAATTGTCGAGAAGAATATCAAAAATGGACCAAGAAAAAAATTCTAAATTCGGTACTTAAAACAATTCCTCAAGTTCTACATCCTTGTAAATATTTGCGTTTGGACCATCGAAATAAATAATAGATAGTCAATTCATCGCAGACTAACGGTCTTATAGGATAGCAATACCTGGCCCCCAGGTCGTTCTGCGGAGGACCAATGACCTTGGCACCGATAAGGTAGGCTACCAAGAGTACCTTCACCCATCGAGAACAGGTTTGTCCAGTTGTACGGCGATAATATTATTTACGACTTGACATATACGTAGCAATTAGATGTTCAATATTTACTTATTCAAGATTAACTAAACCTTGTGAACTAGAAACTCTTCAATTAGCTTTTACGTATTCATGTTACAAGTCTAAATCTTCGAATTCCTCTCGTGTCCAATCCTTACAATCCAAAACCCTTCGTAAAATCCTCAATGCTCCTTTCTTTGTCACAAATAAAATCATACATAAAGACCTTAATGTTTCATATGTAACCGATCTAGCCCTAACCAGATATTAATCTTTACATTACACGCTCCTTAACCACCAAAACCCTCTAGTTTCTAAACTTTCTTCCTCTTCCATTCCTGAAAATCCTCTGAGGCACTTGAAAAGATTGAGGCCATCACAGGTTAAAAGGTTATTAGAGTGTTACCAATGGGTAGTTTCTCTACATGCCTGTATTACTCCATTTTGATCTTACATGAAATTTACTAATTGTATTTTAATGTGAATACAGTTGTAAATAGCAATTAATAAATACAACTTTAAAGGTGATACATTTAACGAATTTTTTAAGCTGATCTTAAATACTACCTTTATTTTAACAAATAATAAGTCAAAATAAAAACAATCGGTTACATTGAAAATATATTAGGTCTTCCATTCCTATTAACAATTTTTTTTTTAAGCAGTAATTACGAGGAGCCAAGTGATTATAATAATTTAATGAATTAACATTTTTAAAAAATCAACAAATGATCTTTTCATTTTTTGAACGGATAACTTTTTTTTCTTTATTTCTTAAAATTTTCAATTGTATTTAAACTAAAAATACAACAAGTAAATGTAATAAATTATAATTATATAAGAAAATTTTGAAGAAACTACCCATTCGTTGCACTCTATTACCATTTTTGCTTTAGAAGGTCTCGAGACCATCTTATTTTCAGGTGGCTAGGAAGCTTATCAGGAATAGAAGTGGAAGTTTAGAAGGTAGTGGGTTTTGGTGGTTTGGGAGTTTGGGAGTTTGGATTGTAAGGTTTAGTGGAGCTCCAAACCTCAATTACTAAGTGAAAATAGGCCTTATTATAGTCAGGTAAATCAATGTTTTGTAATTGATTGGAATCTTAAACCATTTTGTGTCAACACATAACCAAAGTGTTCTAACAGTCGTAATCGACGTACAGTTAATCCCTGTCTTTTCAGTCTTGTATGAGGGTTTCAAGTTAGTTGTATGTTCAGATTTAGTCCCAGATAGCGTATAAAAGAACTAAACTGATCTTCTATAAGAGTAACTAAATTTTTGTACATCAGAAAATGATAAGATGGACCCCCCGGAACGGCACAAAGTGGTCACTTTTTATAAACTGGGTGAGTGAAATTGATTTGTTTTTGAAATCATTATTACAGCTAAAAAATGACCTGATATATCAAGAGGACTAAAATTTGTACGTGGTTCCCCAAAAAAAATCGTTGGGATCATTGAAAGGATTAAATTGACAGAAAATCAGCAGGTCATAGTTTTCTACTTGTGACCTACTCACCACTTACCTTCATTTCTGGTCAACCTTGAAAGAAATACGGATCGACCACTATCTTCCGATTAGCTACCAATAACACATGAGTAAAATCTTTCAACGTCTCGTTCACTAGCATCTGATGGATTATTGCAGATAAAAAACCATTCTCTCGGAGAAAAATTAGATTTCAAACAGGAACGAACATCATCAGGTAAAGATTTAGCCTCCTCCTCGTCCTACTCGAATTTAATTCCAAAAAAAAATATTTTGCCAGGGGGGGGGTGGCGTTACCACTATTTGCTTCACCTTCGTCCAATTTTTACGAATTGGACGTCAATATCTCGTGCCTCGGTAGTTTCCAAACACACATATAACCTTTTTTAAAAATTATAAAACTATCATAAAATCACGAGAAAAAAATAAATAGTCTATAAAACTGCCTGTAACCAATGAGAATGGGGGTAATCTTTGATAATACCCTGTTGTTAGTGAGTGGTATATTATTTGTTACACTCCACATAAAAGAATTATAGCAGGTTCAAACGATTGATCATGATCCTTTTTCAGCCAAATAATATTTTAGGCCTATAATTTAGAAAACCTCCGTTCCAGCACCTCGATTTCTAGAAACCGAGCCATGAATGTTTAAATGCTATAAAAAAAAAGTGATTTAAATATAAAATACCTCCAAATAATCTTGATTAATATAATCTCAATTTTTTTTTTATAGGTAAATATATATTATTACATAACTCCTCTTCTTATTACACTTCGACAAGCAACAAAAGGAAATTAATCGTGGAGGCGTGTCAAGAATGAGAAAACTCCTTTGTATTACCTTCAGAGATCTCTCATTCATCTCTTCATTCCAACATTATGTCAACGATATCCATTTCAAGAATAACTATGTCAAGGCATTCGAGTAATTTCTTCCGAAATCTTGAGAAAAGAGTTTCTTATATGTTAATTCACTCGTATAATTAGACATGCGATCCATTATAATTATCGTTACAGAAAAAGTTCAGAATAATATATTTAATAGTATATGTAATACATTATAGTAATATGGCTGCATTGCTTGAATAGAGGCACATCTGACAAAAAAAAAATTATTTTCTATTTGAAATATTTTACAGATTGTAAAGAAGACTGGAGTTAATTTATAACAACTCTAATAGCTTTAAAAAAGTTTGTCGGACGATCTCAGTAAAGGAAGTAACTGCAGTCTACGGTATTATTCTTTGAATACGAGCAACATTACATAAAATCAAATTATATTTTGTTTACAGATTTGCCACTTTTCAAGCGAATGAGCGATATGTAATTTTGAATTATCTTTAGAAACATAATTTTAAATTATTGCAACAAATTTCGAAACAGAAAAATATTTTAAAATGACAAAAGTGAAATGTTGTATTAGTTACACCCAAAAAATGACTGAAAACCAACTACTTAGTAGAATATCAAGAGAAAAAAAACAACAGATATTTCTAATGTTAAATATATTCATCTCTAAAAAAAATGTGAAGATTTGCTTAATTATATGGTAATTGTAGAAAGTTGAAACATGGTGAATTAATGAGTTAAACAAACGGAATTGAGATTTTTTTTTTTTTAGCTTTTATTTCACAAATATAATAATAATAATAAACTTTATTTATTCCAGGATTGGTCTCTTTAGAATAATTTACAGGCGTCAAAATTAGGCTTTAGAGCCTTAGAGTAAATTACAAAATAGAGATGAAATTACAAGATGTCATAAAATAAAATAATACAATGAATTTAAAAAGATACAAACAAACAGTAATAATTAACAGAATATATACAATAATGATCAAACAAATAAAATAAAACCACTTATCATATCATAAAACATAAGATGACTTCCGATAGTAAATAAAAAGAAAAAAAAATGATAAAAAATCAAATACAATTAAAATAAAAAATAATAAATGAAAAGAGACAATTTCTGCTAGTGTACATATTAACAATTATAAACGAAAATCTAAGACAGAAAATACAAAAAATATATAAAACTTTTTTAAAACTTTCAATTGTTATTCTTCCGGAATTGGGTGGACAGAAGGTAGTCGAAAATACGAGATTTGAAGATTGGAAGGGTATTAGAACTAAAAATAAAGGAGGGAATAGAATTCCATAGGGAAGAGGAACGGATGAGGAAAGATCTACCAAAGACTGCGGTTCGATGGGCAGTTACATATAAGTCTGAAGGTCGTGAGCGGGTATTGCGGGAATGCATTGAGGACTTAAATTGAAGGATATCAGAGATGTATGATGGACGGCGGGACTGGATAACTTGATAGAGAAAGGAAGCAAGGAAATATTTACGGCGGAATGAGGTGTAAAGCCACTTCAACTCTTCATAAAATCGGGTGACAGAGGCGTCCCTGGGGACTCCAAAGATGAATCGTACAAAGCAATTATTTAACCGTTTTAATTTTGCTTCGAGATCCCCAGAGACACCCCCGTAATCCACACAGCAATAGTCAAAGTGGGGGAATATTAAGTTAATGGAAGTAACAAGGAGCCTACGGGTTTCAAAAAGAAGTAGGCGACAAAGATAATTTAAACGCTTCAGGGTGGAAAAGGTACGACGGGAAATATTGGAGACGTTTTTCCTGGAGAATATAATGTGAACAATAATTACCATATTGCCTCGGGGTATGCCCTTATTAAATTATTACACTATAAATTACATTTTATTTTCTACTCATTACATAACAACCATGTTTTACATTTTGGTAAAAACAAATTGAAATAAATAAAAATAAATATTGAGATAACATAAAATATATATAATTTATTGATGAATTCTTACAGTAATATATGTTTGAGGGAGATGGACAGGGCTGCCGATATTTCGACCTGCGTTGCAGGTTTTTATTAGGGTTATTAGATGAAAGTGTAAACAGAAAACCTTCAAAGGTCAGTTGAGATTGACAGTTATCATTTGAGGGATCTCTGAATTAACTTACGATTAATCATCTCTCTCTCTCTCTCTCTCTCTCTCTCTCTCTCTCTCTCTCTCTCTCTCTCTCTCTCTCTCTCTC
>NW_027104988.1:1664480-1668067 GCF_000696795.3 Halyomorpha halys | reverse complement strand
CCTCTCCCTCTCTCCCTTTCCCTCTCCCTCTCTCTATGGTCAGCGTGGACGGCAAATCATTTCCGAAAGTAGACAGTTTCAAATACTTCGGCTCCACAATAACATCAATAAGCGCGAACAGATCCTTCTTCTCTCTGTCAAGAATACTCAAATCCCAAAAAATCTCTACAAATCTGAAGCTAAGGGTACTATACAATGCCATGATAAAGCCAGCTCTGAAGTCGGATGTGAGCGATCTAGGATCAGAGCCTTAATTGTGGCATCCATGTGAAAAAGGACTAGCAGTGAACTGCTTGTAGAGATGGTTCAGTCAATATCTTATGTTATGAAGGCAAGAGGGGTGGGTTTTATAAGAGGGCCTCTATTATAATTGGCAAGAGACCTCGTGGGAGGCCAAATACCAGATTGATAGAATCGACAAATGTGCAAAAGAGCTGCATGATCTACAAGGTCAGCAAAGCCAACCGAAAAATAATAAAAATATATAATATATATTGTATTCTCTAATGTTTGTATTTAGGTGGTTTTTTTTTTCTTCTAAAACAAGTTCTAAAACGATAGAAACAAAACAATATGGCAATGGAACACTGTCCTATGAAGGCTCCATATATTTATAGAAAACATTATGAAATATTTCTTCTAAACTGTTTTAATTAAAAGTATACAAGTGCAACATTTAATCGTATTCCAACAGGATAATTTCGTACAGCGTTTTGAGGTTTTTTCCAATCTTTTTTGTTTTATCACTACAATATGTCGACTGATTCATACTGGGAAAGGTTTAACGCTGGACGTCTAGATATCTGTCCTTTACTGTCCCGATGATTTATTTTTATTAAGCAAAAATCCATAGCCAATAAATTAAACACAGTATTAATGGAATAGTTTTAGATCTGGAAATAAATATACCCATTTGCCAGACGCACTCTTTTTACTTACACTTTTTGACCGATCTTTTAAGATACGAGTCTTGATAGAATGATGCGGAGGGAACTATGTGGGTGCCGATGCTGATGCCATCCAAACTAGGTTTGCCAATCCTTATTACTGATTATTTCAACACGTTAGAGACAATTTTTCAAGTAAATATTCTACCATGCTAGGTTATACGTGAAATATCGAAGATTAAGAACAATTATTACTTTCGAAAAATTCAGTCCAAATTGGTGCTAAGTATAGCCCACACGCACCATTTTTCACTGAATGTGAAAGGTATGAAAAGATCCTGCTCTATATCGAGGATTTAGAAACGCGCGATTCCCTTTTTAATTGCATCGACTTTAAAACAACTGATTGTAACTATTATACTTCTAGGACAGTTGTGTAATACATTCCTTACTGCCAATTATAAATAAGAGGAATTATAGAGCGTAATCGCAAGGCAGTTTCGAAAAAGAAAATAATTTTATAAAAGTTAAAAACCTTTGAAAAAACCGGAGCACCTTGAATGTATTTAAGAATGTTTTTCTGATTAAAGCCACTTGTCGATGTTTCTGGGTGGGAGGAGGGGGAAATAACTTATATAATAGAAAAAAGGATTTCTTTACTGGTATATGTACTTAAGGTAAAGAGTAAAGACTCATATTGCAGCATATCAAATAATCTGATCAGAAAAAGTTAAATCCTGTGAATTGAAAAAGCAGAAGATATCTATTGAGTTTCAAAATCTGGGATGAAATATACCAAACTTTTAATCCGTTGTCAAAAGAAAAGGTTAAAGCTTAAGTAATAAATAAATAGATAATTATGGGAAAGAGAGAGAGTTGAAAATAATAACGTAAAATTTCTATATAGGAATAACGTGTTTGGAAGGAATTATGCACTTCCAAAGGGATCTCTTGATGAACTGAGGGATTTCAGAAAAAGATCGACATGGTTCTAGGTGAAGGACGGTGTTCCTTCTGGTTGAGAAACAACAAAAAAAATAAATAAAGTTTATTGAAAGTAAAATATTGTTGCCTATTTGCAATAAAAAAATGATGAATTCTCAAAAAACTTAACTGGCAACTTTAAAGCTTTTGCCAGGTCAGATTGCAAATGTGATCTTGGATTATCTGAAAGAGGTAGGTATTCGCAGCATTGAGTAGCCAGTCCTTGACCCTGGCCTCGATCTTACCGGACATTTATGCTACGTGCTGGGGAGGAGCTTTTTGAGCCAGTCGAAAAGTAGGACAAGCAAGAGAGAATCTCTTAAGCAAACAAAGGAACATATACACTCATAAAAAAAAGAAATACAAAAAAATTGATAAATCAATCTTTCCTTTTAAAATGTATTAAATTAACTAGATAAGTATTAATTGATTTTTCTTTTGATAATTTCAATCCAAATTGTCTTATTCTTTGAAACGCGCTTTCCAGATGACGTACATGTTCCGTCTCCGATTTACTAAACCCTAACAGGTCATCCATATAAATCTGACACATTTCCTCATTTATCCCCTGTAGGAATTCGTCCATAAGGCGCTGAAATGTGATGGGAGCATTTTTTAATCCGATTGGCATTCCGAATGTCCTCGGTCAAACGTGAATGCTGTCTTGTGCCGGTCATTCGGGTTCATTGTTATCTGGTGGTATCCTGCTTTTAAATCCAGTGTGCTAAATATTGTTGCTCCACCTAACCTATCCAAGATGTCCTTGAATCGGTATGATTGGATATCTTTCATCGACCGTATTCTCATTTAGTTCTCTGTAGTCAATTACAACTCTATATTTCTCCTTCTTATCCACCAGCACACTCTTTTTCTCCACTGGCCATAATGGGCTATAGTATAAATTGCAGTCAGCGTCTCATCTTCGTTAAAAAATATAACCCTATCTTCCTGCACGATAGCATGTCTCCAGTCTTTTGCTTAATTTATAGCTACTACTTGCACTCTCTCGTCTCTGAAAATTTCTTGACAGCTAAACATCTTTTCCCCAATTCTAATGCTCCATTTTCCCTCTTTGTTCCTAACCCTCTTGCCTACCTTTCCTAACAGATCACACCAATGATCCTGGTAATCCTGGGGCATATTCCCTAAGTGCACCCTTATTCTAGTTCCACTAGCCCGCTATTCGCTTAACGCCATTTCTGCCTCTCCCTCTACGCTACATGGGGCACCCATAGAGATCAATTGGCAATCACATACTTGGACACGGATTGCCCTCCCTTTACAACTCAGACTATCCAGCACCTCTCGACTCATAATTGTGTTAATTTTAAGAACTTGGAATAGGAAAACACCAAGGAGGTATTGCCTTCAGGGAGGTTGGGTAGAGCCACTTCAACTCCGTATACCAGCAGGAGACTTGAGAGCGCCTTGGGAACCCAAAGATAAATCTTACAAAGCAATTCATGAGTCTCTTCAGTCTCAACTCTAATCTTGCAGATAGCCCTCCATAGACTAAGGAACTGTAGTCAAAGTGGGAGAAGACGAGAATGGATACTAGAAGCTGATGGGTTTTAATTTTTTTAAAAAAAATATTTATTAGATAAAATATTGTATTGCCTTTTTATTATTTTAATACTACTTTCACCACTTAAATGTATAAATAATAGGCATTGAAACTGCTTGGTGCACCAAATGGATTAGCAAAGGAATATTAGA
>NW_027104988.1:1623832-1664358 GCF_000696795.3 Halyomorpha halys | reverse complement strand
AATCTGCTCAATGTGGCCTTGATTCAACATACCGCCATCTTGGTTTTTTGTATCACGAAGTTATTATAAACAATGAAACTTGGTTAGTTTGCTTTTTGGATAAACAAAAAAAATAAATATTAAAATGATACATAAAATAAAACATATTAAAACCCTTTATACATCAAAATATACTATTTACTAAAAAAGAGCATATTACAATATATATCTTAAAAAATTACTTGTTATTTTTTTAAATATGATTACCTATAGTTTTTAATGTTTGATATTAATTTTTAGTAATAAGAATTATTAAATTTTTTTTTTTTTACCTGATTTATTTAATTTTCCTTGTATAATAGAATAAATCCAGTTTATTTAAATAGTTTTAAGATGTTTCAGTATTTGAAACAGTTTAACAAAATTTGAAAAATCTATTTCTGAAGTAGTTTTAAAACTACTGATCTAATAATAATTATTGTTAAAAAAAAACAAAAAAACTATCAGTTTATTACCCATATTTTTTGGTTTCATGAAAAAAATTTAAAATTGGATTTAGCCCCTTTTGCCTAAAGTTGGATTTGCCCATCTTCAGGCCTCACTTGTAATATGAAACCAGCTGATTTTTATCATTATATAAAAAAATTACTCCTCTATAAAAATAAAAATTATTTATAGCAAATATCACAAAGACATTTTTTGTAATAATGGCAATCATTACATTAGGTCTTTCTGAAATTAAAGAGTTTTAAAATTGATATTATGTAGGGAGTTGAGGAGTGAAACTTGTTATTATAGTTTTCATTTTGTTACCTTAATATAGTTTTTAAATTTTTAAAATATTGTAATAGAAAATGATTTATTTATCATTTAATAAATATTTTCAAAACTTTTAAAACACTCCGCCACTGATGCTGTATTTTATACAATATCTCAACTAAATACAGAATGATGGATATTGAAGATTCAACTTAATTTTGATTTACTTTAAAAATTGGACTATTTTTATAGTTATACACAACAGGACCAACCCTCGCCCGCATTATATCATATTTTACACAAGTTATTGTAATTAGAACACTTTTCTCTATTGAAATGGAATAAAAAATTATCTTTTTAAGTTTGTGTTTTATTTACAGGCTTGGAAAATTTTAACATGCCTTGGGAAGACGACATGTACTTACTGCCATTTCTAAGACCTTGCAAATTCTATCCTCAGAGTGCATTAAAACAGGTAGATAAACCCCTTTTTTATTGATATGATTTAATAATTATTTAAAATACCATGATATCAATCTTGTAGTTGTAGTGCAAAAATTTGTTAAAATAAAAGAAAAAAAAATAATAGGAAGTAAAAGTTCTTTTTTTGGTTAATGCAGATAAGGTTCAACTAACCTGTCTGTCAGCTACCCACCTTGACATTTCTCCTGTTGAGTTGAATCATACACCAAAACTTTGTTTTTTCAAATAACTAATTTCTCTTTGGCTATTAAGAATGACATTCAAAAATATATAGTGTAAATATAATATTTATATAAATTCTCATTTTCATGTAAATTTATTTTAGTGATATTTATCGTCTCATTCATTAGTTGTCAGTTTATTCTGATAGTTGTGAATTTAATAGTAAATAATAGAAGAAAGGTTATTTTAAATCTGAATGCATAGAAACCATATAAAATAAATTAAATAACAAAAATTTCAGTTTTCTTATGAGAAAGTACAATAGGCAAATCCATAGGAAAAATTCCAAAATTTCTAAAATCTTTTTAGTGCGTGCTAAATAGAAGTTATCTGGCAGATCTAGATAGTTGAATGATATTGAATGAAACAGTACAATAAATTCACATTTGTCTGGAAACTATATGATACTTAATGATTTTTCTTATGTAATATTTAAAATTAATGAATTATAAGGTTTAAATTATTCTATCGACTGATATTTAGGCAAAATCTAACCTTCAACTGCTATGAATGTTTACTCCAGGGATTTCCATAAACTTCAATTGGGAAATTCTATGAAAGGTATACCCCAGCTTGATGGGCTCTTCAAATTAACATGCAGAAAAGAGGAAATAAAAAAAGTCCTAATAAAACATTAATTCTGTAAATCAAAATAAAATAACTGAAATTGTAATAACTATTAAAAATATAAAGATTGCTTCTATGCTTAAATTAAATCACTTATCGAAAGAAATTTGTATTGTAGATTATATTAAATTGATCCTTATAAGTTTAACTTTTTATGTAAAGGAGTTTTTTTTTACACATCCCGGATTAATAGGCTCCATCTGTTTAACTGGCAATGTCTCAGTTCTGACAAGGATGGGTAAGTGGGTTTCAACTGTATAATTTTTATAAATATAATAACAGATTTATAAACTGCATCTTTATAGTTATTAGCATTCAAAATCATATTGTCTCTAATTTTATTTATTTATTGAATTTTATTACTGTATAATATAAATATGGTGAGAACAAGAAAATGTGATGTTAATTATGTTACAATATATGATTCAATCTTGTGGAAACACTACCCATTGATAACTCAAGAGCATAAGGTCTTAAGGCCATCTTCTTTTCAGAAACCTTGGAATATTATCAGGTATTTAAGAGGAAGCAAGGTTAGAAACAAGTAGATTTGGGTGGTTAGGGAGTTTATCATAGAAGGATTGATATCTGGTTCTGGCAAAATCGGCAACATAGGGAACATTGAGTTAGGAGCATCAAGGCTTTCACCAATGATTTTGGATTGTAAGGATTAGATATTAGAAGAATTCTGTGGCTCAAGTGGAGCTCAAATGCTCAGCTCCGTAATTCCAAATAGTATGTAATAATAAAAATTGGCTAACAGTTTCCTGTCTTGCATAAGGATTCCAAGTTAGCCATTTGTCCAGATGTAGTCCCAAGTAACGGATCTGTTTGACAGGAATAAGTGGTGCATTATAGAATAATGCTGTAGGACAGGAAGTCATAGGTTTATGATGAAGGATAAAGGTGATTTGATGGGACTTATTGGAATTTATTTTAATTCTAGTTTTGACACCATCCTTCAAAGTTTGTGATTTGGGATTCAAGGATACAATATAACCCTGAGGTAAACCCGCAGACTGAGGAAAGAGAAATAAATAAGCACTATAGTGGTTTACGTTGAAAAATCAGTCAGTGAGATAATAACTGAACAATGAATAACTGGCATTAATCAGGAGATTAGAGCACAATGAAATCAGGTGATTGGAACACAGTGCTAACTACACTATTTCTTCTGAGAATGCCAAAAAAGTCAATATCTCTTACACTTATTTGATTTGACTCATTTTTCATGTACTTTTTTCTCTTATGAAATGTAAGTTTATTATTTCAACAGGATCTAGTAAATTATTGTTGTTGTTGTTGGTTGGGGCTTTTGGGCATGAAACCTTAAGGTCATCAATGCCCACACTTCTTACTTTATAATTCTATTTCAAGATTTGAAATAATTTAATAGTAAATTATTGTTTCACATTTCACATTCAGAGGTTTCTTTTCTTTTATTAATCAATCAAATAGTAAACAACTTACATTCTATTTATATATTCATTTACTTCCTTTTTTAGTTACTTCATTGGTGTAACTTTATAGAGAAGAATCCTAAACTATGCAAAAATCTGAGACCATCTGAAGAAGGAAATGTCTTCAAGAATAACATTTTCACTGTGCTTCCATACAGAAGTCAACATGGCAGAAGAATACTTCTCATTGAGGCAGGAAGTAAGGTTTTAATAACATTGTATTATTGTATAGGACTACCACTATAAATGTACCTTTAATTTGTTGAATTCACTAAAGCAAGTAAAAATTCTTTCTTCCAACTAAAAAGGATGAGTGCAAATTAAAAAATAGATGTTACTGTGATTTATTTACTTAAAATATATTTACATTAATTAAATATAATACTAGTGAACTAATATATATGATACATATTACATACATTTTTCATAAGTTACTGTTATTTTTTATAATTTTTCTTGTAAAATTCATTCTGCTATTGATTTGTAAATATTTATCAGATTGACCAGCATGATATATAGAATAAGATTATGTTAGGTAAAACTGGTTTAATAAATGAAAGTTGGATCAACCATTACAAGTCACATGCTACATTAACATTGTGATACCTAACTGACCTTCTGATTACGTAGACTATTACCCTATATTACAAATTAATATACTAACTCACTCAGGTTGACATGGATCCCAAGCACCAAAACAAAAAATAAAACATTAAATTAAGACTACTATATTCTATACTGCTCAGAGGTTCGAAATTATCCCTCAAATAACAACTTAACATTTATACTTCATTTCTAAAGTCTGCATGGACTCCTGTGTGAAAAGCTTATGGAGCAGCTTAAAAGAAAAACATTCAGGAAATACCAACATCCATTTCAAATACTCATAACGAGTTTAGTACCCACACCAACATTCATATTCTAAATGTAACAAAAATAAAATTAGCAAGAATTATAAATAGTTATGTTAAAAAAATTACATGGACATATAGAAGTGAAGTCAAGTTTCATGAGGGACCTTCTATCCCAGCAATACTTCAAAAACATGCACTACTGGATGCTGTCCAGTGGAATGAAACACTGGCTCTCTGAAAATACTCATAAAATATATATATATAGTTTTTATATGTTCAAATAAAAAAAAATTCTACTTAAGACAACTAATGAACATGCAACAAATAACTAATGAAGATGCATAATCAGTGTAATGATAATCTACCGTTAGTCAATTTATACCATATCAGTTTCATTTAAAGATTAGGGGGTCTTGAATCAGTAAAACAAGGATTCTTGTTCTTGTACATCCTCAAGTCCTACCCCCATCATCCAAATAATCAACACTAACATGTTATTAGTAACAATGCCTAAGTTTCTGAAAATAACTTCTTGGCCATGGAATTTTTAAAAAAACTATATGGCCAAAGTTTTTAAATCCTGGGACCACAACTGACCAGGGGACTGTTGAATGTCAAACAAAGATGAAAAACAATACGAATAATTTTCCAATAAAGTAGGAGGTTCTGAAAATGTTTATCTATTACTGAAAAAAAAAAATTAATTAAATTGTTTTTCAATTGTAACTCTTGGACATAAAATCTTTGTGAGAGTATTATACTGAATAGACATCAATTTTAGTTTAAAAGGGACAATGTCATTATCAAACTAGTGAATCTTATAGAAACAATGAAAATAGGAAGATATGATATAACTCAATTTCAAGACTTAAACTGCCGATTCAAATAAGTATTTGTATATCTCTAGAATGTCCCAGCATTTCCATATTTCTAAGATTACATAAATTGATGATGAGAGTTCAATGGCTTGAAAAAAATGTCGACTTTTTTCTCCATATCCAGAGAATCAAGCATTTCGATCCACAGTGTGCTGCCTCCTATATTGCTATTCATGTCATGATCCACAGCTAATTTATTGTTTCTAATGATTTTTTAAGACTCAAATAAAATTGCTTAAATAAAAAGAAAATTTTGAATATATAAAAACAACAATTTACTGCTTATTGACAGCAATAATGTTTTTAATTAAACAGCTTACATCCATCAACTTTGTGGTAAACAACAACATTCATAAAATAAACCTCAATACCATTAAAAATATAATCCATTCAACACCAAAAAATTTATATAGAGAGCATTTATCTAACAAATTATATGAAAACACTATTGCAATACCAAAGTTTATCTGAATAGTCTCTGTCATCAGTTATATATATTATACATAGATATTTCTGAATAAGTATTTTTTTTTTTTATTTTGAACATTGAAACCAATCAAAAATTCTTTTGTAATATTGGAAAACCAAACATTATCTTGTTTTTTTTTCCCCAGAAAAATGGAACACTAAACAAGTGAGCATCAATGAGATCATAAGAGGAATACAGATAATTGTTCTATCTTCCCTTCGTGAGCCCAAGACACAGATTGCAGGGGCAGATATTATACTTGATGTTGATGGTCTTTCACTATCACATGTTTGGCAATTCTCTCCAAGTTTAGCTAAGACCATTCTTGAATGGGTTCAGGTATATGATAAGCATATTATACAGTAGAGCATATTTTATTTATATGGCAAATCTAAAAGTCTTCAGCTCTGGTAACACCACATTTTGATACTTTTAACTACCTATAAATGTTATGTTCTATCATACCTTGTTGTAGAAAATTGGTTTTATCATTTGATTTGTTTGTAACCTAAATACTAAGTAAAGATAATTATGAATAAAACAACACAGTTGATGCCAACACTGCTTAAGACCAAAACCAAGCTTTATTTGTTAAATAAAATCTATCTGGTAAATAAATTGATAAATTAAAAACTGTTACATGCATGATTCTGTTAGTTCTAAAGTATAGGTATTGTTAATAATAAAAACAGAAACAGAATTTGCATCTTGAGCTTTATAGCTTAAAGACAGAATGTTTTTTCAATTTTCTATTTTATAATTAGAATTAAATCAATTCGTGAATAAATAACTGAATTTTCTGTAGTAAAAATTAAATAATGAACTAAGATGTCTGCTTTTTTGTTTGTTTTTTTCTGGATTCAGGTTGTCCAAGATCTCCAAAACTTCCAATATTTCTTAACTTGACCTATGACTATGGCAAAACAAAAATAGCACAGTATCACTAAATATTATTTTCACTATGATGTTATTGATCAAATTAGGAATGTAATAAAAACTATTTTAAAATAAACTATAAACTACAAGACAAACTTCTTAATTAAAAAAATGTTAAAATATTCCTTATTCAAACTTTTTTGAATAATAAAAAAAATCTATAAAAAAATATTTTTTATTCATTTTTTTCAGTCTTTTTCCACATTTACTCCTCTAGGAATTGGTTGAGTACAATGAAATAAACATTTGAGGCTATTGACTGGAAAAATATGTACCATAGCCATTTAAAAAAAAAAATCAGGAAAAAATCGATGTAATAGTACAATCTCTAATTATTGTTTAATCTTCATTAGGTCATATAAACTATGGGGTATGTACATCTAAAATTACTGTATTGCAAAAGGGGATTGGAAATCACTTATTTCATTTTTCGGATCCAATTATTCCTGTACACTTTATCTAGATAAAGGAGAAATACCCTGAAATATCCAAAATTAATTTGATTGTCAATAAAAAAAATCAACATTCACAACATACTTAATGTATATACTTACAAATATTGTTAAAACACATTTTAATAATTTTCTTTTGTTTTTTAAGGAATGTATGCCTTGCAGATTAAAATCTGTTCACATTGTAAACCAACCATTTATTTTCAATATGTTATTCAATATATTCAAACCTTTTATTGGGGAAAAACTACGTAACAGAGTAAGTTAACAAAAATATATTTTAAGAAATGAGGTGCAGAATTCCAAAATCAGCCAAGCTCATTTACCAATTTTTTTTCCCATAAGTTTTTTAGATCATAGTTTAAATCATTTCACATCATGATAATCTAGTACAAAGACTTTTAAAAAAAGTAAATAAAATTGGTTAAAGACTTGTCTGGTTTTGGAATGCTACATCTCAAATATTATATATTACAAATTTGACTTATTTTGAAACCAATATTGATGTATAATATTGAATTTATAAAGTAAATCTGTCTACAGATACATTTTCATGGAGACAATAGAACATCATTACTGGAATATATTGACCCAAAGGTAGTACCCACACAGTACGGTGGAGAATTAAAAATGGAGACATGCTATGGCAAAGAACTTCATGAACTTATATGCAAATATGAAGAGGATTTTGAAAGTATGTATTTATATCAAGGGCACTCCTTGATTTATTGATTTTCTTCATAGAAATGTTGAAAGTGTTTGGAGAACATCAATTGGTACCTCTTAAGTGGGGTAATAATAATTTAAACCGCCTCTCTTGACTATAAATAATCTTTTTAAGATTCTTATAACAAAAGCATTTCCTTCTTATCCAAAACCATTTATGTCTCTCATATTCTTGATCTTGAATTTGATAACTCAAATATTTTTTGCATTTTCGGATTATATAACTTATGAATTATTTTATAAAATTAATATTATTCATTTATTTGTATTTTCAGGGGCCAACAAAGTAGGATTTATTAAGAAAGAATCAGCAAGCAAGAAAAAATGATTTAAACAAATCTTCAATTGTTGTTTTGTTTTTTCTCCACTATATCTTGAATTCCACACAAATTATAATCACTGAAATATGATTGGTGCTAGTCAATGTTATTGTAAATAAAAATGTATTAGAATATTACTAACTATTGTACATATATATATATACATCATTCTAAAATATAATTTCATGGCCTTTAAAAGATTATTATATAATTTTAAGATATTTATTGTCAAGTAAGTAATACATTTTGTGATTTTAGTTGGAGTTGACCTGTATGATCAATTGTAATTAATAGATATAACTTTAGTTGTAAGTAAATGATAAGTCCTCCATATGCAAGAATATATTTTTGTTTCTACTCAAGAAATTGTGAATTATCATCTTGATTTTATATTAGGTATATAATGTATAGTTTTAGTCTTAATGTTTTTAATTTTCAGAAAAATTAAACAAAATTAACTGGGCACTATTAAAAATCATGTAATTTTTTGAAATTTATAATATGCATATTTAATTTATAGATTAAATGCAATAGGTGGGTGTTCTAACCCCATTTAACTTATTTTTTAATGGTATGAATATAGAAAAAAATTTGTGAATTCATCGGGAATGTATGAAATTTAGTTTATAAAATTAAATAAAAACATGAATGTGTCATACATGTTGATGTTAACTACATGACAACAGCATTACAAATTATTTTAAAATTTAATAAAACTAATTAAATAAGAATGGCTAGTTTTTTGTTTTTTTTATTTATTCATTTGTCCTCTATTTAAAACTTAATTTATTTAAAAAAAAAAAAGTATGAAATGTTATTCTCAAATAATGTTTAAGTGATTATAATAATATTATAAGGCAATAATTTGGTAAAATGGGACGAAAAACTTGTTATTCTCCTCTGTGAACACTGAGGGGAACAAAGAAGAAGTTAAAGAAGGGTAGAAAACTAAAAGAGTAAAATTATTTTATATCTTGAGATTGAATAATAGCTGTTATAAGTTTATAGAAACCCAATATCTTTGGGCAACATTGCTTCTTAATAAATCATTTCTCCTAAGAGTAGTAAAACTATGGTAGAAACCCGACTGCAGCAGTCGCTGAGAGGAAGTTCTTCTAACCCACTTAAGAATAGGACATACTGACATCATGCACTCCCACCTGATCAGATAATTGCCACCTCTAATGTGTCAATATTGTCAGTACATTCTCACAACTAAACATATTTTTAAAGAATGCCTTCACTATTTACCAACAATAGACAGAATAGGACTGAATCCGAATTTATCTGAAGTTTTGACAGATGAGAAAGCTAAAGTCACATTAGTGTTTAAATTTTTTAATGTGCATCACCTTCTTTCTAAATTATAGCTCTTCCTCTATTTAAATCTTTTTTTTTTTAATTGGAATCATGTATATGTGTGAGTAGCTTTATAATCATAACAATCCACAGGCATTGATGACCGAAAGGTTTTACTCCTTTAAACAAACAAACAAACAAGCATTTTTCTATACTAAATACAAATAAATTTATAATCTGTATCAAAGCCGTCTACAAAAAATGGATATTAAAGTAAAAACCAGTCATTCTTAGACCATCCTAGAGTATCCACCCTATGAATTTAAAATTATGGATTTATAGCTTAAAAACAATAAACTATACCATAATAGTTTAGGATAGTTAGACTGAATTTGCCTCATTCTTCTTTATTAGAAAATTTAAGCCAGTTTCATTCTGTGTCACATAACAGTAGTTAGTTACAAGTAGTTGTGTAGTGAAGATAGAGGAAACTTAAACTCTGGTACAGTTTAAGGTAGAGCCCCATTCCCCCATTAATAATTCAATAAGATTACTTATCTTTTGTTTCTAAATCAGAGACAGAGAATACTTTAGATGTTTTAATAATATTGGGTTAACGTTATAAAAATAATTGGCCTGTTGGTTACAATGGTTACTATAAAAGATATTAGAACTGGAACTGTACTCACAAAAAAATAAAAGTTTTTTTTCAAAGTAGGATTGAAAAGCTAATAACACGTAAAAACTTTGCTCCAAGGTCTTAAATATCTTCATTTGATTCCTAATTTATAAAAAAAAAAATAATTACTCCCCGCTTGATAGTATTTCGGTTCCCCTGGTGTGTCATAATTTACTACATAAGCCACTACTTGAATCTGCAGCATAGATCACTGGTTAGAAGTAAATTTGTAAGGAATTTAAAGCTATTAGGGTAAACTCAATAATGAATTACTTCAAATATTTGTCAATATTAATGGAAAAATCTTTATATGTCACCAAATCATAAAATGATACACTGTCCTATCCTACCATGATGGAGTTGAAAAATCAAGCCTCCTTAACTTATATAACAAAGTTAGCATCCAAAAAATTATTCCAGCATAATGAACTTAATAGTAATTAATATAGTGCATAATAGCAAACTTTGGGGTTTAAGAATTTTGTTAGAAATTGCATTGTTAATAACATTTCACCATAAAGTTGGGTAGATGGTAGGAATAAAAATATTAATAACAAAACAATTTTTAACATTTATTTATAATAGTAACAAGAAATTCTTAAAAATTATTTTTAGTAAGATAAACGCACCTTAATGAACTTTAAAGTAAAAAATTAAGTAATTGTTGAATCGAGAGAGTTCCATTCTGGAAGTAACACATCATCAATATGTAAAAATAACCTTGAAATACATCTTTTTGTCCACAAATTTTTCTTTGGAGTACCAACTAAGTGCAAATCACAGGAGCTTGTGCTAGTCTGTAATTTAATACATTGATCTGATGCTCTGCCAATGATAACAATTTATATTAACCTGGTCAAAGTGATATGTAATGGAAATATTAAAGTGACAAAGATCTTTAAAATATAAATAATTAGTCACATGCGAATTTTATGATAAAAAATAAACTTTGATGTAATATTTATTTGTTTTTATATAATCACTTAAATAAACTAATGGGATATATATAGAATGTATGTACATGTAACAGATAAAGAATAAAAATATTTTCTAGTATATCTTAAATTGAACAAAAATTATTTTTATAAAAAAAAATAAAAATTATTATAGGTTATTTCCTCAGATTATATACTTATTTTAGATACTTTCTTCAAATATTTTATCTTTAAATGGATTTAAAGGGGGTATTTTCCATAATGGTTACTTATCCTTAATATTTCCTCCATACCTTGAATTATTATTTTAAGTAATCTGGATACCTAGTATATTTCTAAAAATATAATTCTTAATGTGCTTATTTAATCAGAATATTTAACTAGGCAAAATTAACATATGTTCTATAGAATTATTACTTCAGACATGGCACTCTTAATCCAAAAACCTCATCATCATTGTCTCTTTGATAAATTAATTTATAATCAGTCATGCACTATCAGATTAATTTCTTTTTAATTAATTATTAGTCATTTCAATGAACAAAAATTATTAAGTTTGTTTTCGTTCTATTGAACATTTATTTCTAAACTGGGTAACTAGATTTTTTTGAAATGTAAAGTTTTGAGAAAATCTCAAAGTTTCATCAATTTAATCATCTATTGGTTGTTTTTAGAGTCGAAAAAATATCCTTGAAAGCTTAATAGTCAAAGGAAATCGTTTGTTCTTAAAACTACAAGTAGATAACAAATGCATGGAACTTCAAAATTAAAACAAAACTTATATAGAATAAATTTTGAAATATAAGTAGAAACAAAGAAGAATCTTATGTAAAAATATGCTATAATCTTTTATAACATATAAGAAAATTAACAATATTAGATCTTTAAAACAAGTTATAAATAATTTAAACAAATTAATGTGATAATACATGACTGATTATCAATTAAATCATCAAAGAGACAATGATAAGCTCATCATATCAACTATCCTATGCCCCTGACCCTTGAAATGATATTCGATTTGATTTGAATATTTTAATTGTATTATATAAATCATATAGTAATTGTAGTTTGAACAAAACTGTAATTTTATGAACAACATATTACTTAATTATCATAAAACATTATTATAAATTTTAATGAAAAGCTATATAGTTCTAAAAAATATTGTTAGATCACCAAGTTACAAATTAAGTACATTTAAGTCAGTAAGTAAGAAACAGATTTCCGTTTTGGCCTGGACTAAGAAAGTTTAGTCACTGATGTTTGAGCCAATAATGTTGATCCGGGAAGAGGTGAAGCCTCAGTTGTTGAATGAGAGTAGAGTGGGACACAGTGTCAAATGCCTGTGTACAGTCTAATGATGGTACAGTATTATGGCTATGGCAAGGTTTCTATTGAGGTTGGTTGCTGAATCGCTTTGCAACTTAGCTATGTTATGGTAGTAACTCATATCATCCGAACACCCACTTTGTTCTGGGGTATTACGTCATGTGTCTCGCAGTGTTTACGGATGTGGATGATGATTAGCTTCCCATATGTTTCTGAGATGTGGTTTAGGAGGCTGATGGGCCAGTAGTGTGCGGGTCCACTCAAGGAATGGAACAACGATTGCATGTTTCCACTCCTCTGGGAAGTATCTGAGGCGAGAGCATGAGTTAGAGGAGAAACATATAGGATTTTCTCGGAAGCTGTTTAAGTAGTACAAGATGTTGGCCTTGCCGGTTGCTTTGTTTTCCCCAAAATTTCAGTCAGGTATTTATATGTTGAAAAAATAATATTTTGTAAGTTTCCGATCAGGGGAGGAGTGGGGAGGTGGTGATACAGGGTCAGTGCATGCATTGTCACTTTGTAGGTAGTAGTCATATAAAATGTTTGCGTCATCTGCAGGAGTGAGAAGCTCATCGCCTCAGTGTATTTTCAACGATCTTGATTTGGTCTTATGACTGCGGACTAATTTCCAGAAGTCTTTGGGATCAGAATAGGGTGGTATCTCTATCTCCCTCCTCCCATATGTCAGAAATGATAAGGAATTGGATGATAAAAAAACAACAACTATTGGTGAATACCATGCAGATTGTGGTTACCTTCTTAAGACTTTCAAAGACAAATATTCTTCTGAATATGTAAGGTAAGTTGGGTAACTTAAAAATATTTGATCCTCCTGTCAAATTAATTCCTATCCAGCCTTTCTCACCTTTTCCTACATAAATATTCTTAGAGGCATGTTTTTTTATTTATTTTTTCTACAATACCACCTGAATTGGTTATCTATATTAACCTACCTGGACAAGGTCAACGAATTACACAGTTTCTTTCAGCTTCTAATTTTATCCTAGTTATTATTATTATTAAAAAAGGTGACAATTTCCTTGATCTTGAACAATTAATTAAATGTTACTTAAAGTCATCTATGTATTTCTAAGGTTTAATAGTCATCTGTAAAATCAGAAAGTTTAGGTTCGAACAAGGCTATTGAATGAAATTTCGATATTCAAAATTTATTTTTCAAAATTTTCGAGTTATTTAATTAAATTATAGTCTGATATCAAATGTAGAAAAACATTGCTAGTTTATCAGGATATATCTTTCGATTACGATATTATATATGGAAAGTGGCAGTACCCTTCGGACACTTACTGGAAGATTATTGTTTAAAAATAGAAAAAAAGATCCATTGGAAACCGTTAGAGAGAGAGTGAGGAGTCCATGCTGACCCATATATTTGGCAGACCTTATTTATTATACTTTCAGGAATAAATATTAAAAATGGGATGACAATTACTAAATATAAAAAAGTCATAAGGACTTCTCCTGGGTTATCAAACGACTATTTACAAAGTAATACATAACGATAAACGAGTAATCGATAACGAAAGCCATCTTAGTACAAATTTCTTTCCTTTTCAATGATGACCATTAATTCAAGATAAAGATGACTCCCTAGCATGATTACAAATCAATAATTCTCCAGGAAGAGTAAATAGCTTATGCTAAGCAAGGTTAACAACCTCAAATGTTGAGGTTTTCTTTAGAATACCTGTAAAAGAAAAAAAAAATCTATCTTATATCACAAGATCTGATTAAGAATATCAATAAGCTTTATAGCTTAAGGAAGACAAGTTGATTTATAAGAATCGAAATCCCTTTATTATATTGACTTTAAATCAAAATGTCTGAAAAAAAGATAATTCTGTTTTTATCTTTTGGCATTCTTTAACGCAAATCCAGCTGGCGCACTGAAAAGAAATTCACTTCCGTTAATATTCTACGTGCTACTAAGCAACTACCATAAAAAAATGTAATTTTATCTTAATGTGATTACAGTTATCATTTCTCTGGATTACAATAGATGGCCTGAATTAATGAGTTTAGGTAATGAAAATTTTAAATATTTATATAATAAAAACAGGCTGTACGTTTATGTTTTTTTTTTTACCCTATCCCAAGTTATTTCTGACATCCAGAAGAGCTATTCTATAAGTAACCGACCTATTCAAACCAGAGTGCGAGGGACGAGTTTACATTGCACAGGGTCAGAATAGAATTCACTCCAGTGAAATTGAAGGTGCCACTGCATACTAGAGGTTGCTCTTATCTCCCTCCACTACAATTCCCTCAGCGATGTGCGTGTCTGTAATTACTCACTAACTTATAAAACAATATATTTAAAAAAACGACAATGAATACGATGCTGAAATTATTAAAGGTGGTTCTCCTTAAGTGATGGATGAGCATTAAGGCTGAGTTTGTCAAAATTCAGACTCAAAAGAAGTTTAAAAAAAAATTTCCCAAACCTAAAAAAAAAGGTCTTCGAATAACTCGAAAAATATACATCTCCTACAAAAATTATAGCCGCAAGAAAGTTAAATTCTCGACTAAATAAAACTAAAATCATCTCAATTAGGCTGTAGCAATATTGCTCGTAACTGTTGGTCACCGTTCAAGCTGCCGTTTGGCCGTCACGAACTGACACGACGATGAACAACTACTACTACTAGTCGTCAGATAAACATTCTATATTCAATTTTTTATTTCTTCAAAATACTTTGATTGTACTAATTAATAACCATGTTATGTATTGTAATATTTCCAAATGTACTAATTAAATCAATAAAGATTAGGATAGAATCTGCTGATCCACTGAAAGCCAACGTCTTGCACGTTGCATCTCTTGATGACTCCAGAGAGATAAATAAGCGCAGATTGATACACCAAAGAGTGAATTTCCCCTTGAAGAAAACATTTCCTTAGGAGGCAGTGATTAACTATACGTATACATAGTGAATTAATACGTACTACTGCTATTTTTGGAAATGTATATTGATTTTTTTTCACTCTTCCTTCTGTGGATCTCTGCTGTAATTTGGATCACTGCTATACCTTTTCTTCCTTTCGTAATGGCTTACAGCTAGTTCCTGTAGGACTTGCCATCCCCTTCACGACCGTAGGCTAGTTCCTTACGGAGTGAAGTTTCCTTCCTCGGAGTATTTACGACCAGTTCCCGTAAGGTCATTCTGTCAATTTATCTCCTTACCGGCTATTAACCTTTACACACGCATCGTCGAGCCTTTCTGATGTGGAGCACCTATCATCTTCATTTGAAGTCAAAACTAATTAATTTAACACAACTTCGCCAAGGCCAAGTATCATCAAATATGGAATGGAAGGCTTCACCTTAATCTTAATGTGTCGAAGGCCTTTTACCATAAATATTAGGCAATAAATTTCGTATGAATAATATTAAATTAATTTCATAAAATGACAAATCGAAATTGGTATAATGATTTCCGTAATCTACTTAGAATAGCGCTGATCAACCACATCCTTCGATAAGCAAATATTATTCAAGGTTACGATATCTTGATATATCTATCGAGGCACAATGTTCAACTTTTCGTAAAATAAATTATCTCTAATTTTCTTTTTGGGTATTTTAAAACGAATTCCTTATCTTATCATGGGCTGATCCCATTAATGCGATCGACATGCTCCAACTTATTTCCTTTTTTAATTTTCTTTTGATTAAAGCGAAGGTTATTTATCAACCAGTATTACAGCCCATAATACAAAGATGTTACTTCATAATTAAAAGATATATACTTGTCGATTGTATTTAAATAGTGATTACCATTCCTCTGTGACATTTCTTCATTTATATTAGAAAACATCTTGAACACAAATGTTCAGTAATACAAACGAAAATGTTCATTCATGTTAACGGTGTCTAAATAATCGAGTTCTCAAAAACAAATATAATGAAATTTCTCTCGTAAAAAAATATTTCCCATTTGAAGATAATGGGGAAAGTTACCAGAAATAATAATCTGGTAAAACGCTCTTTTCTTTTCCATTTTTTTTTTTTACTTCAAAGGGAAATTTAATTTCCATTACTGATCCGATACTTGAGAATTCTAACCCGCCACAAAAACGAAAATTCATGTTCAAACAGGATTATCTTAGTTAATACTTAACATGAGTAAATTTTAAAGCTAGTTAAATTTCTATTATGTTTATTACTGGAGTTGTTTTGATAAGATACTTTCTTTTCCGAAGTTACAATTCATTATATACAAATACAAATATATACAATTTGTTGATTTTTTGCCCTTTTTGCTGGAACTGTCCTCCATTCTAAGGGATAGCTGAATATAATATTAAATTTTGAAATAGCACTGATTGATTGAAAATATGTGAGGTGCTGGGGCGCACTTCAATTTTTTGTCTTTTCACTTAATCAAAAAACATTAACTAAAAATCGTGAAAAAACTTGACGTGCCTCCGACCAATGAACTCTGGCACTGTGGGCAGTTCAAGGAGTTGTGCAGTTCCGGGGGCTTCTTCCTCTTCCACGATGTTGTGCGGACCATCCTCCGCAGCATGGTGTCCTGGAAACCCTGAAGGTGTCGCTGAGTGCCGTCAGAGAGGTAGGTGAAGAGTATAGGAGTATAGGCCCCGTATAGGAGCGTCGGCCTCAGAATGCTTTTCTCTACCTACAGTTTAAGCTGCAGAGATGTGAGGTGATGTGAGGAGGTGGTTTAGTCTGTAAGACCGCCTTCTTACAGTTCTCGTTTTCTGGTAGAGGTGGGTGGAGAACTTGAGATGGCGGTCCATCTTCACATCCAGATATACTATCGAATTTGAAGGGGAGATTATGGTGTTGTCAAGTTTGAACGACTTCGGGAGAGTGGATGGCTTGTGCTGTTGGTGAACGAACACGACGCAGTCTGTCTTAGCTGGATTTATAAAGATGTTGAGACTGACTAAGGCCTGCTACAAAAAAATTCCTTTATTAGGCTTTAGTCACTAGACATGAAGTAACCTAGCCTTCAGCTATGTTTTTCCTGATTTGATTCAATGTTGATGTAATGTTTTATTTTTAAAAAAAAGTAAATTTTAATTCTTTGCTATTTTTTGAGTCTCTTCAGTCACGTAAAGCTTCAAAACCCGCAAAGAAGTTCGTAGTGTTAGAAGATTTACGTCTTCAGGAAACATTAATGAACATAAGGAGGAAAAACATTTACGCTCTTACATTTTCTTTGGGATAAATACGTACTTGCGCCTGCTTTCCGAATTTAGATTTTTTTATTATAAAATAAATCAACAAATTATTTTCAAGATTTTTGGCTCGACTTACCTCAAGTCTTTTATTTTTTTAATATGATTAATCGGTTACACGTTAGCTGATCCAACGTTCTTGCCTTCATCTATCGTTTAACCTAATCGATTAAAATTCATTGTAGATATTCAACTAATTAAAAATTGTCTTTAATTAGGGTATTTAGTAAATAAATTATAATAAGCAATTACTTGAAATTAACAGAATATTTAATAATATCGCTTATCATTGATAAATTAATTGAAAACGTACTTGGATTAAGGTACTATGTGATATTTTAGAAAAAAAAGGGATTTATGCTTGGAAGAACATTTTATATAACATTTTCTACAAAACAAACCTCATTTAGATTTTCTAAACATTAGATTTTGGTAGTTTTCAGAAGTTAAAAATTGATTTTTCAAGTGTAAAATATAAATAAAAATCATTTAATTATTCAATTGTTTAGAGATAGAGAATTTTGAACGATTTAAGCTTGTATATATTGTAAAGCACTGTTAGTATGATATACAAAGTGGTGGAACATTCATTCAATTATTTTAAGAATTTACTCTCGAAAATCCATACATAGAATATTTTTAGCAAATTCTAATAATTTAACAGAAAAAAATTAATTATACACTTACAATATAAACCACATTTTTATTATACATTTCGAACTGTTAAATTGTATTTATGAACCAAATTGTGGCAGAATTTGTTTTAAAACGTTATTTTTTATTAAAAAATGGGAAGACATGAAACTTATTAAAGTGAAATAAGTTTATTGCTATTTATAAAACAAATATTTTGTCTTTTTTTACTCTGTTCATTGAAAACATCTGCAAGAAATTAATAGCAGTCTCTTGGTCATTTGAAAAGTCAATTTGAAATAATAATAAGCTATTGTTTACTGCGATCTGTTTATGTTATTATCTGTCCGTGTAAGATTTTTAGAAACAAAAATTATATTTTTTATTGTATCTAGCGATTAAAAAAAAACATTCGGACACCTCTATTCCATTCGTAATGAAATAAGAATGTTTCTCTGCAGTAAAAAAGGAGTAGCAATAAAAAAAGACTGATAACAAAAAAGATACCCTTCCAGGATACCTCGGTTTACTGGACCGCAAGGATGTCAGAAAGGATAGCTAAAATTAGGCTGGATGACAGACTCAAATTTTCGTTAAAGTCTATTTATAATTACAATATTTACATTTGCGATTGTGAACCAACAGACATTGGCTTCTATTTCCTAACCAATTTTAGCTTCCATTTCTGCTGAGGCGGGAAACTCCTACTCCTGCGAGATGCATCTCTCGGATTTAAAAACTTCTTCAGTTTAATGTGTGTTTTATTAACAGGAGCCGCAAAGTACCACGGATGACGTCTTTATTGTTCAGTACCCTTCTGTGCACTTCAGTACTCAGCTCTTTTTGAAAGAGAGCTATGAGGAGCAAAAACAAAAACGAAAAAATGAATTCCTTTTTTTTACGAGCAATAGTTTTTTTTTTTATATGAAAAACTACTTTCCTATCCATCACTACTAATTGGATCTAAAAGTTAAAAACCTTTTATGTTTCCTTACCTTCTTTAATGAAAAAAAAAAAAAAATGTAATTTTTGACTTTGACTTTTTGATATCACTTCTTTTTATTATTGACAAAATTTGGCTACTCTTTTTTTTCCTCCATTTGGGGGAGAATTTTTAAAAGAGAATTGTTTTTTGAGAGATCAAAATAAACAGTACTACAATGTGCTGTAAATATAACATCACAGTCACTAACAGTTTATTGCATTTCGAAGACCCCTAGTCCACCTTCTTTTCATACGGATCAGAGGTTTATCAAAAGTATGTAAGTGTTGGGAAGCAAGTTTTTTGAACAATCATAATTATTTGCCTTTATTGTATAATTATATTCATACAGTAGATATAATCATGGAGTAAATAATAACAACAGTGGGGATACCACGTGACTTGGCGCTCCGAACAGATAGAGTATGCAAACAACAGTCAGCCAGAGCCATCCCACGCGAATGGTCCCAACTAGTCGATGTTTTTACTTTTGAATCTAAGCAGGTCTTCATCATTTTGCTTTATATTGGCTTTGCTTTATTAGGTAATTATAAATCATATAAATACTATATGTTGTTTTAAGAATAAACCATCCATATTTTCTTAGGTTGTGACTGAACATCAAATTTCTTAGTAGATTCATCGGATGTTTCTTGGGCTGATATTGCCCCCTCCCCTCTTAAACCTGGTTTTAAAAAATACGTAACAATGATAACTATATTTAAAAATGATCAGATTAAAAAGTTAATACAAATTTATCAAGTAAGTATTATTTTATTAGATCTTGGTTTGTTTATCTGGCGACCATAAAGATATTTAAAAAATTTAATTATTTGAACTATATAAGAAAACTTTTTCCGTAATTATAATTCAAATCCGATCAAGTTAAAAAATACTTAAATCATATTAGAAATTGAAAATAATAGCGTAATATTAAAATTTATGAAAGATTTAATAAACTTAGTGTTGGCAGCAGTTAGTATGCTCAGTTTTCTACTATTATTTACAACATTTTAGCTAAATAAGAAATAGGATAATGGTGAAGATATATATCTCATTTAAAAACAGAATAAATACTTTAATGATGTTAAGTATCATTTCTGACGCTTTCAAAATTATTTTCATCTTACCAAAGCTAGGCAAAGAATCTCTTTACACAGTTGATATAATATAAGTATAACCGCATATAACTCAGTATGATAACAGAAGGAGAATGGAGAGAAAATTAACTAAATAATTATGATAGATAGAATGTATAGTTACTTATATAGTAACGAGTATTTCAGCTACTTCTAGACAGTCACTAGAGAAAGAGGAAAAATAAAATTTGAAAATCAATCCTAGCTAGTAGCAAAATTGTTTTTTGTCTTAAAATATGTCTGAAATATTTCTTTTTTCACAACTCATCACAGATATTGTTTTTAGACGAACAAAAAGATAAAAATTCTATATTAAAGAACTATAAAGTTTAGATAATTTTATTTCCATAATTGGTAGCGCATTTAACATCGATTCAAAGAATTTTGTTAGCTAATAACGAATTTTAAATTGTTACCTCACTTTTCTGTCGGAAGTATTTAAAAAAGTTAATGTACATATATATATGTTATAAATTGAAAAACCATGTATTATTTACATAGTTTGTAATATTAGTTATATACTAAATTGAAACAGGAAAAAGTTACCTACAATTTGATTCTAATAGCTATTTAGTTTTAGTGAAATGTACACGGGTCCTGGATTATAGGACGGAATGTAGTCCAGTCAAATGGGAACGGAATAAAGACCTTAAAAGTTTTTAAAAAGTTCTTAAAACTTTTTTTTTTTGGAGGGAGGGAGAAAGGAGGACTGGTCACGAATTCAATTTTTGTGACCTAAAATATTTCTGCTGAGACCATTTTATGGTTCCTGATTTACAGAATATTCCGAATGCTCCTTTAATCCAAACCCTTAAGGAACTCAATTTTGTTTAACTTAGTTTAGTTTAGGTTGATAATTATAAAAAAACAGTTTTGATGTTATATAAAGAACCGAAAAAAGATGTTTGTTAAATTTTTTTTTAAATAGCCGATTAAAATTGGAAGGCACAAAGTTGAAATTCATATTCAACATTCAGAAAAAAAAAGTTAGGAATAGCCTACTGTGTTAATGTTTCGTCTATTCACAATAAACGATCTGGTTTTAGTGTAATGTAGATATAATGCCTGTAAATTACTACTATAAATTAATTATTTAGTATTTAAAAAAAAACTTCTCGATTGGATTGCTAGCAGATGTAATACTGAAAGTAAATAGTTCTGATGTAATAGCTTCTTAAAATAATGGTAAATTAAAATTAATAAATAAGGTTGTAAAAATATTTATGTAATTACAATAATAGTTATAACTCTGAGATATCAAAAAGGGAGCAGCCTAAAAATAACTGAACCGTATTTTATTCAGACAAAAAGACACATTATTATACAAATTACATCAATTCATTCTTGATATAACTTTATGAGGTCCGTTAAAACGTCATGAAAATTCAAAACACAGATCAACAACACACAGAGGATATTGTGAATATTTTGGTTTTATTTACAAATTTAACACAACCCTAAACAGGCACAAGGCCAGTGTGGTCAGTTTTAGAAATCTCTACCTTGGAACCTTCATTCTACGTGATATTCGTGCCGTCGCAAAATTAATTAATTTAAGAAACTCACGTATTGATTTCAACCAGAATTATTTTTTTTCAAAATAAATTACGAAAACGCTCATAACAAATGTGATTTTTGACCTTGACCTCATTAAAGGTTATAAAAATAAACAACACCTATAATTGTACCGAATACCATTTAAATATGATAATTACATGTATAAATCATTTATAAATTAATCTAAAAAATGGAAAAAAAAGAATATTTATTATGATATAATTAGTTACAAAAGCCTTAAGTGGTCACTGGCTGCTAGAATTCTTGCGTTGATTCTTTAACAATATTCTGCTTAAGATAAATGATCAAATTTATTAGAACCATTATTATTATTTATTTTTTTTAAACATGGTAAAATCCTAGTTCGTCCCTTTTTCTTAGTAATGGAAAACTGGCCACATTCAATTCAGACATGTTGACTGACCTGGGCTTACCACCCCTGATACAGGAAGGAATGCTTCTATTTTTTGAGACCACAACTAACTGATTCCCTCCATTCCTCCAACCCTTTTATTTCTAAAGATTTCTGTCTCTATAACCCCTAATGATTTTCCCCAATCTCTATTGTCCAATCCCAGCTATCCCACTTTCTCGAACAGAATAACTTTCCACTCCGGTTTCCGGTACTCAGCCTGGCCTAATTAAGATCACCCAGTCATAATACCCAGATATCATTTCTTCAAAGCCTTCCTTCGATATCCTCCTTCCTAAATTTAACAGTGATTCTCTTCCATCTTGTGCTCTTCAATTGTTCCAATTAAGTATCATTCAATCGTTGTCCGACCCAGTACATGGTTGTCCCAAAAACTATTCTATAAAAACTAGTCCAATCTTGGTCCAGAGGCGTACCTCAAGGCTCCTCTTTATCCCCTTTCTTTTTTGCCATATATCTCAACGACCTTCCCCTCCTCATCCATTATTACCTGTCATACTGTCATTCCGAAACAACAGGAAGTAATTTCAATCTTCCAATCAATCCTATAATACCAAGGGTCCGTCCATCCGAATTCTTCCCTCTTCCTGAACAGCTGCGTTTGTCAAGTCCACAATCCTTACCTCACTAAGGAAGTAATACTCTCGTCATACACCATTAGTCGTCATTACACCCTTATTGAAATTCCAACTACCTCTTTCTCCTCCAGTCAGAATAATTTTTATATTATCATATTACATATTATTTAAAGTATTTTGTCCGTTTTTATTTATTTTATATTATATTATTACTCCTAATTTAAATATTAACACAATTAATTAATAACTCGTTAAAGATTGTATAGCAAGAGGACCATTCCATATCAAATCATTGGTATTTTTTACCAGTACATCTTTGATTGACATATCGCCTTTGGTTCATAATTATTATTTGGTAAAACACTGTACATTACTCAAAAATTTTAATAAATTGATAAAAAAATGTTTTTAAGTAGTTAAATTTGCATTTTTTGTGGTACTGAACATTATCAAAAGTACTTAAAAATCTACTTCTATAATATTTTTTGTAAACTTCTACTTCTCAATACGATAGTGATCCGTCCATCTTGGTTAAAGCGGGCACAGTCTGAGGGTTTGGGAGCTATGGAATACTCCCAAAAGGAAGGGATAGATCGGGAACCCTAAAATCCTTGAGGAGTGAGATCCTGAGGAGTCATCCTTCTTTTCTCTCTCCTTGATCAAATATATGAGAAATATATGTTTCTTTGGAAACCAGAACCTTTCCAGACAGAGAGTCTTACTTTCAGAGAAAGTTTGATTTAAAGAGTTCTTTTATGGCTGCAAAAAGAGTTCTTAAAGGTAAATCGAAATTAAATTATAAATTATTTAATCGGTAGGCCCAGTATTCTGTAAGGTGGGGAAGAAACCGTTAAATATTAATAAGTAGTTTAAATTGTAGAATAAAAAGCAACTTAAAATAGTGTTGCATTAAATAAACAATTATATTTTACGTTACTAAAATAAGTTGTCTTACCTTGCATAAAACTGATATTCAAAACTCATTTTAATATAACAATAATGGTAAATATAAAATCTCGAATTCATTTATCAGTTGGTATCGGAAGACGTAAATTCCAAAAACACTCCACTTTTCTTATATTGTCTGACGTCGAGATCAAACGTTATGTAAATTATTAAATATAGAAATGGTCTGTTAGTTATCTCTAAGAAGATATAATTCAGTATCATTAATTAAGATAAAATATTAAAAAAATTCTTCAGTTTTTTTCATTAAAGAGTCATATAATTGGTTAATTTACGTAATAATAACTATCATAGTAACAAAATATACATTAAAACTCTGTAATTTATTTATACGAGTATATTCATTATTATATGCGTGACAGACCACGTAGGCCTAAATCCTATTAGGAAATACATTGCGCGTTTCTTGACGTGTTTTTATTCGTAGGGTGGGTTCATCACTCCCACGCCTATTTTTTTAGTCAGTTTATTCATTACAGGAAACAAATCTTTATCAGTTTGCATCCTTCACTTATAGTAGAGATGACATTTAAGTAAAAGCAATTTGAGATGATTCCTAATTCCATAGGTATAAACTTAAAATATGACGGTAAAATAAAATGTATTATTATTTACTGCAATCAGTTCAACTTTTTCACTTTAATTTTAGTCAGCAGTGTAAATAAGTTATTTCAGTCATTAAATTTTCACAACTTTAAGCTTTGCTCCTTTAATGTATGAATTTATTCTACGTTTCATACTCTTTAATTTAAAAAATTTTAATATCATTAAGGATTATTATTAAAGGACTTGAAAATGTTGATCTCAATGAAAGCGTGAACAAATTAATATTATTAAATAAAAAGGGTCAAAATGAATAAAGTGGTGCTGAAGAAACGCTGTAGAAAAGGAAAATAAAATAAATATACAGTCAACATATCAATGAAGGAAAACAATCAACAAAGAATCACAAAAAGTTGAAAAGATGATGAATCATGAATTAAACCACATAGACATAGAACATTGAATTTTGAATTAAAATTATTTAATCTTGTAATTCACGTGAAACTCTTAAAAGTTTCAATGTCCATTGTCGTCATATAACAGGCTTACAATCTAGTTTCAAAATAATAGTTTCATTTCGATAAGATAATGATAATGAAAGTATTTATTAATTATTTACATTACAATTTACACACTTCATGGAGATTATGCTAGATAACAGTGTACCTAATTTTTCAAAAAAAACTCCGCTGTAAAAATAATTTGGGCTTTGCGGCAACCAAAAATTAAAAAAAAAATATCGACAAGGCTGTCCGCAAGGAAAGAATTCTCCGCGGTTTGCGTCTCAGGTCAACACGAAACATCTACAGCTGAGGAAAATCGCAGCTAAATTGGGCAGGGTGCCTATTAGTTCCCAATTGACAACGTTTACCACATTTAAAATACCACAACCACTATTCAAGCACTCTACCCTTGTTCATTAAAGAGGGACGGCACATGTCGGATTTACAGAATCCGATATTTTCGGTTCTTTTTTTTACTTTGTGTAAAGTCGGGGTCGAGGATTTCATTTTCTGATGCCTCCCTCGCCACGGACTCCAGAAGACTGCGAAGCCGCCCTACTATATTAACTATGCACGATGCAAGCTAGGACCTGGCCTGCCCCTAACATCACGTCAGAGTCGAGCACACGCTGGCCAGCCTCTGAGGAAAAATCAATCTTTCAAGAACTCCGGACGAAGCGATTACATGGTTTACACCATTTTCACCCACCGCTGAACCTGCACCGGGAAGCGGCTAGAAAACGTCACCGTGGGGGTGAAGACATCACCAGATAAGTCATTACTCTATTACCTATGAGACCCCAAGTTTGTTCTGGAATCATATTATTATAAATAAGTATTTAATCTAACATCACTAACAAGATCTTCGCCTCCAGGGACTAATACTTGAATTAATGAAAAATATATACATGTTTATTGATAAGCAAGTATCACATTTTCAACCCCCTTTGTTCCACAGTAATAATATACAATTCTCAAATACAATCGGGTTACCTGAAGTACTGCACGGACAGGTCTCGAAGTATACATTTTGGTACCTCGGGTGAGGAACCCCGAACAATTTCAAACCCGTTAAAGGTTTTTGAAATTTTTTTCACGTATTAGTTGTATAATTATAGATGAATTAGGAAGTTTTTTATTGATAAAACAGTGGCTTACGAAAAAAAAAATTACCCGTAAAAATAGAAATCCATTTTCTCATTATGAACTCTGCTTTTCCTAGCTCTCTTTCCAGGAAAATAGCTTCATCGCTCTGCACTTCGGCTTAGGAGAATTTACTTCCGTAGCACTTCGCGCGTTGGTTTAGTAAAAATCAATTTCAATTGCAGATTTTTTTTTAACTGAGAAGACCTTTCTGGCATTCTTGCGACTCCTGAAATGACTCCTGGAATGGGTAGCCTTTTTTTTATATCAAATCTGTTTATAGCAACTCTTTTTTTATTGCTGGGAAAAATAAAAATCCTTATTACATAATGAGTAGAAGGGAGGGGTCCTAATGCTTATTTTATTCATTACAATACCAAATATAATACTTTTTTTCTAAAATCTAGGTAACAGATCACTGCAAACAAAAGCTATATAAAATAAAATAGAATTAATCACTACTTAACTACATTGACGAATGAATATGAGTAAACAACGAATATTTAAAAATCAATCAAATCTTTCTGAAGCAAAGATTTCTAGTTATAGTAAAAATAAGTGTATAAATATGCTACTAAAATTGGGTTGAAATAAGACGTAATGTTCAATTTACCTAAGAATTGGAAGAATACCAACTTGATGAATGAAAAAAAAAATCTTTATCGTGAATAAATCTTAACATGTTTTACAATTAATAGTAATTAGTTCACTATTTTTACATTCAATCTTCATTTTAGGTTTATATTTAAAGCATGAATGTTTTGAAATAAGTTATCACTAATAGATTTCCCTTAAAATAATTTGTCACTTTATCAGATAAATAAATAATTGAATCAATTCTGAAAATTTAAGTAGAAATATGCAGCATTATTTACGGTAATATTCAATTACAAACCTTAATATTCAATGAATTTAATGGTAACTAAACAGAAAGCTGAAATAAAAATAAAACTAACGCACCAAAGAAACACAGTTATCCAAAGAGATAGGAATAGAGAATAATTAACAAGTAAAGTTTATAACAAAAATTAGGCTTAGCTGTTTTAGTTATTTCGGTAAAATACACAATATGTCTATGTTTACTTTCAAACTATAGTTTTAATAATGAAAAATCGCAAATAATCGAAGATAATATTTGTATTTATAAATACAAGAGAATCTTTTAAAGACAACAAAGTAATCCTAGGGGGATCAACTTGTGTACAAATGCAATATTGTAACAGTTTTACAACGCAGTTACTTTAGAAGATTATCAACAGGATATATATTTTCATGGTAAACAGTAGTAACAAAGGACTCAAAGCTCCGTACCTCAACTACTGAAATTGAGTTATAAATGCTAGGAATTGAGTTTCATAACTAACAACTCAAATCCAACAACACAGCACAACTCCTCCTCACTAGGAAAAAAATGAGTTAAATAATAACTAAATTGATTTTTTTTTTTTTTAGTATAAAAAATGGCAAGGGAAGTTACTTTATTGGATGGAGGATTTTCAACCCAGCTGGTAAAATACGTTGAAGAGGCCGTTGATGGAGATCCTCTTTGGACAGCGAAATTTCTTGCAAAAACTCCAGGAAAATGTGCACTTGTACACAGGGATTTTGTAATAGGTAGTTCCCTAAAAATTCAGATTGGTACTTAAATTAATGATTATAATACTGTGGTAATATTTTTTGGTCAGTTAATAATGCTCTTAATTGCTATAAAAAAAAAAATAATATTATAAATTCAGTGAATTTCAACAAACATTTTGGATATGGTATAAAGTAAATCTGTGGACAAACTTTCTTTTAAAATGATATCATTTCATATTTATCTGTGATTAACTTTTTTTACTGAATTAAAAATTAAAAGATTCAGTTTTATCAACAAATCCACTCCTATCTTCATTACTTAATAATCCTTAGAAAAAATAATGTAGAATGAATGGCAGTAAAATAATAATAGTATGCATACATCACTGATAAAATATAGACAATTTCTTTGTAACCAGTTATGAAACAAAAGGAGGAAGTTAAGTCACTAGTTTAAATTTTGTTTTTTTACTTTATTTATTTTATTCACAACTGTAAATAGCATCTTTACAACCAGCGAATAAGATGTACAGAGAAAAGAACGAAAAAAAAAAAGCGTCATAAAGGCACGAACGTTAAGGTCATCCCTCTGATACCTCTCCATTAAAATTGAAATTTAAAAATCAATTTAAGAGGTCCCTATTCTCTCGAGTTTGATAAATCTCGTGTTGATAATCCTTGAATTAGGGGGTTAGTGTGTATTGGAAGTGTGTCGTGAAACCTTTTATATAGTGAATTAATGGTTGTTTGTACGTAGGGAGTTCGTAAGTCTTTGTGTAAGTTCTTGTTACTGATGTAGGGGGGAGCGCTACTGATCAGTCTTAGTAATTTTGATTAAGATTTTTGCAGTTTCAGTAAGTTTGTTTTTTTGTTTTTTTTTTTAGTATATCTGTAAATTTGTGCACTGTAAGTCAAAATTGGTCTGTGAAGGTAAGTATAAATCTTTAGTTTTTCCGAAAGTGGTAATTTTGATCGTTTATTTAAAAGATAAAATAATAATTTAAGTCAGAAGTTTAGCTATTGTTTTTTTATTTTTATGTGGGAAGTCAATGAAAGTCGTTTGTCCAATGTTAATCCAAAGTATTTTAATCTTTGAAGGTGTTAAACTTCGTTCGTTTAAAAAAACAGGAGGACATAGACCACGACGGAGGGTAAACGTTATTTGCACTGATTTCCATTTGATACATCATTCATGGATGTGAGCTAGGTGTATTTGTAATCGTTCTGAGGCTTGTGCTGGGTCACCATGCTTGGCTAAAATGGCTGTATCGTCAGCATATGTGACTGTGAGAGTGTGATATATATGTATCTGACCATTGTGGGTATATCGGAGCCATATAAAGTGTATAGTTAAGGCGCTAGTATAGATCCCTGGGGAACTCCAGCTTCTGCTGCGAAATATGAGGAGAGTGAGGAGCCCTGTCAAATCCGAAGGTATCTCTCTTCTAAATAAGATAGATAATAGGTGCTGGGAAGAACTCTTTTCAGTTCATAAAGGAGTCCTGCAAGCCAAACTCGTTCGAAGCTTGCTGTTTAAATGTCATTTTTTTATACAGATGAAATTAAAAAAATAAAATAAGTAACAATAATAAAACATATTTTTCATTTCTTTTTACAAAATAATATAGATTAAAAAATAAATGGCAATTTTATCTTTTTACTTGTTATGTGGAAGCTGGGTCAAACATAATAACAACGGGATCTTACCAGTCTACAGTTGAAGGTTATAAAAATTACCTTAATCTGGAAAAGGAGGAATCTCTTGAGGTTATAAGGAACTCAGTGCGATTAGCTAGGAAAGGAATAGAAATGGCACAACAGCAAACAGGTAATTTAATTTGTTATTAAAATTAAGTATTATAACTCCGCACTTATTTCATTTTTAGAAGAAAAAGCCGGAACGATAAAAATCACGACCAAATCAACGCTAAAAGCTGTTATGACATTAATTAGATTTTACTTTCACTAACATATGTATGAAATATATATTATGGGAAAGTATTGTTATCTTGACTAATTGTTTTTAAACGCAAAAAGATGAAGGTTGGTAAGTGGAGGAGCATCACACAAGCACCAGAAGTTTTCCTATTCTCACATGAACAATTGTACTCTATATAAAATTCAACTTTTACGTTTCAGTAATTTGTTGAGCTACTACCTTTTTCTTATAAGTCAAATTAATCAATTGTACGCCAATAAAATAGAAGCATGATTTGAATGTGTAAAATCGGAATCGAATATAATGAGTTACCTTTAATTGTAAGAACCATTTCCGGACAACTTGACTAAAAGCCAAAGTGTGAAGAACTGGATCAAAGATTTGTTATTTTCTACCAAAAAAATAATAATAAATAAACTTAAGTATGATAAACATATTTGGGGGCGTCTATGGTGCAGAAATTTGGAACCCTGAAGGAATAAAAGGCCGGATTCGAACTCAAGAAATTAAAACTTCCCCCTTCCTCCCTTATGTCAGAAATGACCAGAAAGGGGGTTATAAAAAGTAAAATAATAAATTCTTTACCCGTACCGTCAATTCCAAAATTACAGCACTTCAAACATTTCATGATGTGTTAAACGTAAAATGTTTTACCATGTTAAATGTTATAAGTATAGGATTGAGAGCAGCTCTACTTGAATTCATGTTAAATGCATAAGAGCTCCTAGTGGATTTCCTGAGCAACTTGTTTTGTAACCTTTCCTTCCAAAACTTCATGTTATTGTTTACTTCTAAGTTTTGATTAAAGTAATTTATTACAATATGCTTAAATTGAGTGAAAAGTGAATGTTTAGCTACTGAGTGTCTTGTTGATCTTCTAACTTGTGAGGAAGAGAACCAAGATGAGCTAGTTGACAACTGTCATTATTTAATTAATATTATTGTCACCCCTTTATTAGTTATAAAAATATCCAAAACAATACTAACACAACAAACAAAATGGAGACGAGCACAGCTGGTCTATTGTGTGACGGACCCCACTCTCCATTTAACAGACCAAGTAACAGACTCAACTATGTTATATGTTACATCGTTTTAACATGCTAAAATAAGGAAATACTTCGCCATTTAACATGTTAAACTAAATATCATGAATGCCCCTACTATATACGTTTCCTAGTCTATTCACATAGTTCAATAAACTCATTCTGAAGCTTTTCACTAAACAAACGCTTTCTTTTCCGCATTTGATTAAATGAAGTTTGACAATAAAACATATAAACATTCCAAACTGGTAAACTATTTTATGAAACACAAAGTAAACAAGTTACTTGTTTCAGAAATGGTGAGGTGATTTGGGTATGTCGTTTATACAGTGTTGCTGTCAGTCTTTCAAAAGACAGTACATATCAAATTTTCCTATAGCTTAAAGATTTGTAGAGCTTCGAAAAATTATCCTATCATCACCATAGTTTCAGAAATCCATATTTTTTATTACTCCGACCACCATACCGGACGCAGTGCTCTACCCCTGACTCTCCTGGAGAAACCTCTAAGGATAGCTCTATGGTAATAACAATAATAAAAATGGTCTTATTCCGGAGTAGACCAGCATGATGGATTTAGACTTTTCTTTAAACTACCTGAAACAGACATAGAAAGAAGTCTTGCTCGGGACTGCGATCATCGTTAGAAAGTTTATGTACATAAAAGATTAAATTTGTTCATGTCTCACCATTGTCGAGTGTCGATAATAAGATAAATATTTTAAATAATAATAATAATTCTATAATGATAACCCTATTATAACGTACTTGTTTTGCAGTATAGTTGAACCATGGGCTGAAATAACATTGGATGTTACAATTTTTTATTGAATTATTCCATATTACAGTTTTTTTTATTCCATTACGCACAATAAACTATTATTTTAAGAACAGCTTAGTGTACGTTCCAATGAATATATTGAAGATACTCAAAATCTTAGCATAAAGCTGTGCGTGTCACAGAAGACATCATTAATCAGAAGGAAATAAGAGTCAGACATCATTTGGCGTCCTGCACAGTTTGAAAATTGCAACTTACAACGACATTTCAGCTCATGTTTTAATTATTAAATTCTAATTTTATTATTTAATAAGGAATTGATGAATTTCAGGGGAAAAATATAATGTACAAGTAGCAGGATCAGTAGGTCCTTATGGGGCTTATCTTCATGACGGCTCAGAGTACACAGGGTCTTACACAGATAAAGTTACAACTGAAAAACTGATAGCTTTCCATAGGCCGAGAGTGCAGGCTCTTATCGAAGCAGGTGTCGATATACTTGCTTTCGAAACTGTCCCTTGCTACAAGGAAGCAGAAGCATTGATAAAACTGTTGCGAGAATTCCCGCAAGGAAAGGCATGGATATCGTTTTCAGTCAGGGTATGAAAATAGTTCGTTTTCACATATGTATTATCATTTGGCCTTCTATTCATGTTGATAGTTGAATTGATTTTCAGAATTCAAGTTCAGTTAGCAACGGAGAAAACTTCCAAGAAAATGTACTCAAGTGTTGGAAAGAATCGAACCAATTGGTAGCAATAGGAGCCAATTGCTTCCACCCATCCTTGGTCGGACCCCTCTTCAGGGACTTGAGAAGGAATCAACCGGATCTTCCGTTAATCGTCTATCCAAATAATGGAGAGAAATACGATGTTCACGCAGGAAGGTATTAAAATATCTTTCAAATAATCCTTATGATATTCTGAACGCAATATGTTTTTTATTTTTTTGAAAAATTTTTTCAGTCTTATTGGTTTCGAGCATACTCTGAACAAAGCTATTGCAAGGATAGGTTTAAGCTTGTTGACCAGTCTCCTTAAGCACACGCAATCTGACAGAAGGAGAACATATCAATTTTAACGACTATTAATATTATAAGACATTTAACATACAATTCTTAGTCTTATTTCAATTCATCAATTAATACTTGAAATACATAGAAAACAAAATAAATGGTATGACTATAACATAGGAACTGAGAAATTTAAAATTTGTGATTTGAAAAGGTTCTTATATAGATTAGAGGCAATCACGGGTAATGAGGGTTATAAGACACACTGCACTGCAACCTATCCTACTAGTTTTTTGTTCAATGGTTGGTTGGTTACTGATGCTGCGACTTTTGTAAATTAGTTTCTTTTCTTTTTAAAGTTATTTGTGGTCTCAGAAGTTGTTATTCTTATTTGTCTTATTTATTCAAAATTATTGTCAAAAAACACAAAGATAAAACCTGGAAATTTCCTTCTACGGCAGAAAACGTAGTCATTTTTTCAAAATTTATTCCGATCTGAACTGAAAAGGGTCCGTTGGAATTTGTTTGTCTCCTGAGAGTCTAATCGTAGTGACAGTATAGCTTATAGCTCATGTTTTATCATATTTATTTTTATAATTTTTTTAATTATTGCGTTAATTAAATTACAACTGTCGACGTCCGCTCCCTAAACTTGCTCAAGAGATAAGCATACCCGCTATGCATTCTTTTATTTGATGATAGAACTCATATTTCCATAAATATGAAATAGTTTACAGAAGTAATGTTCATTTTCAAAATGTAATATTTTTATTTTAATAAATTTTGGAAGTCGAATAAGGAGCATTCTATCACTTGATAGATTAAGTCTACCTAAAAATTATTATTAATAATTAAAAAAATCCAAAATTTCAAGTTTTGGAATGAATTAAATAATTCTATAATTATATTATTTCAATTTCTTGAGACAAGGTAATTATTTAATAAATAAATCAAAAATGTGTATCCTTTTTTGTCTCAACACTTTTTATTTTTCACCAGTCCAACGTTTCGGCCATTCTAGCCATCCTCAAGGACATCTTCGATTATAATTTCTTCCTCCCATTAATTTAGAGTTTCTTTTGCAGGCTATTCTGCCCAGGGCATTTCATTTATTATAAGTTAAACTCCCTATTCCTAGTACGCTTACGGCAGACTCATGCCATCATTGATGACACCGCCTTCAGCGGACCCGGCAACTTATCTTATAATGCCACTCTGGTAAACCAAGATCAATATTTGTCTGCATATATACATCCATTTTTGTTTTATATATTTAATTTGTTTATGTTTATTTTTCTAGGAGGTCAGAAAAAATTATTATAAGTTAAAGGCTATTTTTTAAAATTTAAAATCATAAATATTTAATTCATCTTATATAAGATTATCCACACAAATTCACTACCATATAACAAACCATTTATAACGTTATATGTAACACTGTTTCAACACAATACAAAATAAATTCAAATAATTTTTGTAACCTATCAGTTAAGAACAGAATATAGTACTTTTTTCCCGTGCATTTTTTTAACATTAGGTTAAGATGTACTAGAGATGAAAAATGTTAGACTGCCATGACAATGAGAATTGAAGTGCTCATAACAAGTATAACATTAGTAAAACATTGTAATATATCTAATTAAACATGTTATTCTGACAGAATTGCTTCTGTAAAAAGGACAAATCCTGTAATTACTAGAAATTGTTTTGAGCTGGCTTTGTTTGTAAACTTTTTTTTCCATGAAAAACCTAGATTGTTTGTAATTTTGAGAATCTGTTACGCTTCCTGATTAAGTTTCAGATAGTTTAACTATTTATTATCAATTATTGTTCTTATCAAAATACTCAATTTGTCGAAATTCGTGTTTAGATCATCTACAATTAGGCAAGCTCAGTTACACATATTAATATCAATATAATAGTAATTTAGAAATGATGTGTATTACAGGTGGCTGAACTCCGAAAACTGCGTAAGTGTCGAGACATACGTGAACGAATGGATTGACATGGGAATACCTTACGTAGGAGGATGCTGTAGAACTGACGACAATGATATACGAAGAATGTCATTCGAAATCAAAAAGTGGGAGGAAAGGAATCTCGAACTTTAAAGAACTATTTCTATGTGTCATAACATCATGTTTCATACTTTACAATTAACTACAAAAGAAAATATGTATATAAATGTCTTTCATTTTTTCAATACATAGGTTACACATCAGGGAACACTTTGCTTGTAATATTCAGTTCATAACAACTATTATCGAACTTATTATTAAATGTTTTATAATATTTCAATTCTTCTTTTTGTTACCTCATATTAAATCCTTTGTGATGTAAATACCTCATTTAATAGCTGTGACATTGACATTTTACGGACATTATTGATTTTAAATAAATACATAATTGATAGTTATTAAAAGCAAAATAATGCAAGAACGTTTTCGAAATAATTTTTTTTTTTATTAATTTATTTATTGTTATTTACAACTGTATACATATATGAAAAAATATGTACAAGTAAATTTGCTGTAGGTGACATAGTGGCATGATACAAACATGTGGAGAATCTACCCACTGATAGAACTCCAATTTTTCGAAATATAAATCCAAAATTTATAGAATACTTCTATAGAGAATACTTCTATATGTGTTGTAAGATTAAACAATTCAGAATAAAAGTCAGCATCAAGTGTCCTCAGTGATATCGGTGACTTCATTCATATATATATATATTATATTTACGCAAATTTACTTTTTAGTTATAATATATAATTATATACAATTTACAATTAAAAATTTTATAAATATAAAAGTTTTGTCTAACTATATATAATACGGCTGGGCAGAAAATTGTTTTCAGTTATACTGTAGCCGTGAGTCAACCCTGTGGGATCTAGAGCCCCCTTGGGGTCCACCCAGCCTCATAAATTTGGTACCCTTAATTGGATTAAATCTAGCGGCCGAGCGTGATTCTGATCAAATCACCTCCTTGTACAACTGTTGATCTAGTAACAGTACTCCCTTACAAAGTACTGAACCCCTGTTCAACCCCTTCATGGGTTGTAGTGGTACAAATTTTAACTTTTTTAATTTAATAACTAAATATATAACGATTTTGCCTATTTATCTTCCCGCGTGTCCAACTATAGTTGGCATTCGTTGTTGTGTTGAGGCTTTCTCAATACATTGTGGTATATCCGGGAGCAACCAAGCTGAAATTCGGAATCTGGTGTTGTTTTGGAAATTTGACAACTCCAAAAAAGTGGTGAAGGGATGGGAACTGAATTTCAGTCAAATAGACGAAATTTGTGGAACACTACAAAAATCTTTTCGGTTTATTCTCTCTTTGCAAAGTACTAACATATTTCTGCCTAATCTATGAACTGTAGTGATCCAACTTTATTTTTTTATTTCCTCTGCAACTACTGAAGAACAGAACTTTTAACTGAATTTTAATTTATAGTTGTTCAAATCGCAAGGACAGGTGAGACTATGTCAGTTAAAACAAGAAAGTTTAAAGCTTGTTTCATTAAATTTTCATGTCGTATACAATCTGTATTCCAAGAGACCTAAGATTTTTGTTAGTTTTAACCTTATGTAATCCCGTTGTGGATCTTTTTCGAGTTTTTTCTTCGATACTCGAACGTTATCAGAATTAAACAATCAGGTACAATTCTCGGTCACTGCACATTCAATAAGTATAGTGAAATATAAACTGTACAAAAATACTTAAATGAAGGATTAAATTATTATAAGTAAACAACCTAAGGAACTAATTTTTTGTTATAGACTACTTAGGGAAGAATGTAACCTCCCCTATGTTGCTAATTACCTGGACATTTATCATTATAGTTAAAATAATTGACCTAAACATAAAAATAACATCCATCTTGCTCTGGTAGTCTATTGTTGGTATTGCTCTCTTGTCAAATATTTTTTATTATAATATACAAATATACAATCTAATTACAAATTAGTACGTGCTAATGAAAGAATGAAGAAAAAAATTCAAGCTGCTGACCATTGGCTTGGTAGCTGTCTGAAAACAAAATAAAGAGAAGATAAGCTTTACCTCATTTTTTATAACCTGATGGCCTAAGCCTCGCCACAGAGCTTGAAGGAAGAAGTATCATGAGGATGGAGTGCTGGTAAAAGTTAAGCCAAAAAGGCAGGATTAATGGGCAAACCCTTCCTTCGGGAAGGGTGAGCATGCCAGAGAGGGTGGTGTCCCTACTAGTACAAGAGCCGAGAAGAAAAAAAGGCAGTTGTCTCACCCCAATTTTTGATTACTTTAATGAAAACTGTGAATAATTACTAGTCTAAACTGATGAATCTGCCAAGTATAAGTAGCGGGAATAAGAAATGGCGGCTGTTTCAAAACATTAATTATTCATTCGGAGCTCTATATCTTAAAAACTACCAACAACAATAGAAAATCTGAAACAACATTATTTAAAGAAGAGTAAATTTGCTGAAATATTAGCCCTAAAAGAGCTATTTACGTTCAATAGTTCTCGAGATATAGCCTTTTAAAATCAACATTTCATAAAAATGTACTGAAATATCAGTAGTTAGTGAATCTATTTTGAGAACTCTATATCTCAATAACCATTCAATGTACAAATGTCTATTAGCACTCAAATTAAAGCTAAATAATTGTACTATAAAGTAGTTTATGACCTTTACCTTCGTAGGTTTAGTAGTTTTCATGATATTTTCTAAAATAAATTATAGTTGTTCGGACATTTACATTAGTTGTTCGGATTGATTTATGAAAAACCTTATTTCAGAAACCATTGGACGAACAGATGCCTGTCAGCACTCAAATTAAAGCTAGTTAAATTTACTATAAAATAGATTATAACGTTTTTCTTTGTAAGTGTAGTAGTTTTTATGATATTTAACAAAATAAACTCACAAAATGATAATTTCTAGTTGTTCGTATAAAATGTTAGATTTTTGATAAAATATATCTCTAAGATAACATAAGATACACATATGTCTGGGAACACCCAAAATAAAGAAAATTTAACTTACTATAAAGTAGTTAATGACACGTATCTTCGTAGGAGGTAGTAGTTTTTATGATATTCACATATGAATATAAATTTGTCAAATGAAAATTTGTCCAAACAACTATAAATCAATATATTTTAGCAAATATCATGAAAACTACTACTCCTAGGAAAATAAACGTCATAAACTACTTTATAGCTCATTAAACTAGCTTTAATTTGAGTGCTAATAGACATCTGTACGTCAAATGGTTTTTGAGAGATAGATTTATAAAAATAAATTCACCAACTACTGTTCTTCCAGTACGTTCCATACAATATTTTTATGAAATGTTGCTTTTTAAAAAGCTATATCTGAAGAACTATTGAACTAGTAAATAGCTCTACTAGGGCTCACATTTTAGAAAATTTACTCTACTTTAAATGATGCTCTCTTAAATTTTCTATTGTTGTTGGTAGTTGTAAAGATATAAAGCTTCGAATAAAAAATTAATCATTTTTAACGTTTTGAAACAGCCGCCATTTCTTATTCCCCCTACCTATACTTGGCAGACTCATCAATTTTGACTAGTAATTATACATAGTTTTCAATTAAGTAATCAAAAATTGGGGTGAAATAACTGCCTTTTTTCACCTCTTGGGCTGATGTACAATACTGAGTTACTTTATTTATTGGCTCCTTGGGGGAAGTTATTGTGTGTATAGCGGAGAGGTTATTTGTTAAAGAATTTGTTCTTAAGAAAAGGATGGATTTTTATTGTTGGAAAACCTAATTATTATATCATCTACTACATTTTTTATTAAGTTCATATTAAAAAATAATAACGCACAAATATCTATTCTATATAAAAAAAAAAAATTAACAAAACGTTGAGATCCAATTTGTTTTATGAGTAACGCGAACAAGCCCATTCGCCTTGCGGTGGTTGCTTGATAGCCAAATGAATTGAGCTAATTTTTTAACCGACCAATTATATAATATAAAAATCGATTTTAAAACTCTGAAACGATCACAAACAGATGATTGAGACGTGCAGTGAATAAGAAAACAACTCAATTTCTAAATGAACCCTGTAAATATCCAAAGCTACACTTGTTGAAACACAATATGAATAACATTAAGTTATTGGACGGAGGATTTTCCAACCAGTTGGCTAAATATGTTAATGGAGACATAGATGGGCATCCATTGTGGACGTCCAAATTTGTGGTCACGGATAAAGAAAAATGTATAAATGCTCACAGGGATTTTATAAGAGGTAAATTTAATAAAAACATTTAATTAAAACATGATGTATCTTGAGACAGTGGCGAACATGGGACCCCTTTACCCAAAATGTGTTGGAAATTTTTAATCTGTAAATTATTAGTCAGTAATTACTTCATCAAAAAATAAAGCTTAAATTTGGGTTACCAAAAAGATTTGGTTTCAGCAATCAACATTGTAGAGTACAATAAGTTGTATGAGAAAAGAGAGTAGTCACTAATATGTCATACTGTCATAAGAGTGTGTCAATTACGCTATTCATACTTAAATCAACTTAAAGCCAAAATATCATTAAAATGCCCAAAAAGGGCTTCGTTAGAAGAGATCTGGATATGGATTGTTGTATTCTATATCCATCTATTTTAAAGTCATTCTATCCTATAGTCTTCGCTTTGGAGGTTATCCATAAAATGTTTTTAGGCCTCTCCTTCGGGGCTACAAAGATAGGATAAGACTATGATTGGTATCATGAATGTAAATAGACCAGAATGGATCTGATTTTGTCTACTAAGAACAAAATTTTATATTTCGTAAAATTCTGTCCGTCCCGGGCAAAAGGACGTAACCAATAAATATTAATCATCCAGAAAAAATGTAATAAGAGGTAATTGCCTGACTATAAAATTTCAATTTGCATTTAACATAATGAAAATAAAAACAGAAAATAAAACATATAAGAAATTAAAATAGCATAATGTAATATGCTACGGTTGTGTTAGTAATTAATGACAACGTTCCCACATTTGTACTTTGTATTTGTACACTGGGTCTTCTTCTATTATGGTACAGTTCAACATATCGGATCTGTTATCTTTCTTTAACATTTTCAGCATTCTCTTTTTCAGATTCAACATGCGAGATTGGAGTCTAACTTTAGAAATACATGACCGCGTTTTCTTACACAAATGTAATTGACACATTTTTATTATTTCATTGATAAACATTTAGGAACACCATGAAAAAGCAATTTCAGATACAATAAATAACAACTTGAAAGACAAATTCATAAAAAAATTACAACACAAGTAACAAGCATGAAAAGTTACAGAGCAGTGTTTGTCATATCCACCACTTACAGAGCTTGTGGCCGCCCGTCATCTATATAAGTACCTACCTAGTAAAACTAATAATCTTGTCCATTTCGTCTATTTTATCTAGCAGATTGGATAAAATAAACAAAGTCCATTTTGCAATAGTACTATATATTTTATATATTAAATATTTTGAAGGCAAAATTGATGTGATACTATCTTTAAATATCTGCTGTGTCCCATCACACAATTTTTCTTACCACTTTCAGAACAATACAATTCCTTGCTTTATCTTCACTAATAATGGTCAGTTAAATTTTTTAGTTTTAATAGTTCTTTTTTTTATTTTGTATTATTTAATACTTTAATTATCATTTTTTTTCTGACCTCCTTTATTGAAAATATATGTATAACAATATTAATATATACCTGAGTATATAAACATGTAACTGGTGCCCTTCCTTTGCCATATGGCAAAATGTATTGATTTCGAATTACTTGGAAAATTAATAAATCAAATGTTAAAGGGTTTCTATGGGAAACAGAAATATTCTTTTAAAACTAAGGTAGAAACTTTGTTTCTAATTCAAAAATACACAGTATCTTTGCTAATACTGGTCTGACTTAAACAATGTTTGTTTTTTTTAATTTGTTTTACAGAGAATGTATTTGTTTTTCAAATATCTAAACGAAAACATCGTCAAAAGTCAGATCAAATACTTTTCTTGGACTAAGTGATCT
>NW_027104988.1:1611885-1623251 GCF_000696795.3 Halyomorpha halys | reverse complement strand
ATATATAGCCACAAATTTAAGTAGCTTGAATCATTTCGTACTTAATTTTGACTGCCACTACGACCATTTTCTCCTAAATTACAAAAGTCAAGTAGACCATTTATAATATTATTTTATGAAAGATTACAAAATGGCTATAGAGTATGAAGATTGCACATTCTAACTTAAAATATCCCATATATTCCACACTTTTCCTTCCCAGGTAAGCTCTTCCATAAGGGAAACTTATTCCCTAGCAGCATATTACCCCAAGAGTACATCATTATTCGGTACTATAAACTGGTTGTTAGAAAATTGTAAGGAATAAAAGCACCAACAATTCACCTACTCCATAGACTAATGAGATAATAAGAAATATTCTTATTCATCACTGATAGGATAATAGTTTTAAGTTCTATTTTGAGATTAATGGCACCACTGTAATTCTAACAATAACTCATCAACATATATACTGTTCGAAAAATATTGCAACAAAATCATTAAATACTGTAATATTTAAGGTTACTGATGATTTGGATATAAAAAAAAAACCTGGTGAGGTGCGAACCATCACACTCTATTCACTTGACACCTTATTTTGAGTTTAAATTACGCAATTTTCAGAAGAGATATTCCTAAATTATTTACTGTGGCAATACTTTCCCGGACTAATATTCCAAATAACCCTTTAAATTGACCCATTGACTAACTCCAATTTCAACACTTTTCCAGACAAGTACTTTTAATAATATTTCTTATTCAAAAATTTTAGCATTCATCTACTGCTAAAGTATGGCAGAAATATAAAAGGTAATTAAAATTTACATTGTGCTTTCAACCATTTATTCAATGCTAAATTGTTATTTTATCAATATTGAAAATATTAAGGAAGACTTTATCGAGTTAGTCATCCTGTAAATTCCTCCTCTGACACCTGTGTGCTGTATAAGTCCATCTAGCCCACCTGTTCCTTTCCTTGGCTAGTCTTCTCATCTCCGGGATGGTGTGTCCTTTTCCTGCCCCTAGCTTTCCAATGTAATCAGAGTACACGCACCTGGGTCTACTACGAGCCCGTCTTCCTTCCGGCCTAGCTTCCAAATCTTATCTGGCTTTTCTGGTTTCGTCCATTCCACAGACGTGTCCATACCGTTTTATTTGCCGCCCTAGCATGGTGTCACGCACTGATTTCAAACCCAGATCCTCCCGAATTCTTTCATTTTTGACGCAGTCCCTTTTGGTCTTACCAACTATTCTTCGGAAGAATCATTTCTGTTGATGTTATCCTAGTTATGTGCTTGTCGAGGGCTGTCCAGCTTTCTTACCCATAATCTTTCATTCCCAGGAGCTTTATTTTGGCATCTGTGCTTACTTCTTGCTTGCCTACAAGAGTTTTGTAAATCTGATGGTATACTCTATGGGCCTTCTTCACTCGATTCAGAACCACCTGGTCTATTTTAACATCTTTACTTATTATGGTCCCTAGATACGTATAAGTATTCGTAAGTTCAAGGGGTTCACCATTACACAACATCCTAGGCTCAGCGTTTTCTCTTTCAACACACATGATTTTACTTTTGTTAGGGTTTATTTGTAAACCTCTTATCTTCAGTTCCCCACTCCATTAATGCAAAGATGTCTGAAGAACCTCCAGAGTCAGCTAGTAGTACGATATCATCCGCATTCATCATCGTTTGAGCCAATACTGGAGTTAGGATCCAAAAACCTACTTTTGCTCTTGGGCATCTCCTTTTCCACGCCTTCCATATCTCATCCATAAGGAGGGTAAATAGCAGTGGGCTTATTAGTGGTTGTCTTCCTGCTTTACTTCCTTATAAAAGGACTACCCGCACGGATTAGTGGATGCACTTCACCAGTGGGGATTGACGATCCTCCTGTCTCCTGAGTTGAGTACACATAACAAAACAGTACACTATACACAAACACTGACACTAAAGACAAATACAGTATACACCCCAGGATCACCTCTCCTGGGAAGACTCAATGGTGTGAGTATAACCGCCAGCCAACCTGTCATCCCTGGACTAGGGGGCTCCATCACTGCGCTAATCACCCGTATAGAGAATAAATGATTCAAAGGAACTTACAGAAACAAGGAACTACGATTTGCCACTTAGAATATAAGATCGCTTCTGTAAATTGAAAGGCTCAAATACGAGGGTGGTCTGAAAAGTTTCCGACCTGACAAAAATACAAGACATTTTTTTTTTATTTTTCAACATAGTCTCCTTGTAACTCTTTACACACTTCTCCCAGCGATGCTCCCATCTCTGTAACCCGTCCAAGGTAGATTTTATTGAAAAATTTACTGTCACATCCCTGACATACAACCGTCTTAATTATGTAATTATTAATTTTCATTTTTGAGCTAGAACACAGACACACGTAGAATTTTGTGGAACTTGTTTATTTGGACTTAGAGGACCTTAAACTGTGTATTTCCATCCAAAATACCAAGTCGAAATTTTTCACGATCGCAGTGCTTTCCTTATTATATATACCATGTACAGATATGTGAAATAAAAAAAAAAAACTATTTATATAAAACATAAAATTTTAACAAAAAAAAATACATATTTTTCAGCAGGAGCAGAAATTATAAGAACAGCCACATACTATGCGAGCATAGAGGGTTATGCAAAACACTTACGCCTGACAAAGGAGCAAGCAATCAAAGCTATCAAAGATGCAGTTGTAGTTGCTAAGACTGCTATCAAGATGGAAGAAGAGAAAACTGGTCTTTATTCTAATTTGATACTGCTTTATTAGATAATGAAATTTTCAACTCATTAAAATAAAAATATTGAGGACTATTATTCCAATGAAAGGAATAAATTTTGCAGGTATACATAAAGAAATACTTGTCGTCGGCTCAGCCGGTCCGTACGCAGTCAAGTACCACGAGGGTTCGGAATATACAGGCTCCTACGCGGATCAAGTGAGTGAAGACCAACTATTAGATTGGCATAGGCCAAAGATTGAAGCTCTAATCTCTGGAGGTGTTGATTTGTTAGCGTTTGAAACAATACCTTGTAAAAAAGAAGCAATAGCATTGACCAAACTACTTCAAGAATTCCCTAATACAAGAGCCTGGATTTCTTTTAGCATAAAAGTGAGTTTTCAGGATTCTGAATGTATAAGATACCAGAATGATTTTTAACAGAATGACAGTTTATTGCAAAACAACATTTTGGAACTTTCTTCATTGATTTTGTTGCATAAGGGTAAATACATATGAATTGAGCGATTTTCCATTATTATAATGAGGTGTAGATAGTTGACCGTAGAGTACTGATTGGAGAAGATGGTCGGGGGATGCGGTAAGGAAAACAAATAAACAAAAAAAATGTATTTATGCCGACGTTTCTACCAGAGTTTCAGCACTTCATTAGGGAGTCCAGCGAGGAATGTTGACTAAAACTGAGTTTTAGTATACGTCGAAACTTCGGCATAAATAATTTTTTTTTTATTTATGTTTTCCTTGCTTACCGCACCCTTTTCTCCAATCAATTCCATTATTATAGTTGCAGTTAATTAAAAATTAAAAATGCTTTCATTTTATTACTTTCCAGGAATAATAGAGGATTAGAGATAATAGGTAAGCAAATAATAACAGCTTTTCACAAAGTATTTTAAAAATGATTTTTTGATTTGATGAAATCTCATTTTCTTCAAGATGGTGAAGACACTGATATTCAATTAGTCATATTTGGTAGAGAAAAGTTCTTCTGCAAAAACTCATCATCTAAAATTTTCAGATATATAATTATAGAACAGGGCAAAAATAATAGTAAAATGCACATTTGGAATATTACAAGTTAAAGTTTGAATTTGGTTCATGAGAGAAGTTTCAATTTTAATAAAATAAATAAATTGATAAGATTATAGTGGCAGCCTTTGTTTTTCACAAATTATGTGAGGGGGAGAGGGAGAGAGTTTAATAGTTCAAGAAAAAACAAAAAGTCTAGAAGTAATAGAAAAAAATTAAAAGTATCATTTCATGTGAGATAATAGTTGTTTATTATAATATGCAATTATTGATTACTAATATATCTCTTTGTTTCTAGATCAATTTAGTTTTTGTGATTATTAAAGTATAAATTATAAAAAACTTACATCAATTCACCTCAACTTTCCACCTCGCTTCTTTTATTGTACTCCATACATATTTCTTTCTTTTTATATGTGTACTATTCTTTTTTTTTTTTTTTTAGATCAAATTATACTCACTTAACTGGTCAATAACAGTTTCTAGAACTATTTTAGTTATATTAGTTTCGTTCTTTAATTTGAAAAGTTTTACCCATTAATTTACCATTTTACCCTATAATTAATTTGAAAAGTTTTACCATTAAAATGACTATTAAAAATTTCTTATGTATCAAAATTGAATTTCTCCTCTACTCCTCAGGCCAATGAAAGTTTGCTAATATCTTCTCAATACCTTAGACTACTTTAAAAAACAATAATTTAAAAGTGGGCATGTATGGCTTCCACAAATTAATTTTCTTTCAGACCACTAAACTTATATGAAGAAGGAATCAATTGAGAAATTCTGTGGGAGCTAAGTAGTATATCATAATTAATAAAACAAAATTAAATTGTGTTCATTAAATAAAATTCATATTTGTTGTTATTTTCAAACATATACATTTCAAAGAGTATAACAAGATGTAAAGTTAGGTGGGGGTACCACTTAAAAGCACCAAATAACAATTTTGTATGTATTACTAAGGATATAAGTTTTTAAAACAATTGTTTGGTCATTAATTAATAATACATTCTGTTATTTGTGAATAATCTGATATCGATGGAGTTTTTTTTATTATTATTTTTTCATCATCAGATCCAAAAAAATATAAATCACTGATTAAATGTAATCCAAATTATAAAAAAGTTAACCAACAAACAAATATAAAAGTATTGATCTAGAATAAACTCAAAGATAATTAAATAATTCCAGAATGCCAAGGAAATTAGCAGTGGTGAAAATTTTGTTGAAGCAGCAACAGAATGTTGGAAGATAGCTTCAAAGCAGCTGGTGGCAATAGGTGTGAATTGCCTCGCTCCAGAACTTGTAGTCCCTCTGTTGGCAAAACTCCTGAGGGCAGATCCCTCAATACCCCTCCTTGTATGTCCAAACAGTGGTGAAACAATTGACGCTGTTAACTACAGGTAACTAATGTTTATGATTATATATGTAGTCTTTCAGGATTCATCCCTATCCACCACATTATATAATATCTATATTAATGACTTCCCCCCACTCATCTATCACTCCCATGAATCCCATCTATCACTCCACACTAAATGAATTTAGATAATTTCCAAATATACCTGTCCACCATCCTACACATCAATAGCCACTAAAAAAATTCAAAAAAACTTGAATTAAATTAGCCACTGGGCATCAGAAAACAAGATTAAGCTGAATGAAGGAAAGATTAAGACAATTGAAATAGGTTGCAATCACCTCCTTAAAACCTTACCCCATAATCCAACCCTGTTTCTAAGTAATAATTCCATAACGTCAAACCATCAAAAATCTTCCTGCCACTTTTCACCAAACACTTTGCTGATAAAACCATATCTCCTGTCATACAGTTTGCACCTATTTATTGCAGTTGCAGATTTATTTACAATGGCACACCGAACAATAGCTTTTAAGAAATATTTTGTTATCAGATCTTCTCTTTCCTTTGGAATTCTATCTTTAGTTTTATCTGTCATTTTAGCGCCTTCCCCACCTTTAAATTACATCCATTTCATCATTTACTATCCATTCAGACTCAAAAATCGTACTTATAAACAAAAATTTGTAAATAGATAGAAGATTTTATTTTATTTTTTTATTGTTATTTTTATCCATTCAATATAAATTTAATTTCATCCTTTATTTTAAGGTAAATGGAGCTTCTTGATGTTCATTTAAAATTTTTAAATATAGAAATTAACAATATCTACTATTTTTAGTTTTTTGCAGTTTATTATTATTAGACGTTAAATTATAATTTAATATTATTTCATCATTTATCTGGATTATCTCTATAGGAAGTTTAGTGAGTCAATTCTTAATATGTCAAAATTGTGACATGATTTCTTTAGTAGAAATTACGAGGTTTAAGGTGCATGAATATGGGACAGTGGTCCCGAAACGTTGTACCATGTGGTGATAATTTTAATAAAGAAATTTCATTATATTGGAAGTCATTAACCTCAAAAGAAAAATTTTAAGAATATTCATCATTTATATTTGTTGATTTTTCTTCTCTCTACTCTACGGCTATACAACCCATCTTTTAATTTCGATAATTTTGATTTGTGCTCAAAATCGAATCATCATTAGAATCAAAATTTACACTTCTTTGATTTAGTATAAAATGAATATTAAAATTTATTCGAATGAGAATAAGATATGGTTTTCATGTTATAACCTAAGAAATAACAAATGCTTATTTTTTATACTTTAAGGTCACTAAGTTAAAATTCATGATCAGCATCCTATAAAACACAAATGAGTAGATTTTTAAAACACCAAAATTTTGCACTGAGGTCCCAACATAGTCTTCATTTGTCTGAAAACCATTACATCAATGGATTCTACCTCGAACAAAAAAAAAATTGTAGAGTAAAAATAGCAAGAAATTTACTTTTTTAAAAATTTATTTGGTGTAGGTTATTGTTGCTAACAAAACACATGGTCTTCATGGGCAGGTGTGAAAACCTAAGAATGATTAATAATCTTCACCTTTTTTACTTTCTTTTTATAGTTGCAATAAATATTGGAGGTCCCAAAGTTAATACTCTAAGCTAGCACCTCAAAAAACATAAACAAGTCAATTTTCAGATCTTCTGAATACCATCACCGAGATTCACTCTCTTGTACACAGTTGGACTGCACTATATCTTTAGCATGCAATAAGGAAGGAGCATAGAATAATGGAAGGAATGAAATTGTCAAAGAAAGTGGAATGATAGGCAGTTACTTATAAGTCTGAAAGTCATGAAGATGTACAATGGACAGCAGGATTGGATAATTTGGTAGATGAAAGATGCCAGAAAATATTTATGAAGGAAGGAGGGGTAAAGCCACTTCAATTCTTTGTAAATTCGGGACTGGCAGCTCATGAACTTTCTCTGGGAGTTATTCTATATCCATCTTGATGGCAATGCGAGGAAGAAAATAAAATTGAAGTAATCAAGCCTGATAAGGTGATGCTTGCATTAATTCACTTTGTTTTGGTTGAGGCTCAGCCCACATGCGGCTATGGTAAATTGCAGTCACATGTAGCCAAACTTAAATGGTGATCATATTTGAAGTTATTAAATTATCACTTCTTCAATTATAGCATAAGTAACAAGATGCCCTCAAAATTTTTTAATTAAACCTAATTTAGTTTAATATCTTTTTTAAAGGTGGATTAAAGGAAGTACAAGGAATGTAGCAGACTATGTAGAAGAATGGCTGAATCTTGGTGTTTCTTATATTGGTGGCTGTTGTCGCACCAATGCAGAAGATACACAACAAATGCTACAACAAATTAATCAATGGAAGAATAAGATCGTTTGAAATCACTCTAACCTGAAGTATATTATGATGAACTAATAGATCTTACCAGTGAAAAGTGAAAAATGGTTAATATTAAAAAAAAAAAAAAAAAAAAGCCTTTTAATGTTAAAAATATATTTCTTAATAATAAAAACATTATCTTTTTTAGGTTGCCTAAAGGCTCCGCATAAAAACAAAACGTTTTTGGCAAGACTAATTAAATTTAATATCAGTCTGTTTTTACAATACTATGTAGTTCTAGTAACAAAAATCACAATCCAAATAAGGAAAAATTGTTTTGGTTAGTAGTAAAACTGAATAAATCAATTTCCCCTTGGAATGTGGTATAACAATGAAGAGTTAACTATCACAGTTGATTATTTATATCTTGCATATCTTATTAATCGATCAAAATAAGTAAAAATGATCACAAAAATAAACTATCAACAATGCTAACATTGAGTAATATATAGTAGAAAAAAATAATACTATGCATACTAAATTTACACAAATAAAATATGATTAACATTCATAAAAATATTAAACTAATTAAAAAGCTGTAAAGAATTACAATTTATATATATCTCTTATCATTGTCACAGTAAAACATTATTATCCACTATTTGATTAACTAGGTATCCCATTATCTGGGTTAACAATTAAGAAAACAAAAGTTAATTTTATTATCTAACCTATTTTTTTTTTCTAAAAATTTAAAGCTCAATTTTGAAAAACAATTATTTGACATTCTTAGTTATATCAATCTTTACATTAATTTTTTTACACAGTAATTTATCTAACTAATTCACTACTGAAAGTAACTAATTTATTAGAATATTTTTCTCAAGCTTATTTAATGAGTTTCCTTTTGATTTGACTGATTAAGAAAAATTAATCCAAAGAGGAAAGTTAACTAAAATAATGTGTTTTTCAAAAAGTTATCCTGATTTTTACCTATTTAACCCAGTATCCCTCCCTCTCATTCTGTAAACTACATAGTAAATTAAGAAATGATTACTTTGTTAATGCATTTGAAATAAATGTAGTAGCAACTCATAAAAAAATGACAATGTTAAAAATCATGTTTATGATAATTATTCATATTAACATTCTCTTAAAACTTAAAGACACATTAAAACTTTATTTTCCATTAACTATAAATGAATTTTTTTTTCTTACTTTCTGTTCAATTTGAACAAGTAAAAACGCATCTGATTTATTAACAGTATTTTTCTGTCAGCTATGTCATTTCCTCCCCTGTATTATGCTGGTTAATTAAGGTTTTACTCTATCTTCCTATTTACTAAGAGTAAAGCTAATTATCAAATTCAATATCACTCAGTTATTCTTAATTCTATGGAAGGAAGTTTAACTTTAACTATTGCTTGGAGTTCTTCTCTGGCCGATTTCTCCTCCTTAAGGTTCAATTTCAATGATTCTACTTCATTGCACAGAGAAATAACTTTGTCCTCTAGCTCTGTAACGGTCTTGCTTATAGTCCTAAAACACAATTTTACAGTATAAGAATGAAAAAATTTACCATAAAGAGATCAATTTTTATCATGCATATATTAAATAAGCAACGACTTATGGTTTAATTTAAAAGATTTTTATCAAATTAGTCATTTCCGATAAATATTTAGCTAGGATGAATTATTAGTGATTGAAAGAACCAAAGAAGACTAACAGTGATTCAATATGTATACATTTTTTAAAAAATCAGTAGAAGAGTAGTACCTGAAGTACTAGTATAGTAGTATAGAAGTAGAGTAGATCAGTAGAAGTACCTGAGAAATAAAATACATAATTTTATCCTTTTTCGAACAAAAGCAATTTCGCACTGGAAAATAAACTTATTTTGGGCAAAAAATAGAAGTTTGAAATGTTTTGAATCATACTGCTTCTTGCCACTGAATTACAGAGCTTTGAAGTTTGTTCTTAACTGTAAAATGAATTTTGTCATAGTCAAAATGCATTTTGATCTGGAATTTCTCTGATGAAAAATATACATTCATTTTAAAAAAATAAAATGATTGAGAATAAACCATTTAAGTAGTTTTAGTTGATCTTCAATTTGTCAGTATTTATAGTGAGTTGAGAAATGAAAAAATAGTTCCTACAAAATGTTACTTTGCCCCTAAAGTGGACCCTCCCTTTTGTTTAGTTAGAGACCTTGGAAATCTTTTTCTAGTTCACAAGTTTCATTGAATGTTTTAAATGAGAATTTAAAGCTCTTCATTATTAAAAACTGTAAATATATTAATTTTGTAAAGCATGCGGTAAAAGATAATAAGTTACTTAAAATTACTGAAATATATCCATGGTGTGCTAGAGAAGAAACAAAAGTGGAAAAGTGAAGCAAATAAATCATAAGAGTGGCAATAGAGACTATTCGTGAGAAGGAAATGATTAGGAAAAATGGAGAAAAAATCTTTAAATTGTGCAATACCATATTGATGAGACTTCGCCAGTGGAAATTTGGGAACACAGTAGAAGCTTTAAAGACATCATGATGTCCAACTGATTTAAAAAATCAGGTAGTCAATTATTAATGGATTACATAACAAAGTGTCACAAAAGGTGATTTGAAGAGATTTTTGACCTATTGCAGCACTTAAATAAGAAGTTTTTTTTCCTTCTCAAGTTGTGTCACAGTGAGAATATGAGACATTCACTAAATCTAATGAGTTTGTTAACATCAACTAAAAACTAATACATAGGACTGAAGCTTTTTTCTTTTGTTTTTCTTATTTGAAATCAGAATCCTGAATATAAATTTAAATAATTTTACAAAATAAAATAATAATCAAATAACTAAAAAATATTTTTGTTATTTCCTCTAGCAATATACTCCTCCAACTTTAGTAAAAAAAAAAAAAAAATTTTAAGCTATATCTATACTTTTAATTTTATAAATAATAACTTATTGAAAGATCATAGTTTATGAAAAAATAAATTTATCTGCAAGTTTATTCATGTATTAGTAGCATTTTCAAGGTTACTCATGAAATGAAAAAAAAATCATTATCAATAATGTTACTAAAATAAGAAAGTCATTAAATTTTTAAAACATTTTTTACCCAAAAATGTTTAAGCTAAAAAAATCTAAGGTATATCCTCGAATTTATAACAGAAATCTAGGCTTGATAAAGAAGGAAGATAATTGATTGTATGATATATGAATCATCCACCTCATAACACACTGACATCATAGAGTGAAATACGAGTTAATGAAACTCCTAAAAGAAAGAGATTTTGGCTACTTTGACAATGTCTACTGTGTAGATACGGATGGATCCACAAGACATGCGGATATAGTTGCTTTTCCTAAGAAGGGGAAGTTGGCAATCATTCTGGATCCCACCATGAGATATGAAAATAACGACCTTGACCAGGCAAACAAGGTAGATAGGGAAAAGAAGGAAATCTACGATAAATGTATCCCTTTTCTCAAAGAGAAGTTCCGTGAGGGCTTCGGAGAACGAGACTTCAACGTGAGAGGCTTCTGGTTCGGAGCCCATGGAACAATTCCCAGCACAACTAGGAGCTTCATGGAGGAACTCGGTGTTGATGTCCAGGACATGGCTAGGATGACAGAGAATATAATACTTGACTCCCTGGGAATCATCCACCACCACATGCATGGAAATTAATGAGTATCGGAGTTTATCCAGAAGTGGGATGGCATGCATGCATCCCATATCTTATTTGTTGTTTTATTTATTACTTTATTATTTTTAATATTTGTTATATATATTATGTTTATGGAATTTGTGGATCAAATGAAATAAGGATAGTGAAATGGAAGGGAAAGAAAAAA
>NW_027104988.1:1610311-1611835 GCF_000696795.3 Halyomorpha halys | reverse complement strand
AAAAAAAAATTTATCTTTCTATTATATTATATCATATAAAAATATGTAATTTATATATGTCCGATCACGGATTGATCAGTATGCTGTGTTATGTGCCAACCCGATGTATTTGGGCAGCATGAATGAATAAAGCAGTTCTTTCTCTACTTGAACAAAAGTTCTATCCCCTTTCCTCAAATCATTTTATCTGTCAAACACGAAACATTATTTTTTTAAAAATATTTTAATGGCATTGGAATTTTCCAAACAGCCAGTTATAAATTCATTTATTTGTATTCCCATTATTTTAACCATGGTTGGAGGTAAATTTTTTTCATTTTGTGGAACTATCACTCACTGAAAAAAGTCAATGCCTATGGTGGATTCGAACCAGCACTCTCAGAATCTCAGAATGGTAAGACTGCGCCCAACCACTGAGCTAAAGACAGCCCAAACACGAAACCTAAACTGGCCTAAAATTACTTAGTAAGGGATCAAGTAAATTTGATGTAACAAAAACCAGAGAAATGTTGTTTCAGACAAAAGTTGTAAACCCTGAGGATTATAAAGAGCACCAAATGGAATGAGGAAGAAAAAAAAAATCCCGTCTGCAATTCTGTTGACTACAGTAATAAAACAAAAATTTGAATGTTTTTTTGTCGAATCACATTGACTTATCCACAACCATTAAGTTATTTGGTTTTGTTATACACCATTAATAATCATTCCAATATTTTAATTTAAATAGATATGAATTAATATAATATAGGTTTTAAATTAAAACCTAGTAAAGTATAGCTCAGATTAAGAGTGAAATTTAGGAGAAAAACTATACGGTCAGAAAGCATCACTTGCAAATCAGAAGGAGTTAATTCTGATCTGGTAACGAGCCAGAGCAAAGACTAAAGATTGTAATGGAGATACAATTGCAAATCCTCAACATTTCACAATTAAGAAGCATCCAGGAATTATAAAAATCTTTTTCTAGAAAGTTTTTAAAATTTATTTTTATAAAAGAAAAATTAGATATTTACACAAATATTTTGAAATTTACAAAATGTACACAGCATTAGGTTAATAGCCCACAGAAGACAGAATACTGAATCCACAAATAACTAGAACAATTGAAAATTGAAAAAAAAATTACTTAATAACTCATTATTAAATTAAAGATGTTTTTGAAACTTTATAACTATCTCTAATTTATAAAAGTAAATTATATGACAAAAAATCTTATTTATCAATACTTACTGATGCAAAATCTTATTCTCTGCATCCAATGGTGGTTCTGTTAAAGACAAGTGAGGAGTTAAGTCATTAAAATTCAAACTGTCTATTAAAAAAAAAAAAAGAAAAATTATTAATTTATTAACTCAATTTATAAAATCAAAGGAATTACGAGGCAATGTGCAGTGGAGAAAACAAAATTTATCTTGAACTTTTTTAATTAATATTGAACAACAAATATTTTGTGAATTTTATTAATGTTGAGTTTCTTTTAATACATTAGAAACAAAAATTAGCCCAATACCTACGTATATAATA
>NW_027104988.1:1593969-1610261 GCF_000696795.3 Halyomorpha halys | reverse complement strand
ATATATAAATATATACACACACATACATATACAGAACATTATCTCCCTTAACTTAGTAACATTTAAAAATTAAATAACTATTATTTAAATTGTTAGATCTTTAAGGTACACAAGCAATATAAAAACATATTTGGATTTGTATCACCGCCTGAGGCATTAGTAACAAGTGATGACATTTGTTCCGCAAATAGTTCCTATTATATTTTATTCAATAAAACTACAATCTCAACTCAAAATTCGATGAATAGAAAAACACCAAATGAAGCATTTACATAATTTCCCAAATAAGTTAATAAAAGAAATTTAAATTACTAAACCAAAGCAAGAATTCAAAACTGGAAATTAAAAATTTAATCGGAAAAGCATCAAGATTCTATAAGTAAAATATGTTAAAACAGAACACTTTAATTGGTATCATTCAGCAATGATGAACATGGTATATAAATTGAAAATTTCAAAAATTAATTTCTAGAAAATTCAAGTAAATCAATGTTTTATTTTAAAAACCAAACAATTGCATGTAAACCTTTCTGTAATTTCAACTTATTGAGTTCAACAATATACTAATTTATTGTCAAATACCAGAAAATGAAGCAACATGAACATGTAAAATATATTTTTAATGAAACTGAATTAAATAATTATGACCATTTCGATGATATCAAAAGCAATACACAGTAAAATTTATAAGCCAATGATGAAATTCTAAGGAATATTAGGAGAGAAATAACAATTATGAATACTTTACTCTTTTTTTAAATAGATTAGTTAATTTTAAGAATCATAATCTTTTATTAAATTAAACTGTGAAAATGTGGAAGACAAATTATTGTTAAGTATTAAAGAATTAATTTAAAATAATTTAGTAGTAAATAAAATAGAGTAATAAAATGTAATGATCAAGTTTTATTCCAATTCCTTAAGTTTTATTTTCTACATTTATTTTTTTGTAAACTGATGAATAAAAAATTCACATTGAAAATACACGGTTTTCACTACACTGACTAAGAATATGAATTCAGTATTAGACACAGTTTTTAAAAATTACAACAGGCTGAACAGAGGAAATGGTAAAATAAATGAAAGAGTTGGGATGGTCTTTTTTTAACTTACTAGACTCATTAATAATCAAAATAAGTTTCAATAAGACAATGGTCGAACAACGACTTAAGGTAAAGATTTCAACAGAACTGTCCATCTTCAATTAGCTTTAGGAAAACCAATTATCAATATTAGGAAAAATAAAATTGTTTTTATTGTTGATCAAAATAAACTGTTCACAGATTCATTTTTAACATAAAAAAAAGTAATAAAGTCTTATGTCTTCTTAACACAATTACAAATAAACTACAAATAGAAATTTCTCATAAAGTTATATGATTCATAAGAAATCATATTTAGTGCAAAAATAACAGTGAAAGAAAATAACTGTTCCAATTAAAATTTTAGAAATATTCAATAATATAAAACAAATTTAACAGTTAAAATTATTGGACTATATTATTGTCACATAAAACAGTGATAAATTTCTGAAAACTTAGTAGGCAAAAAAATAATTTTCTTTACAATAGTCTTAACAATATTTCATGTTAATGAGATTACTAACTTTCATCAGTCAGTTGCCATAATATTAAACGTACAACTGGTAGACTTACTGACATTTAAAAAAAAAATATAACAGAATTATATATATGCATTATTTTAACATTCCAACATAATTATTGCTAATTTATCTGTGATAAAGCTAAAAAAACATCAACAATTACTTCACGAAGACACAATTGATGCAGCCAATAAATTAATCACATTTAGGAATAGCAATTACACCCCGAAAGACTACAAAATACAAGAGATTCAAAAATTAATCAACAGCATAGAATTTGTAAACAAGGCAATATTGGATAAGAATGGACTCTCGCAATAATGTTGATCATAATTTTAAAGCAAATTCAGATACAAGTGTCTAGCCCTTGTCTTAATCCCTAACTTGTCTTAAATTAAGATAAAGTTATGATTTTTTTTTTTTACACACTACACAATATAAGTTTAGGGGGAAGTTTACAAATAAATAGTCTTTTGAATCCATAAAATTATTGCAAGTGGCTTAAATTAAACCAGCTATTAAGAAGTTAATGAAAAAGGGCTTAGAGCAACTTAAAATAACAGGAACTTTTGTGAAACAATAATCTAAATCAGGAAAGTATTCATAGATAAAGAATCTATTTTTTTTTTTTTTTTACGTTTTGTAAAAATAAATATTATTGATGCACAATATCTTTGTTTTTAATAAATCCTATTATAGTTCTTCCAATGATTAATATTTTATTACCCCTGATACAGAATGGGAAACCCTAAAATAAAGGTGGTTTAGCATCCTCATGACCATTATTATAGCATCAACAAACAATTAAGAACAACATTTTCTTACAATAAACATATTTTTCATCAAAAATCAAATTTATACAGCCACTTATGATTTTATAAAGTTATCCTAATATCAACTTAAATGTGGATCATTAAACAAAAAGTTTATTTTAATTGTAATATTAATCTTGACCATTCAATAATCAAAAACAAACAAAAGCAGAAAATAAACCTTGGCCCAAATGTAAAAGTTTACTTAAATAAGTATATAGACAATGGAGAACTTAGATAACCTAATTACTTGTATGTTGAGAGGACACACGTACTCTCACTGTCCCTCTGATGCTGTTTCCCCCTTTTCTCTTCCCTTTCAGGCCTTTGAATCCCAAATCACTAATACAGTCCACAAAAAAAAAAATTGAAATAAAAGCAATTCACAATGCACTCCATAATCTGGAAGATTTCGTAAGTTTTTCTAAATTAAAAGGTACCTTTCAGTTTTTGTTACATTATCGTATAAATAAATTCCTACAACTAATTAAATTTATTTATCCTCAATTTTATTTTTCCAAATAATTCATGGAAAATTTGTGAGAAACATACCCATTAGCAACAAATAACCAAGAATATGACAAAGTTAAAAGCTACTGATAACTTTTATAACTGATTTTTGTAGCTCATAATTTCCCAATCCCAAACATTCAGGAAAAAAAAACAAGAAACTCTGACAATCAAATGCATAAACAAATAATTATGATATAATAAATAAACAGTCCCAACCTATGAAAAAATAGGTGAGTTATTTAAACAAAAATAAAACCTCAAAATAAGATAGTCCCCATCACTTTGTTCAAAAAATTAATTTTTGTGTAGACTTAAAGGATTTATGTTTATGAGTTCATAAAGAATATTCCTAAGGCAACATGATGAAAACAAATATATACATATATATTAATGTTTTGCAACAGCTTCAGGATATCACTAGTTTATTTATATCATCAATTATACTTAAGTTCAAATGATTTAGGAGATTGAGAAACTGATTTATTTTAATTAATCATAAATTCAAATTTTAGAAAATGTGATACTTAGGACAACAAAATTCCATTTGCAATGGCAATTCTCATACATCACCATGATAAACAAGCCAAACAAAACCATTAACAATTGGTCTCTTCATACAGACCAATTAGTTCGCTCTCTGCCTGCTTCAAACTGTTTGAAAAACAATTTTACACAAGACTAACAGACATTCTTCCAAAAAAACTGACCCTGCCTATTAAACAGAGATACTGACTAATATTTCATCAGCTCTGGAATAAAGGTAATATGCAGTTGGTGTATTACTTGATGTAGCTCAGGCATTTAACAAATTATGGTATAGAGGACTTCTATCTAAACTGAAAACATTTATCCCTACTGCTTATTACCTCGGATTTCTCTCTTTTCTTTCTAACAGGTTTTTTTCTGTATCGCAAGGTTCAAAAACATTTTATATCCATTCAATTAAGGCCGGAGTGCCTCAAGATTCGATTCTAGCACCCCTGTTTTTCACAATATACATGATCTCCCATTCAACAAAAACATCCTCACAACAACCTACACCAATGATACTAGATGTATGAACTTCATGAAAGTTTCACTGACACATCAAAAATACTTAGTAAAAATTCAGGACTCATTAATCTTTGGAAACTAAAATTAAATAATGACAACTCCCAACACATAGCATTCACACTCCATATTGACACATGTCCCCCAGTATAAATAGACAAACCGATTCCATAGACTAATTCAGTAAAATATCTAGTTGTTCTTCAACAGCAGGATGATATGAAGTTTTTGTGTAAAGCAGACACAACACATTAAATCAGTATAAAGCTTCTTTACTCTCTATATCACAGACAATCCACACTAAAATTGTACACTGATTACACACAAACACCTACTAACTGAAACCCAGTTGGACAGGACATATGCTTCGCAAATATATGAGACAGCCAAAAAAAAAATCCCATAAACAAGCTACAAACATTTCAATCAAAAACACTGTTAGATTACACAATCTCCATGGTACATCAGCAACAGAACACTGCACACAGACTTACACATACCTAGTGTACAAAACCACATTAAAATGTCATACAAGACATTTCACCACACCAATAGACTGATACAAGATATAGCTACAATAAACATTCCCAACACCACGTACCAAAGACTAAAAAAGGGTAGGACAAAGGATCTTCTTAGCTAATTAATGAAATGAATTAGTCAGGAAGATGTACCAATAGGTACCGGTCTCTACCATGCCATTTGGTAATGTTGTAAGATATAACATATACTGGATTCACATATTTTCAAAAACTAATAAAAATTCAATTAAATGTGGTAAGAATTGAAAGAGTTATAGATATAAATAACAAGGTAATAAAGCTCTGAAAATGGAGATGGTTAGGGTACAACCCTCATAAAATATCACATTAACAGAACTCGACAAAGCCTGGAATAGAATCTCCAAGGCCACTTAAGAGAGAAATACAGGAAAATCCTGGTAAATGAGGTGTAAAAAGGAAGTCAGATGTAGTCTGGAGTTAGAGAGCTGGCAAGAGACAGAGCCAGATGGCAGAACTTCGTGGCAATCCTACGTTCACTTAAAAGATTCTAGGATTTAATCAATCAATCAAGAAATAGAAATACAGTGCATTCATGTTCTTATCATGTTACCTCCTAAATCAAGATAAAATTTCAAAAATGCTTGAAGAGCAATCTGTCATACACATTGGGAGCATATTAATGGGACGGTTTTCCACATCAAACACAGAATAACATTGAACCAGACTATGCTAAGTGTAAATTAGTAACTTGTATATAATCAATATATAATGTGATATATAATCGCTCTCCCTAAACAGGTTAGAGTATTTGGTTACTCTCTAATAACAAAGTCAAAAACAGTAACATTTTATAAAAATCAAATGTAGCCCCCACAAAAGAAATCACTTGTAACTCTTTCTGAAATAAAAATATATTTATGTAAAGTCTTCTCAAATGAGATTCATAACAAAATCAATACTTTGACAAGCACTATTTAAAAAGGCCTTTTGATTTAACTTGTTTTGTTTTTTTACTATTAAAATTTGGATGTCCAAAACACAAATTTTAGTATTAGGGAATTGAGCAAATTTCATTAAATACTTTAAAGTAAGTCAAAGCAGAGATGATGAAAGTTTGGAGAGTTTTTTACTTAAATTAAAAATTAAAGACTCAATCTATAAAAAATTATAGCTGATTCGAAAAGGTTTTCAATAAACATAGACATGTTATTTAGAAATACATTAATTTTAAATAAGCTAAAGTTATTATTTGTTTTTGAATGAGTGAGAAACAAAGGGGTTTAAGTGACAATTTTTTGAATAAGAATAACAAAAATTAACTAATAATTTCACAATTGAATCAATACAGAAGCGTAAATTTAGTTCAGGCACAGGTAAGTAGAAAAAACTATTTACAACATTGTCTCGTGTACTTCTTGGTTTCTCTCCCATTCATTTCAATTAATACAGGTCAAAACAACTGAATAATAGGTTTCATGTGGTAACTTAGTACAGGTAATAAGAGCAATAAGAGCTTTGTTTGGCACATTTCATACAAATCATATTATATAGGAAGTATTGTGAATATAAATAAATTAAAAAAAATAATAATAATAAATCTCCAGTCTTCTTAAATGAGATTCATAATAAAACCGATACTGAATTTAACAATATCAACAAGTACTATTCGAGATGAGCTTTCGATATAGCTTTGAGAACAGGAGAAAAATTAGCACAACACCAAGTAGATGCCCTCCTCGGAGGCTTCCTCACTGACAGGGTCTTCTTTTCATAGTCTACATCATTGTCTCCTACAAAAAATAAATCTTTCACAATTCCTAAGTCAATCTTCAAAAATCAAGTTCTATGACTTTTATTTTTAAACTATTTTAAAACAATTTTAGTAAACACTAATTGTGATTGTTGATGAGATATAGTATATAACCAGTAGATTAGTAACTCAATATCAGTTATTGCTTGTGAATTAACTGCTACTCAACACTACATTATTAATCTGAACAAATTTAATATTACATGATTAAAAGATTAGCAGCAGAGATCATACCGTAACTAACATTAAAAAAACAAACTCATATCAATAAAAAATACAAACATGTAAACATTCCAATAAAACATATGTAAAATATCACACACAAATTAAACAATACTAATACAGATCTAATTACTAAGAGCATAAAACATTCCTAAACTATTATTTCTTTTTAATTTTTTTCTAAGAATTCATCCTCCTAAAAATATACGGTGAAGCCCTTTTTAATAAGTATACTAATAAGTATTAATAAGTTATACTATTATCACTGAAAAGCAAGATTCAAATATTTCTGAATAATACCAAATAATTTATTGCATATGCAAACCTGATAGCTATATTTTATATTCAATCTTTTAAACCTACTGTTTTGGGTAAAATTAGACAATATATGATCTAAGGGCATCATATTCATTTTAGCAATACAACTCATTCCTTAATCAACACCATGTGTGCCTATGCCTATTTATAACCATTTGCATTTATATTTATTATATCCAATATTATAAATAATACCAATAAAAACTATTACTTAGTATAAAAAACCAACTAGAATTGTATAGTGAATTGTTTAAAAAAAAAAATTACATATAGTCCAGTTAGATTAGACACTTAACTCAACATTCAAAAAATGAAACAGCGACCTCCCTTACATTGTTCATTATCATTGGACCATTATATCCGAAAAATTCTCCCAGATTTGTGCGTTGGTTTCAAGTGTGGGAAAGAGTAGAAGAGGGAAAAACACATACTTAATCAGTTTTTCAATTTTATCTAGAAAAATATGGGAGGGTTGGAGAAAACATTATTCTCCACCAAAACTGATGTAAAGTAAATTTCCTACCAAATTGGTCATATAAAATTTTTCCAGACCAAGTAGTTTTTGAGTTAGGGATAGGACAAATATTATAATTATACCTACACCTAAAATTCCAAAAATGGAACAGTGAATTGTTTAATATTGTTTCATACCATTAGTGCATTACTAGTGCATTAATTTCTTCATCTTTGTGCATCAGGTTTGGCATAGAGGTGGGGTAGATATGGTAAAAATCCTGTTTTATCAGTTTTTTCCTTATGTCTTAAAAAATGTTGGGATCGATAATATGAGTTTCATAAAAAATTAAAGTACATTTAATTTCATATAATTTTTTTTACTAAGCCATATAGTTTTTAAGATATGGAGGGAACAAATATTAATCCAGTCAAATAAGATACCTACGCCTAACATTCAAAAATTAAAACAGAGACCTGTTTTGTACTATTTAGTAACACTAGAACATTATGCGCGAAACAGTCCCATATGTTGTATTCTGATAGTTTTACTAAGTTATATTGAATCAAACTAAGAATGCATAGATAAATAGCTAAAAGTGAGATGAAAACATCAATAATTAAGTTTTTTCAATTAATAAAATTAGAACTGTAAATTTAAAATGGGCTTTCACAGTACATCTGTTAACTCATAATAAAGTGAATAATAATATATACAAGTATAAGTAACAATAAAGATATAACTAAATATGATTAACAGGATCTCTAGCTCTAGGTCTATTACATGAAATGAGTAAAAATATGAAAAGGACCTGAGAGAGGTTGATTCAGTCAACAAGCCATGAAAGGATTCCCGTCCTTGGTTTGTGCTGTCGCATTCGTGAAGCTTGCAGGGTTACTGCAACACCATTAAAAAAAAACAAAAAAAAATGTTCCTGTTTATAAACATCAATTTCCTTTACACTCAGTAAATAGTTAACAAAGAACCTTTAGCAAGTTCAGTATTCAGTGAATTAAGACAAAGCAGAAACAAAAATGCAGTGCAGATTATAAGCTAACACATAACTGGCATCAATTCATTTAAACCTTAAATTAAAAATAAAAAAAACATTTTTTTTTTTACAGCATACATGAATCAAATTTAAAGCACATCTACATTTTTAAAAATCTTAGATCAATTAGTCTGATGAATAAACTAATTATATTTATTTCCAAAGAATTTTTTTCCATATTTTTTTTATTCAGGAATTCCATAGTTTCTGGGTCTTTTTATTATTTACAATTTCAACATTTTTTTTTTTTTTTAAAGCGATACATTAATTTATTATTTAATTTCTTTCTGAGGCACATCCAGCCTTTATTAATTAAAAACGAAATAATTGTGTAAATATTCCCCCAATAAGCATACGAGTAATGACAAAAATTATCAATTGTTTGCACTCAAAAATTAATGCACAAACTTATTAAGTTTCTATAATGGACCATAGACCCTTATAAAATATACCTGAAACTAGAAAGTAAAAAATTAATGGACTTTCTTCCTGAACTTTAAGCCTCTGTTCACCTATCTTCCGTTTATCTCAGGATTTTTTTAGGAATAATATCATTTTGGGAAATTCAGGTAATGAGACATAGACCACTACAATGAACATTTAAAATCAAAGTAAAATTCATAAAATTGAAAGAGGAGAGACAAGAAAAAAATATTAAAATAAATGCCCATGAAGCTAGTTTGGGAAGATAAAATTCTAAATAAGTCCAGTGAACTGGATCTTGGATCTTTTTATTCAGTACAAAGAAAATATGAACATCCCTACAAAACAAAGACAGACCCCAATACTTTCTTTTGGTATAAAAATGGTACATCAGGATATAAGAGAATAATCAATCAGGATAGAAGAGAATCAAAGCCATTTTCTTTTATGGAAGGAGTAAAACAGAGGAACAACTTATTCCAGATAATTATTAAAATAGATAATTAACAAAATATAGAAAAGAGAAAGAACAGAACAGAAATGAAATAAAGGAACATTTTTCCAAATATTAGTTTAATTTTTGTCCACAAAATGTTGTTTTGACAGATCATTCAAAAAACTATAATGTGGGGAGAAGAACTTTGCAGAAAAGGAGTTTGACACTGAATGATTTAATATTGATGATTCAATACGTTACAAAAAACACAGATCTAGATGCATGATTCGATTAGTTTAAAATACAATATATTCTCAAGAGCTCATAAAACTGAATGATGGTAAGGTACCTCCCTCCCTCTTAACAGAAACTTTAAATTAAATTATTTTTACTTAATTTACTTAATTTTACATCATTATCAGAAAAGAAAAATATGAAAGATTCAAAACAGTTGAAGATATTGATTGGTGATAAAATACTCAAATTGAAATATTTTGTATTAATGTAATATTAGTAACAAGTATAAGTTAATAAGTATTGTATAATTTTGTCGATGCCAGTGAACTAGTAGGAGAAAAATCAAGTTTAATAAAAAATGGTGACGTAATTGATCAAGAGATACAATAGTTCAGGAGAAGGAGACTAATAAAGCAGGAATAATAAGACAACAAAGGAAATTATGCCATATCTTTTTTGGGATTCTCAAATTGAGAATTTCGAATGGGCAAATTGGCATGTACCTTATCCAGAATCTATTATTAGGAAATAGAAAAAACAAACTAATTTCCCCTAAAAAATTACCAATATTTTCTTAATAATTTAGTAATCCAATTAGATGTAAAAAAAACATAAAATACTATGGAGGGAGTCTATTTTAAAAAATCAACAATGATTTCATCGTAAACAACATAATCAGTAATAAGGTGAACTAAAATTTCAAAATGACTTAGATAATGGAAAAAATATAAAATTTGAAATAATACAAAAATAACTTAAAATTATACCACATAATCCCAATGTGTGTTAAAAATATGTGCATGGTTAAAATGTCAAGAGGGGAGATTACTATCTCATTAACCCTTCATTAAAAAATCTGTTTAATGTACACATTAAACCATCAAATAATTTTACCCTGAACCAATAAATTATCTATTACTTAGTTCTGCTAACCAAACAACTTGATCAAATATTTATGAAACAAACATGCACAAATTAGTACCTCACCAAAAATGTTTTTATTTCCAGAATTAAATGTAGTAAACAAATTATATGAAGCTTATGTTAACTAATTCTAAATTAAATAACTCCTGTAAAAAGAATACAAATTGTTACAAACACAAAAAATGTGATGAACTAAGTAAGAATCAAACAAAACATCAGGTAGAAATTTGCCAGTTTCAATCTTGACATTAGTTAAAACACCCTTTTTATGAACAAAAGCCATGATAAGATAAAAAACGATTTTTTTTTTTTCTAATTTGGTCTTTTCATAAAAAAGTTCTTCAGCCTTTTTTGACTAAATCCAAAATTAGGCTTTTTAGATTAAATACAAAATTGGCCTTTTTTTTATACTACATCACAAAGTTTATACGCACATCCTATTGCTAAAAAAACATTTCTATATCAGATGGAAATAGAATATATTTCTTTGACGAAGGCTTTACTGCTTAATTTTTAGGATATGTTTATTTATAATAATATTTTTGATGTTATATATTGATGCTGAAGATTTCCAGCAAATAAAAACTAAGTGGTTTCACAAATAAATCTGTGGAAATCATTTTAGAACAACAGCATTATGAAACACAGCATTGTTTACGAAGGGAAGGAAGAGTATGATTGGATGGTTATAAGTACATCATTTTCAATTCATGTAATTTTTATACAATGAATAACAAAGTATGAGAAAGAGCATTACTATCAAGAAGTATTTGTCCTTTTCAAATCCCTAAACTAGAAAACTCTAACTTTTTTTTAATAAACGTTTTAACTTTGCAGACAGACTTGGTGCAAAATTCTTTTTCCAGAAGTTAGAACCTAAAATAGATCAACCTTAACCAATCTTTTACCAGACCTTTCATATTGTCAAGGAAAATCTACCGTTTGTTTGGAAGAAGAGTGCCAAAGTATAAAAAACTGGAATTTTACAGAAAGCATTTGAAGTATATCTATTTAGATTCATTTATTACTGTAATTCAATTCCCTAACAAAATATTATATCAGAAATACTTTTAATTAATAATACTTACCATTTTTGTTTAAAAAGTGATTATTCTTCATTTTTGACCATGAATCATGAACATTTTTTCTCAAAGAGATATTCATGCAAAAAAAAGAAAAACCAAAATTTTCATATTGTGGCACTCTTCTCCTAAGTGAGTGATATATTCATCAGAAGTGAGTTTAATAGATCTCAAAATGGCTAATTTTGATTATGAAACAAAAAGAAAAAAAACAAATTTTATATTGTCTGTTCTATGGATCCAGCTAACTTGTGCGGCACCCTTTAGTTGAATTTTTGGTATTGCTTATTTAATTTTAAATGGCATAAAACAGTCTTATCACTTATTCCGAGTTCATCGACATATTCCATAGTACTTTTTGAGGGATCAGATTCAACCACTGCCCTCAGTAGGTCCATACCCAGTTAAGTACATCTAGGTGTGGGAAGCCAAATTTGAAATCCCTTTATGAATCCCCCCTAAATAACTTGCGAGTAATAAACGCTAAAATGTAGAAAAAAGTGAATTATTATTTATTGAAAGAAGATACAGATAGAAATTTTCAGAAATTGTAATGGACCAACTTAAATTTAAAAAAGACAAACTTTTGGAAAAAAATTCTTGGTTTCAAAAAATAAAATGAGAATAAACAGATGAAAATAATTCAAACAGTTCCATAGCAATATATTAATGCTAAAACTAAATACTATGTGAGTACAATAGGTGGTTTTCATTTCAATAAACATCACAATAAAGTTTACAAATAGAAAAAAAAAGCCTTGAAATAATAAGATAGTACAAGAAAATAAAGAGCAATCGCCATACCATAACAGAGCTTTCTACATTTATAATCGATAACAATGTTTAAAAGCTTTGATTTTAAAATATATACAATTAGGTACACTTATTTGGATGCATAAATAATGAAAGAAATATTTTGTTAAAAAATACCTCTAAGCTTGAAAACATTTAATTTTTTGTAGTATGGATATTTAAGCTCAATAAATAAAATGAGCATAGAAAAGGAAATTATAAAAAATCAAAATTTTCATGGTCATAATAGAACTAAGAATGTAGCATTTGTAATAGAATGAAATTCACAAACTAAAAGATTTGATTTCATGGCTCCACTAAAAGAAAAAAATAATTGGCAATGATCCATTCCTCATTTGACATTTGACACAGTAGACTACTCTACTTTCTTTTCATGATTCTTTCAGCACTGTAATTATAGTAAGAAAGCATATCCAGTAGGCAGCAATCTTTGGTTTCATTAAAAACCAGCAGGTTTTTAAAAAAAGAATAATAAGACTCAGGTTGATAACTCTGGGATAAGCAAAAAGTGAGAATGATTAAATAAGTTCAGTAAATACGATTTTAATCAAGTTACAGGACAATTACAAATGTTTGCTCCAAAAAAACCTGTCTATGATTGAACATCCCACATTAAGGATTAATTAATAATCAATTGAAGGTAATGAAACAGAAAAATAACAATTTTAACAGTTAAAACTGTACATAACAACTGATAACTTCTATTCAAATACTATTTTCTTATTCAAGTAGTCATTTCATTATTTCTGAGATTTATGGACAAAAGTAGTATTGTTTGTAACAGTTATTACATCTCCTGTTCATTTTTAACCTAATAGCCTTTTGTAATTTGTTTTATATTCTTGTCTATTTTATATTAAAACTATTTTATTTCTTCTTTTTGTTCATTTGTATATAATTTTCTTTTCAATCACATATACATGACTTTAACCCTACCATAATTTACTTTTTTTGTATCTTATTATCAGACTGTCAAAATATTTTTAGATGTTTTGTATCTTTTTAGCCCTGATGAAGGTCTACAAAGTGGGGCAAAACATTGGCAAATAAATAGTTGTTAACTTTTTTGTTTTCTTTTGACTGCACCCCTGACCATCTTCTTCATAATTTAAAATAATAAGGTCAATCATTTATAAATATTAAAAAAGTAATAATTATACACATAAGTAATCTCTATAAACTTTTAGAAAACATATTACAAACTAATGATACAGCTATTTCATCAACTAAAAATTTAATAATCATTGACTTCTTGTGGGTGGTAAAAGTTTCTTGCTTCTCGAGAAAATTCTCTGAAGGAGTTAGCTCCAATATTAAGTGTCCAGTTCAAAATCGAATATGGTTCGATTCCCAAAATTTTTGTTGTGGTCAATTTTTAACTCCCTTTTGGCCATTTCTGGCATATGAAGTGGTTATCCTACAGGTTACCAACAGATTCTAGCCAGAATAGGAATGTAAAGATTCATTTATAGATCTGCCAAAAAATAATGTTCAACTTAACCAGGCCGGATTCGAACCAATGCCGTTTCGCACCAAAGGTTTTGCTAAGCTAACACCTTAACACTCTTGGCTGCCATGGTCTCAGGCAGATGACACTACAATATTTATGTCAAAACTCTAAGCAAATATGTAAACATAAATACTACATGCCAACCACTAATATGGCAGTAACTGACTTGATAGACCATTATGAGAGATCTTTAGATTTCACAACACTACTAACTCCTTGATATAAATTAGTCTAACCATGAAAGGACAGTTAAGTGAAGTAACAAAGACTTCCCGACATAACTAGCCTTTTCAATGTAAATACATTGATAGAAAAAATAATGTTTAGCTTAATTAAAATTATAATAGTCGACTTTATTTTTTATAATTATTCGATAAAATCAACAATTTTACTTGAGGTTAAAGAGGTGATAACCACTATATTATCTTTAACTTTATCTCCTCAAGTAAACGGTGGAAATCAGAATCCTTAAGTTCAAAATTTCATTCTATAACAGCATAAAAGCATGTTCATTGTACATTCAAAAATGAAAAGAGCACTTAAATAATTAACATTCTTGCACTGAACTATTTTTTAACTATTGTCATTGACTAGTTAAAATATTATAATCCAGTATGACCAAATGATCAGAACATTTTGATCTGTTTACCAAAAAGTTCTTAACGATATATTAACATGAAAAAAATTACGAAATCTTTTAAAATTTATACAGGAAAAAAAATGACAATAAAAATTTCTTTTACAACTTATATAGAATTAACAAATAACTTAAAGAACATGGAAAGTACATTTTAATTTCTTCTTTAAGCAGAGAAACACATAAAAGAAAAGAAAAATAAATAACATAAATATGAGAAATAATCAAATCCTGAAGCATTTTCATAAAACAAGATACTGACATACAAATAAAAAAAAAAAAAAAATAGGTTTTTATTTATCACTTAACAATATAAAATTAAATTGGTGAAAGTCTTAATGAAAAGGGTTCATGAAAGCTAGAATAAATAAAATAGTTACATAAGTGCCATATTTATTTTTATTTAAGCATTTAAATATAAGTTACAGGAATTAGGAATAATAAGTAAATAAATTATAAAGTTTTCCCTCCTTCAACTTAAATATCTCATAGCTGACATTATGAGCAATCAAAATAAAAAATAAGAAAGTAATAACCACTGCCATCAATGAGCAAGATAAAGGTATATTAACTCTTTTTACGATAGTAGCCATTTTATTACTAAGTCTTCCAAGACGAAAATATTTTTTACAATTTAAATTATGTAACTGATGAGTAAAAAACTTTTAAGTATTCCTTTTTAAACTGCGATTATAATGAAACAATTCTATGATATGCTTTTACTTTATTTCTTCTAATTTAAAACATTTTTTTGGGAGGTTTCTTTTTATAATAATCAGAGATCAAGTACCTTCCTTTGTATTCTATATTTTCCATTAACTTACATGTTAGTGTTTCATAATGCCTATCCAGGCCGGCCCATCTTTAGAACTATATTTTCTAAAATTAAGAGTTTGTACGCATGATATACTTTATTTCTTCTTACTAATATTTATCAGTTTTACAATTTATAAGTTACTAGACACTTTTTTCCTTTGCCTAAAGTCTGAAAACTGTTACAAATATTTAACATCTTTTGTCCACATTTTTAGAAAATTTCAGATTAGGTTGTAAGTTTGCTTGATTGAAAATCAACTGATCAACCGATCATATAACATGGCAGGCCTATCCTAGTGTCTGCTCTGATCTTTTTTTTCTGATGTTTTGATCTGTTTGTGTTAATTTTCTATTAGCCTTTTGTTGCGGCCAAACATATGTTTAATAATTGGTTCCAAACAATAAATAAATTGATCTGTTATGTTTATGAGCATTTGGTATTAGTATGTTTTTATTTGCTACAGAGGTATTAATAATACTAGTATTGTATAGATACACTGGGTCAGGCGCCCTTATCTACCTAGTCAGTAGTTGCTAGTAGGCTGGCCAACCCTCATATTCACATCAAGCCACGGCGGACGGCTCTTCTCCTCTAGGAGGACAATTCTCTACACAGGGCCCCATCACTCAGGGTGATATATAGACAACTTTATTTATGTCGCTAAGACGAACAATAATATTTTTGATATATAGGAAGATGGTCAGGGTTGCGGTCAATAGTGAAACAAAAATAGTATACAACTATTTATTTTCCAACGTTTCGGCCCACATTGCAGGGCTTCATCAGGGCTAAAAAGATACAAAATGAAACTATGTTAAGATAAAATGATAGAAATAAAAATAAAAAGATACAATGAAAAGAATAAAAAACAAGTAACAAAGGCAAGAGTTATAGTTTCATATAAACGCGCAAGAGTGGGGACCACCTCCTTCCCACTCTTGCGCTTTTCCGCTTCAATGTTTCTGTCTGTTCAACTTATTCATTTGGACAGGTATGTTGTCCTATATGGCTCTCTACTCATTTATTGTCATTTTTTTCATTATTATTATTTTTTATTTTTATTATTCTTTCACGACG
>NW_027104988.1:1588520-1593919 GCF_000696795.3 Halyomorpha halys | reverse complement strand
TTTTTCACAGAACAACAATGTACAAATACTAAAAATTCGACCATACAATTTTTTTTTTTCACCATTCATGATTGGGCTAGTAATGGTTCACTTTGAACTCTGACCCGCCATAATACCTTTGATTATTTTTTTGTTGTTTATTCCTTCTGTATATGTTATGGATTACTTGCTTTTTATTTTGTTAATAATCATTTTTATTAAACAGCCTAATCTCATATTGGTTACACTTTTATTATATTTATTATGACTGCATAATAAGTGTCTAATGCTTTAGTGTCTATTTTATAATTCACTATTATCCTGTTATTTATGGTCATGTGAATGGTTTCTAGCAGTCTTCTACTGTTGGTTTTTCATTATTTGTTTACTATTTTTGGGTTTTCAAAATCAAAGTTATGTAGCATTCTAATGCTATATAATGAAAGACTGTTATGTCAATATTTTCTTAAAGTTTTGTACTTTGATTTAGGTTACTTAAAAGACATATACTTTAACTTAAAAACTAGGACAAAAGAAGTTAAATTTATGTCACAAATTTGACTATAACCAAAGGAACGAAGAGACTGTTAACTTATAAATTGTAAGATGAATAAATATTAGAAATAAGAAATAGAACAAATTGTTAAGTTTAGAAAATATTTCTGAAGATAAGACAGAATGAGCAATGAAAAATACAGAAAACAAAGGAAAGTATTTTTTCACTGATTTAAAATCAATTAATTTTATTAATAAATGGAATATGGTCGGGGTGTGGGATCAAATAATGATAACTATTTGAGTTATTACCATTTTCTTACCGCACCCGGACCATATTCCATTTATTAATAATACACACCGTCAATCAGCAATCTTCCATTATTTAATTTTAAGTTATAACAAATGTCAATGTTGAAAAGTTCTCTTTGAAAATTTCATTCGGCTTCACTTGAAAATTAATTATTTTAAGTTTGTTGCAATTGATGATAGAAAAATTTAATATTCCTATAATAGAGACGATTATAAGCTAATTTAAATAAAGTATTGAGTATTATCTATTAAATCTATCTTTACTTGAAAACAAATATTTTAGGATATTAAGAGAAGGTAAACAATAGTATTCCATTACTTCAAGTTAGAAATGTTGTTATAACTCCACTGAACATGCTCATGCAAACATAAAAGTCATGCACTTATTATGCTGCAAAATTATATTATTAATTAATAAGATCGGATCTTTAAAATAATATTGAACTTACCTGAGTTTAGAGTGAACCTTGAGTTAGCACTTGTGCAATAGGCTTCAATGACACGCAAAATCTGAGCATCTTCTTCCAGGCCTTTAGCATCTGAAATGTGAACGTTATAATGAATACTTAAAAAAATTAAATATTCAAGACTGTAAAGACAACTTAAAGTAATAAACTTTTTTATTTTACTTAAAAATGTATTTTCACATTTTTGAGTATCAAGAACACTCTTGATTGTTTCAAATAGTTCAACTAATTAGTTTCAATGACTATTTCAGTAAAAAATATCCAATACAAAATACCTAATCAGGTTAATTCTCTTTTTTCACAGAACAACGATGTACAAATACTTGGTACAAACTTCTATATAGGTAAAGGAACATGATTCCAAACCTTCTTCAAGAAAAAACAGTAACAATTAACACTGATTCTCACACTCACAGTCATGAAAAAAAACTACATTTTGGAGACATCTAGAAACTGGAATAAACTAAACAATACCATGTTCACTAATTATCATTTTCCCAAAATCAATTAATTATAATCAAAAATATTTTTATCTTTATTGCAATTTACAACTGTACATAACTATACATTTAGTAAATTTAATGTATGTTTTTATGGAGTGATACAAGCATGTAGAGAAACTACCCATTGGTAGCACTCTAATGAAGCTTTTGCATTAGCAGGTCTCATGGACATCTTCTTTTCAGGCGCCTCGGGGGATTGTCAGCAATAGAAGAGGAAGCAAGGTTAGAAACTAGTGGGCTTGGATGATTAGGGAGTTTAAAATGAAAGGAATGATTCGGGCTAGATCGGTTACATATGGAACATTAAGGTCTTTATATATGATTTTATTTGTGACAAGCATTGAGAATTTTATGAAGGATTTTGGATTGTAAGGATTGGATTGGAGAGGAATTCGAAGGTTTAGTGGAACCCCAAAGCACAACTTCATATGTCCAGATTGACCTTATTACAGTGATTTAGATCAGTCTTTTGTAATGAATTAGAAGTTTAGACTGTTTGTCTAGTAAGTGCTATAATAGTCGAAATCTATATGCAGTTTCCTGTCTATTCAGTCTTATGTGAGGATTCCAGATTAGTCATTCATCCAGAAGTACTCCAAGGTAGCGGATCTGTTTGAAAGGAGTAAGAGCAACATTATTAAAAAATACTGTAAATCAGTCGGTTTACAATGAAGGGTAAAGGTGATTAGATGGGATTTATTTTAATTCTCCAATTACGACACCGTTTTTAGATCGAGGCCTGTGATATGGGATTGGAGAGTTTGGGATTTAATTAAAGATTTATTATTAACTGCGAGCACACATGTGTCAATAGCATAAGTGGTGAGGATAGTGTTAGGACTGGTTAAGATGTCAGCTGTATAGATGGTGTAGAGGATGGGAATGAGAATACTACCTTGAGGAACACCAGCGGACTGAGAATAGAGGGATGAATAGGAACCATGGTGGATTACTTGGAATAATCTATCAGTGGAAAAGGAATGGATGATGAGAAAGTATGTGGGAGTTAGGAACTTACGGAGTTTGTAAAGCAGTCCCGGGTGCCAGACACAATCAAAAGTCTGTTCTACATCGAAAAAGACTCCCGTGCCCCAAAGAAGACGAGACAACGTCCACTACACAATGACATTGCTGGATAGTGGAGTGGGGTGTTCGGAATCCAAACTAGTGAATAGGGATTATATGATTGGAATCTAGGATGGGGTTTCAGAATGATTTTTTTGAGAATTTTTCACATGGTCCGTAATAGGAAGATAGAGCAGTAGGAGGATGGATATTCTGGCGGCTTTTAGGTTTGGGTATCATTTTAACTATAGATAATTTCTATGGGTCAGGAAAATATGTGAAATGGAGTACAGCGTTATATATGTAGGTGAGGAATGGGATGGCTTTTCGAGGAAGAAGTTCTAGGATGTGGAATAAAGGTTTTAGTGATGTGAGAATAAAGGTTTTTTCTTCATCAGTTCTGGTCCAGGATTGGGATTCGGTGAGAAGTGGGTGGTTAAAATCTTTGAAAATCAACAGTTTTTTAGTGGTTCTCCATAATGATTTGTCAGTGGTTGTAACATTTTCTGTAAAGGTAGGTAAATTTTGAATTTTCTAATTTCAACTTTTAGTTTATTAGTCAATTCGGGGTAATATGTTTTGTCAGTTGGACATCTGGTCCTATGCCACTTTGGTTTTGCTCTCCATTTTTCCTTAAGCAAGATACAAATATGCTGTGGCAGGTTATTTTGTTTATTGTTAGTAATTCTGTTAGTTGAAGTATTGTCATTAATAATTGTCCTTATTGATTTTATTGAGTTTTCCTATAGCTCCATCAATGTCTTGTTTTGTCTTCAGTCGAATGTTTAAGCCTAGTTTATTTTTCAAGTTACATTTAAATTTGTCCCAGTCGACTTTTCCTGTAATCAATGAAGCAGCGTAGGGCTTAGGTATGAAGCTTGAATGTAAAAAACCAAAGGCCAATGGCATTTCATAACATGACAGCTAGGGGCTTTTTCAACAAAAGGCCAATGGCATTTCATAACATGACAGCTAGGGGCTTTTTCCTCATCATGGGAAATTAAGCAGGATTTCGGATAGGATTCTAGTGAGGAGATTGATAAGGGATTTGATGGTCTCTTGAAGATCGGTTAAGAACGATGAAAGAATTGAAGTTATATCAATTGGATTTTGATAATGAGGGTACAGATCAGGGGCTTGTGATGGACAGCTTATGCGACTAGGAGTGCTGGGCTCATTGTGATATATTGGAAGCTGGGTATGAGGAGCTGTGTTGGTTTTCAATGGTAATTGGGACTGGGAGTTTATTGGAACAGATGGGCAAGGAGGAACTGGGAATAGATGTTGTGGTGGTAATTTTATCCGTAAGAGAAGATAATGGGGAGGAATTTGATGAGGTTGAGGTTGAGGATGATGGTGAGGGGCTTAGGTAGAGGAGCCTGAGGTCAGGGCTGTTGTTTCTTGATGCTGATCTCGGAGTATGTCCGGGTTAAGTCTTCAGTTATGTCCAATGTTTTTGAAGTAAGAAGGCTGTGGTTCAATGAAATAAGCTGGTTTCTCCAAGTTTGGGAAAATATTCAAATTTTGGGGGTTTCAGGCAGCAGAGTGCGAGTTTGATCAAGTCCTTTTGATGTCATGAGATCTCTGCTTGTGGAGAGTTTTGTAAACTTCATAGACTCTGTAGCTTGCTGGGTGGTTTTTTGCCAGTTCATCTTGTGTTTTGTGGCAGGATTCAGTTGCGTGAAGTCCAGCACATTTAACGCACCTGGCCTGGTGATAGCAATAGGTTTTAGAAGGCCCAAAGTTTTGACACCTGGTGCACTGGACAATGATTGGTTTTTCCTTAGGCTCCCCAAATTTGACGGTTGAATAAACCAACCTTGTAACCTGAAATAGTTCAGAATTATTTTGGGTTGGCTCTAGGTCAACAAAGAATAATGGAAAAGGATATTTGTCAGTGGTGTGTAGAACACCGGATATATTCCTCACATTGTGGCCAATTTCTTCCAGGCCTGTTTGATAGCGGCTGTAGGAGTGGTTGAATGGAGACCCTTCTAAACCACTCTGTATGCCTTTGCTTGTTTCAGCTGGTAGCAATGAAAATCATAATTTTTGTCAGTCAAATAATTGACGAGTTTTTTGTAGTTAGTGTTCCTTGGTGGTAGTGTTTACCGTAATGTCTTTGACAGGTAAAAAACATCTGAAATTTGGCTGTCCAATCAAGTCAGCAATTTCTTGACCAAATGCTATAAAACTTTCTATCCTAGAGACGAAGAGAAGGGGTGGCTCTGGATCTGAAAATCCCCGAGGTTTTGAATTGTTATTTCGTTGATTGTTGACAGTAGTAGAATTATTGCTAGTTGAGGTGGTAGGTGTGGTTAGCTCTGGCTTACTGGCTGCACTGGTTTTACGGCAAGTTTTGGGTTTTTCAGTTGTATTTTTTAATTTAGCTGCTTTTTTGGATGAATTGCCCACTGACCCAGCAGGCAGCGTTTCTGCGGTGCTTTTCAAGAGTACGCCTCTTTAAATATTGTAAATCCATTTCACTTTCTTCAGAAATCGGGGACTCTTCCTCAAAGTTTTCACACGACATATTCTAGTCCAAATCCATATTATGTATTGGAATAAAAAAAAAAAA
>NW_027104988.1:1585033-1585516 GCF_000696795.3 Halyomorpha halys | reverse complement strand
AGAATTATTTTGGGTTGGCTCTAGGTCAACAAAGAATAATGGAAAAGGATATTTGTCAGTGGTGTGTAGAACACCGGATATATTCCTCACATTGTGGCCAATTTCTTCCAGGCCTGTTTGATAGCGGCTGTAGGAGTGGTTGAATGGAGACCCTTCTAAACCACTCTGTATGCCTTTGCTTGTTTCAGCTGGTAGCAATGAAAATCATAATTTTTGTCAGTCAAATAATTGACGAGTTTTTTGTAGTTAGTGTTCCTTGGTGGTAGTGTTTACCGTAATGTCTTTGACAGGTAAAAAACATCTGAAATTTGGCTGTCCAATCAAGTCAGCAATTTCTTGACCAAATGCTATAAAACTTTCTATCCTAGAGACGAAGAGAAGGGGTGGCTCTGGATCTGAAAATCCCCGAGGTTTTGAATTGTTATTTCGTTGATTGTTGACAGTAGTAGAATTATTGCTAGTTGAGGTGGTAGGTGTGGTTAG
>NW_027104988.1:1571422-1584498 GCF_000696795.3 Halyomorpha halys | reverse complement strand
CATGACCCAATGGAGACTGGAGTACACAGCGCCTCTACCGTGAAATATATAGTATTAAGATAAGGCCCTGTAGGGGAATAAACAGTCACTTGTTCGATCAACTAATGCCAATTATAATTTGTCAATTTTTAATAAATAAGCCGACAATTCCACTGAATGAGAATATAAAAGTGATTAATTGTTTATTAACTCATGCTGTACGTAGTCTGAGAGCAGGATTCGAGCTATAACCCATGTGACACACTAATAATCATAGAGAAAAGTGAATAATGAACTCCACATGCAGTCATGACACTTGAGACTAACCCTAAATAGGAGGGCTCTCCAGAAAGTAACAGACGTTGTGGCCTATCGTGGCAATGGGGGGGCCTATCTTGGTATCTGAACGTTCCTACGTTCAGTACGCATCCAGCTGTTGAAGCAAGAGGACTGTGCGTTCTTCACCTTGCTCTCTGTGAGTCGTTGAAATGTGCCCTGCAATAGAAAATCCCAACACTTGTGAAGTGCGGTCTGTTATTCGGTTTATGTGGGCTCGAAACAACAGGCCAATTGAAATTTATCGTCAGCTTTGTGATGTTTATGGGTAATGGATAATCAGTGAAAGCCAAGTGAGGCAATGATGCATTAATTTTTAAAATGGCTGTACCAGTGTTCACGACGAGGACTGCAGAGGTAGGCCTAGCCTTATGACAGATGACAAAATTTGTAATCAATTACAAAATTTGTGAAAACCGTTGTTTCATGATTACAGTATTGTCGCAACATTTTCTAATGGAAGACCATAAGAAACAGAGACTGGCTGCAGCACTGACCTTTCCTCAAGAATACAGCACAAATGGTAATGCAATTCTGGATCGTATCGTAACCGGGGACGAGACTTGGATGAACATATCAACTGTGAAACAAAACAGCAGTCGATGGAATGAGCGCACTGGTTGGACAGAATGGTTTCTCCCAAGAAACCACAAAAGTGTTTGCAAATGCTGTTAGCAAGAAAGGTCATGGCTACCGTGTTTTGGGACTACAAGGGAGTGCTTCTCGTTGATTTTCTGGAACGTGGAGCAACAATCAACTCAGAAAGGTATTGTGAAACAATATGAAAGTTACAGTGTGCCATACAAAATAAGCCTCGGGAAAACTTCGCACCAAGGTGTTGTTTTTTCACGAAAACGCCCGTCCACACACGGCCAATCGTACCCGGGCACTATTGGATGGTTTTGGATGGGAGGTGTTTAACCATCCACCATAAACCCGGATTTGGCAACGAGCGATTACCACCTCTTCCCAGCAATGAAAAAATGGCTCAGTAAACAGTGATTTGATACTGACGCCGAACTGCTTGCCAGTGTAAACCAGTGGTTGAAATCGTAGGTGGCAGATTTCTACAGAGAGGGTATTGAAAAACTTGTGTCACAGTATGATAAATGTCTCAATTTGAATGGCGATTATGTTGAAAAATAGCTTAAGAGCTAAATATAAAAATACCATTCAAATGTATATAATAAACTTTGAGTTTTTCAATTTGTGAATTGTTTATTTCAAAACGTCTGTTACTTTCTGGACAGCCCTCGTATGAATCTGATACAGACAAAATGAATAAGTTAACTTTATTCTAAGTGTTAGCTACAAACTAAATGTCAAACCTCTATGATAGAAATCAAACATTTACAGCTTTTAATTAGGTCACTTTATTATAATACCTCAACATATTTCATATCATACAACTATATTGGTTTATTAAGTAAAAATATACTAATTTTTATGGCTACCTATATTTTTATAAGTTTATCAACACAAATATACCTCTAGGATTTAAATTTTTTTCACTCCTTAGCAATACAGTTCTAGAAGGAGGTGCTGGCCTTAAACGTGTAATAGACCAATGACCTTCATTATTCATGTCTTCAAAATCATATTTCTGAAAAAAAATTAAGTAATTAGCAATTACTAAACATTTTTATTATTAAATAATGAAACACCAATTGAAACAAAAATTATTAAAAACAGAGAAATAATTTTAAAACAAATCATGGTTTAACATGACAATTTTTTACAAATATAATTTAAAATCAGAAATATTTTTACATAATACATCAATATAAATGACAGAAAAAAAATATCATATTTATATTATATAAATAATATATATTTCAAATAAAATGAATATATTTAATATAAAAATGATATTAATTTTACCCTTGAAAGTGGAGTATTTATTTTATGACCTAAATTTTTACTTTGCTCTCGAATCAAATCAACCCACTTTTGTTGATCCTCCTTAGTTTGGCAGATGGCGACAATACGCTCAATTAATGGCCCTAAAAATATAAAACATTTCTTAGAAAATAAGAGGATATATAAATTAAAACATTGTTTCATCTACATAATCAAATTTAAAAACTTACCAATGATTTCAAATGCATTTTTGTAATTCTCAGTGTCTTCTAATTTATTCACCTTAATTCCAGTTAACGGCAATTTTCCCTTAGAAATTTGAAAAAAAATTAATAATTATAATAAATTAAACAATAAAAGGTAAGAAATACTATGTTCCCCACCTCAGCATCTAATTTGTCTCAGTGTTGTTGGGAGTCAGCGACTTAAGTCATTAACTAAACTTTATCAATGTATTTTTAATACTTCTGACCCACCCAACAATAGTAGGACATATTGGAGCGTCCCTTTCCATGCCTAGCTATGTATGACTTCGCGCCAGCTATGTTTGTAAGCATGCAGGCTTATATATTATTCATTTATGGCATTCATTTCAGTCATCACAGCTCGTTGGTAACTGGTTTAAGTACATTTCATAGGTGAAAAAGTTTATTTAAAAATCTTTTTCTATCATTCAATATGGATAGCCAAAAGAAGCATTTTCGGCATGTTATGCTTCATTGCTTTAAAAACGGCAGTAGTGAAAAAGAAACTGCAAACTAGACTTGCACCATTCATGGTAATGGTTTTTAGAACTACAGTTATTAGATCCACCCACAATTGGTTTAAGAAATTTATGACCAGCAACGACGGGTATAGACTTTTTCAAGAGTATGATAGCTGAAAATGCGTGATTTAGTGTGCTAAAGATAGAGGATGCCACTAACATGCTCAGGAGAACGGTACATGATCATTTAATGAAGATGGGATATGCAAATTGGTATCAGCTGAATTTGTATGAACTCTTTAAACAGTTCAATTGGGACATTCTACCTCATTCTCCGTACTTTGCAGACCTTGCTCCATCCAATTAATACTTGTTGCTCCTATTAAAAAATTATCTCTGTCATAAATGTCACAAATCCAAAAGTGATATAAAAATGCACCCCAATGAATTTTTTTAAGTAAGTCACAACAATTTTTTTAACAAAAGAGCTTTAGTATTGCATAGAGGATGAAAGCATCTGACAGAAACATTGCCTAACTCATTTGGTTAAAAAAAAGAAATAGTCTGTGTTGGTTAACTTACATATCTCATCCATTCTTACCAGGATGGAACTCAAATAATAAAGCTACTCAATGGAATCCATATTGGGATCTAGTAGATGGAAGCAACACTAGAAAAATGCAATAAGGACTCTCCCTACAGTGACATTGGTGGCCATAGGCACATGTCTTAAATAGGTCTCAAATTATAAAGTGATAAGTATCAAATCATTTTACTTCTTTTTCTCCAATAAAAAAACATATTACAATATTTGAAGACATTTTTCTTATTAGATGTCAACAGGATAAGGTTTTTAATATTATCTAGAAAATTAGCTAGGAGAAATTTTTGATAGCCAGTTTTCGTTTTGTTTTTAAGATTAAATTTTAAAAATAAAAAATGGCTTACTTCATAAATAAAAGCACTCATTCGATGGCTAGCACTTAACATGAGCAAAGTTGTAGGAAAGAGGACAAAATATCTATCCCTGTGTTCTGGCCAAACAGCAACTGAACCCATTTGTATTATATCTCCCATCTTTGCTATGTCTTGACCTTCCCATCCTCTCACACCTCCATTCATAATTTCAATTTCCATTTCTTTCTGTCTTCTTAATACTGAACATGTAGACTGAAAACAAAAAATATTATATTAATTTATTTGAAGAGAAATTATCACTTATGTTATTATATTCCAGGGCCTTAGCGGTCAACGTAGCTGACTAAAACCAGTGGCTAATCAATTAAAAATCTGCAATAGTACAAACAATAAATGTATACAATGTAATATAAAAACTGTAATTAATATAAGATAAATTTAAAGTAGAATACTGGAATGGTGCTATCATACACTTAGTTCAATTTCTGAATTACAAATAAATTCTAAATACCTGATCATGTATACAATGCTTATTAAAACAAAATTTTCAAAATATTTTTGAAGTCAAACTTCATCACTGATGCTCTATAACTCAAGAAAAAAAATACATATACAGGAGTAAATTGATCTCATCAGGCGAGAAGAGATAAAACAGAAGTGGTGAGGGGAGGGGACCAATGCTGGTCAATTTTAGCAGGAAAAGTTTTAAATTGTAACAGAAAAATAGGGGGAAAGTAAGGGAGCTTACAGTAACTTAATAATCCCAGGGGTGCTGCATAGCTTAAGCAGTGCAGTGCGTGATTGAGCAAGCTCCTATTATGAGTGAACTTATTCTCTCCTATCACCACTTAAAAAACTTTCCTGCTAGAATTGACTATAATAATTCTGTCCTAATTATTATTATTATTCTGTAACTTAATATTTTCTGCCTTAGGCTACAAGAGGGGTTGCACGATCATTATTAATAAAGTAATTATCCATTATTTCATTGCCAGAAGTTTCACTTCTGTCGGTAAGTTCCAAGACTGCCACAATTTTTTTTTTTATCTTATACACTAAAAACATTGAATTTCAAGTATATAAACAAATTATATTTAAATAACAAATTAAAAGAAAAAAATTAACATGGTTACCATATTAAAAATTTAAAAACAATAACTTTTAGAGACCCTACTGTATATCATTGCTAAAGCTGGGATGTCTCATAAGTTTCAAAAATGAAAAAGTCTTGATACCATTCATAAACAAAAAAATGTTGTTGATTGCTTCTAACTTACATGTTTGATAAGGCTTACACAGCTTGAGCGACAATATGCAATAACAATAAACAACTTCTGAGACAATAAAATATTAAACTTTAGAAAGATGATCGGAAGGTGATAAAATGATGGATTGTATACTCACGGCAATATCTTTGTAAACACTAACTGCTCTCTGGGTGTCCCCCCGATCTGGGTGACTTTCTTCCAAGTGTCTTTCAAGCTCTTGGAGGTGATTAGGATACTTTTCTACTCTTCTAAATGGTTTACTCAAACCTGATGTTAGTGTTAAAACACTTCCATCAAGAAGTTTGAGTAACTCCTCTCTGAAAATATTTATTAAAAAATTAAATAATAATATTCTTTATTTATCCAGGGACTGATCCCTTTAAAATAATATTACAAGTGTCAAAATTAGGCTTTACAGCCTTAGAGTAAAATAAAAATGAAATTATAACCCATCATAAAGTAGAATTATAATAATCAATTTGGAAAGATAAAAAATATACAACAATAATTACAGAATATATAAAAAAAATAGAACAAATAAAATAAAACCATAATCATATCATAAATCATATATAAGGATAACTTGGTAAAGGAAAGATGCAAGAAAATATTCACAACGGAAGGAGGGGTAAAGCCACTTCAACTCTTCATAAAAGGCATCCCTAGGGACACCAAAGATGAAAGGTATAAAGCAATTATCAACCGTTTTAATTTTGCTTCAAGATCCCCAGACACCCCTGTATACCGCACAATAGTCAGAGACACCCCTGTATACCATACAACAATAGTCAAAGTGGGGAGTATTAAAAAAGTAACTAGGAGCATACGGGTTACAAAAGGAAGTAGGTAACGAAAGTAATTTAAACATCTTAGGGTGGAGAAGGTACAATGGGAAATATCGGAGACGTGGTTTTCCCAGGAGAGGGTTTGGTCAATGGTAGCACCAAGGTAAATAAGTGTAAATATATATACATATTATATGAGTTTATATTATGAAATTAACAAAGGTAAAATTTATTACAGTTTATTTACACCTAAATTTACAATTAAAATTTAGTTTTTTTTTTTAGTAATGACAAAGGATTAGCAGTTATGTCTTAAAGTGGGCCAATATTATGATCATGCTTAAAACCATCCAGTGAACACCCAGTGCCTATAATGGAGCTATGTCTTACTACCTTACAGAAACAACATAAAGATAAAGATGGAAAGAAACCACATCAAGAAACATTTCCCATAAAGCATTTTAATTTTTTTAACAGCATAAAAAACATGTGAGAAAAGAAAAGTATTCGATTCACACTTTGAAATGACTTACTCATGTTTATTTATGATGAAGGCGGCTTTAGGATGTCCCACACAGTAATTTTCATGTATTATTTTCAGTTTAGGAGCTAAATTTAACATAAACTTTCCAACTCTTTGTTCCAAAGGTGTTTTGGAAGTATTTCTCTCAACTCCAGCTAAAACTTCTTCATGGAGTTTCAAGACTTCTTTAAGGTTACTAATAATAAAACTAAATTCTTCCTTGCTTAATCTGAAAATACATACAATTTTAAAAAGTTAGTTAAATAACACTAATAGATTTAGAAGGTGAGAAATTTTGTCTGAACAAAGTACTAATAATGCAAGGTAAGTTACTAACATTTCTGACTTCTCAACTGTTGTAAGAACATTAGACATAAGATGCTGCAGGTCAGTGATGTGTGCTTTCTCAGAATCAATAAAATCTTTTAAAACTACTGGCCTGTATGCCCTTTGTTGTGCTGCTATATCACTAGGTGTTTTTAGAGGACTTAAATGATCACCTAAAATAAATAATGTTTTGTGTAAATTTATTTACATATAACATATTGGCTTTTTTTTACTATCAGATTATTGGTGTGGGCCCCATCGCCCTGTCGTACTCCAATTAACCTCTGGTCTTCTAGGTTGGGGGAATATTTAACACTAACACCCATACAGTACACTTTTACAGCACACTACAATACCTAGGTGCTGTATACACTCTAGAAATATAAGGTACCACATAACTTTAAAGAAACCACTTACATACCAACCAATTACCAGATAAAACTAACATACAATGCCAACTGATAATGAATGACTTTTTATTTTTTTTTAAACCTAATAACACCAATAGATTTGTCACCAACCAATAATGTTCCATATAATCAAATAAAATATCAAGACAACTTACTTTGGCCTTTGTATTCTTTCACATAATTTGATGGAAACCATCCAGTTTTTTCATCTAGTGTACCTTCCCACCAACCTCCATCATCAAGCTGAGTAACAGTAATGATATCTCCTTTTTTAAAACACAACTAAAATGAAAAATTATCATTACTTTTGAATATATATTAATTTTTTGTTTTGTTTTTAAATAAATGCAGATATGTTGATAGTCAACTTCACAGGTGTTAAAATGGCAAATTTTACAGTTTCAAGTAAAAAACAGATTTACGATTTTACCACACCCTATAATTCCTTATTTATTAATTCTCTTTGTTTTGTTTTTTAACTTATATTGTATATCAATATTTGGTATCACAACATTTATGCAGACCTTCGTTAAACAGTTTTCAAGTTTTAATACTGTAATGGAAAAACTTATGCTTACAACTTCTGTAAAGTTGACCATTAATACATTGGATATTAAAATTCTAAAAAAGAGAACTACTAAATGGATATAATTTTTCAAACACATTTTTTATGATCAATTGAAATTATTTAACATCCTGAATAGCGAAACATTTTTTCAAAACATAATTGAACAAAATTAAATTGTTCTTTCAAAATAAAGTAAAAAGGAGAAGTAGGATTATAATGGATCAGAGTGAATAAAATGTATAATTCATCATCCTTTAATTAATTTTTTTTATTTATTTCGATCCATAATGTAGACTATCATCAGGGATAAAAGTGAGTAGAAATGGAAGAAGTACTGTCTTTCTCTCCTTTTTTTTCATATACTAACTTTAGTTATATTAAGATACATACATTTATGTATAGTACACAATAAGTAGCAAATAACAATCTAATTATTTTATGATTTAAAATCAACAGGAACCAAAAATACTTAATTTAATAGGTGTTCCAAATTTCATTTATTTGAAAACTCATTCACACAAATAAAGGCTCAACTGGAAAAATTGTTGTACCAATAATAGAAGAAGTGTTAGAAAAAAAAAAGTCAAATTTCTATAGACTGCAGCTATTAATCGAATCCTGATTAAATTACAAAAAAAAAAAATAAAAAAAAAAAAAAACCCAATAAAAAAAAAAAGTGAATCCGTAAGAAAGCCATACAGATTTCTGTAATACACGACTCGTTTGTTGAAAACTGAAATGCTACTGAATCAAAACATGAGAGAGGGAATACCTATTTTCACCTCAACTCAAAATATGACACAGAAATAAAACTTATTTCTAATCAAACTACTGGAGGAACATGAGCATGATGATAATGAAAACGTTAAATTATATCATTCCAAACAGTATCAATTAATAAACTAATTAATAACTAAATTAATTAAAGACTTAAATCCATTGCTTCATTTTAGTCAATAAAAAACAAACAAAAATCAATTATTACAATCTAAGGATAATGATGGTTTGTTTTTTGTTAATTATATTTATTACCTTTCCAAACAAAGTACACATATGTAATAGCTAAGAAATTTTATTATAACAGAAATTTTAATATCGCATCTTTGCATTAAAAATAAGAAAATGAAAAAAATTAAGAAACAAACTTCAGCCCTCTCATTAAGGTTACTACCTGTTTACTTGATTGACTCAAGTGTTCACAATATTCCTGATAAGAAATTGACATAGAATTAGATTACAATTGTGTATCGTTAGTAATTTTTTTTTTACAAATATTCAATTGAAATCCATACTTTTACTTGAGTAATTTAATATACACGCTTGATAAGGAAGATTGTATCTGATTGTCTAACATTTGTAATATATTATAGCATACATTATTAAACAATCTTAATAATAGCACAGACAGTACAGAGCAAAGACAGAAAACATGAAAAATGAGCCATTGGAACAAACATCATTCATGTTCAATATTTTTGGATTTAGAATAACTGAAAAAAAAATTGATTTGAATCAGTGACCTCTTACAATTTCCTCTTGACATTAGAGAGTTTGTTGTTTGTTTAGTAAAATATCAATTGTATCTTTTAGCTTGTTTGACACTTGGGAACTTGCTGTGCTTTGGGTTGTTATAGATTCAACCATTTAAATTTCTAACAGTTGAAATTTTGATCTGAGCTGCCCTTTCATTCTGAATGTGTGATACGCTTTAAAATGACTTTGGTGATACTATTACGGTTACTAAGAATAAAAGTCAACATTTCAGGTTTAAAAAATGACTGAAGAATCCATGGTTTTATAGCAGCAATTATGTGTAGCATGTTCTATTGTAGAAATACTAAGAGATATGCCATGTAAGAGATAAGAGTGTATATATATATATATGCCAATTGAAATTACAAAAAAAACGGTATACTCAAGAGAATTGTAATGAGCTTAAATTGAATAAAACACTAATTACTAACGAACCCACATATACAATAAGGAACTGACCAATATTTTTGTGAATTAGTATTTATCAATAGTTTCCATTTTAAAACATACACTCATGGTACAGTATTCTTCAGTATCAATATTAGGTATAGATAGAGCCCTAGTTTTTGTCATAGAATGAAAGAAATCATTGATAAACCTTACAATATATAATTTTTAAAATGGTTGGTTTATGGTATGCAAAATATATAAACAATAATGTGTTCATAAATGATTAATTTAATTTAGAAAGTAATTAGGTTACTTCAAATAAGCAAAACCATAAAAAAATGTACCTCATCATTATTTTTGCCTTTAAAGGAGTATACTGCCTGAACTAGATAGGGTTGTCCATCCATTGCAAAAAATTTTCAAGTAAAATCAATTTGTTGTTCAGTTTTGATAATCCTGCATACATGTATGTTTTAATTTGGCTAAGTATAACTGAGAAATAATAAATCTGTAGCCAAAGGAAGCAAATTTAAAAAATCTTTCATCGCCTGCCTATTTTGATAATATTAAGATTTTATATGTGAAAAAATATAAATTCTAAAACTTTTCCGATATCTAATTAAATTAAATGTGATTTATTCCAGTGACAATCTCAACTCCTACAACAAACAAAATAAATAAATAAGAATCCTAACAACGAGGTCGAAATCAAAGAAGCAACATGTAGCTTTCTTAGTACTCCAAAGATTGGCAAATATAAATTGTATTTTGCGTATATACCTTGTTTGAATAGTACCAAATCTGAATAGAATAGAATTGGACGTATTACAAATCTAGTACCATAGACTGCGGATACTCTCTTAACTGTGATTGTTCTACAGACGATCTGGCGGTCGTGTGATTCTGACCAAATTACCTCCTTGCACAACCACTGGTCTGGTAACGGTACTTCCTTATAAAGCACTGCACCCCTGACTCTTCATAGGTTTTATCGGTATAGATTGAATTTTAGATTTTAGTATTTATCTATCTATCTATTTATTCAAACCAATTTGATACAATCATTTCAGAATCTTGAGCTCAATTTGTTTCAAAACATTCACGGTACCTACTTGAATAATTTGCGCCATAAAATAAAAAAAAATCTGCTGAGCCGTTCGGTTAATCGTCACGTAAGTATCCCTTGACGGTGTGGAACCTTGGATGGCCCTTTTTGTGTTATGATCTCTTACGGTATCTATTGATGCTCGCCAAGCCATGGCGAACTCGCGTGTGCCTGAGCATGTAGATGGGTTATTTGACTTGGCTGGAACGAGTTCGCCTAAGTTTGTTTCCGATCCGTCGAGAGTAGGTTTTTGGACACAGATCAAAAGGGGTTCGTGAGAGCGCTAGTGTAAGCATCTCTACCATTGTTCTTTGTTTAGTTGCAACTGAGAGCTATTAGGAGGTTGAAGGTGTTTGATGTTACTTGTTACAACAAGTTTTATATTTTTTTATAATAAAAATAATATAATCCCAGTACAATGGGTGAAACCTCTTGTACGTCCGCCATGTTTGCCTCTCTGAAAAACACTACCATGGGGATATGGAGCTTGGATGATACATTTGTTTACCGATTGTTTGTATAAGTCTCTGATTCGCGGCGTTGCCAACATATAAATCCACCTATGTAGAAATATAGTTCAAGCATTAAATTTTATGCAACAAGAAATCAAAATTAAGCCCAAAAAAGAGTATTTTGAGAAAAAAAAAAAAAAAGAAAAAGAAATTTTGTGCAGGAAAAACTCTAAACATGTTATTTGAACGTATTTTCTATGGATAGAAAATCTGTTGAGGCTTAGTGAAACTAATAACTAGGGAACAATAGATGCAATTGTGCGAAAATCCGGTTCCTACTTACTAATAAATATGGTATAGCATACTTTTATTATTTTACTTCTTTACACACTTTCTTTTAATTTTGCCATATTGATTACTACACCTAATTTTCTAAACTTCCAGCCATGGCTGGCTACAAAATGAATACTAGTGAACTGTTGGATCTATGGTGTTCAATAGCCTATATGGATTTCAAGATGAGAGTAAAAATGCAAATATGTTCTGGTCTCTTTTTGTCACAGAGGATGTTCTTTCTTCTAATGACTAAAGGAATCACTAGTTATAGAAACCTTCATGTATGATGAAAGGCATTAGTGTTCATATTCTACTGCAACCTGCAGTTTCCTGAAAAAGAGGCAGGAGCATAGCTCCAGAGAGGGGAAGTAGTTGTTACCTAATTAAAGCAGTACTAACAATATTATAAGCAGGAATTTTGTTTTTCACTCCTATTTTGTATTTAAAATATTACCAGTAAAAGAATTAAGGATTTGTGGTAACAACACTAGGTTTTACAATGCTTATGTCTTTACGCTTGTTCAATGATGAACAACTAAAATTTCCAAATAACATCTCTGTTCTAGGGCAAGCATCAACACATTCAAAAAGGGTGAAATCAGTTTTGATTTACAATTATTTAATTAAAACTACTAATTAATTATTAAAAGCATTGGCAAATATAGCATTTTTGTTTCTTTTTGGCCATTCCCCTAATTAATTTATTCATTTTATTTTTAGTAAGCTTATGTACAATAAACTAATTGCTCATCTTTTCTATTCAATATTTTATCACTTGCCAGTTCATACTAGTTTTTAAAAAAGAACCTCTATAAGATAATTTTTTACCACTCCTCAAATCTTGGGATAGATAATAAATCGATGATTTCACACTATTCCCTACAATATCATTCTGCAGTATCTTAGAACATCTTTACCATAATATGAATTCAGTAAAAACATGCTATCTGATACAACGTAAAATTTACACTTTATTCAGCATAAATGTGTTCTGGAATAAATTAGTTTTAGAACCAATGTTATGTTAGGAAATATACAATATAACAAATTCTTGTGAATTACTTGTCACATATAGTCATACTTTAATATAAGTCATATATAGTTTGTTTATCAATAATTCCTTTACAAACTTATATTATTCAAAAGATTAACCAAAACTTCATTGAATCTTTTGAGTTGAACATGTAGATAAACATTTATCTATAAAAAATGTGTAGAAAGTTAAATATCCTAATTATTTCAAAATAGATACACCTGGTCCCAACAGAGCAAGTATAGATCTTCCATTAGCTGAAGAAGTACAACTTATTTCGGAACATATATTTTACATCAATGGTTAAAGCAAGTCCTATAAAAAAATTATTAATACTAGAATACTTTGATGATTATATTAACAATTAATAATTTTACTTGAAAAATTGACAAAATTAAATTTTGTATTGTAAATCCAATTCTGGGAACACTCTTTGATAAATAATATGTACAATTAAAAATATATGAAATTAGACATCAGAATGGAATCGGTCATAACTCAACCTATTTTGTTTTAATAAGAATGAAAACTGGAAAGAAACTGAGTG
>NW_027104988.1:1569340-1570008 GCF_000696795.3 Halyomorpha halys | reverse complement strand
TATATATATATATATATATATACAACATAATGTAATGAAAAGTAATTTTAACATTCAGTAAAAAAGTTAACACAAGTTAAAACATATTTACAACTTATAACATGTCAGAACATATTTACAATTTAACATATTAACATTAATAAAATCTGAATCTAGATGTTTAAGGATGATTCAAAATAGTTTTCATTGATGATGAACCTGATACATTGAAGAATGTAGTTTCTTTCTTGTTTAATTTCCTTGGATAGTAACTACAAAAAAACAAAACAAATAAATAAACAGTAATAAAAAAGACAACACAAAATAAAATTAAAACTATGCTTTTTTTTTTTATTTAAAAAGAATTTAATGAGTAGAATTAAATTTTAATGCTACCTGAAACCAAACAGTTTGACAAAATTAATCTAATTTTATATATGTATATATAGTTGACCGTAAAAATTGATATACATTGGCACTCTTGAGTGCACAAAGCTACTGATAAACAAAACTATATTTTTAATTAATTTATATAATTATATCTTAGCCATAGTCCTATAAGCCAACAACTAAGTTTAAATACATTTTTGAATGGAATGAATTATAGCTATTGTTGAAACTAAAATAAAGTAAATTACTAAATCTTAAAAAAACAAAATACTTAAGGTAAACTCAGAAATACACACACA
>NW_027104988.1:1563744-1564256 GCF_000696795.3 Halyomorpha halys | reverse complement strand
CCTGCAAAGTGGGGCGAAACGTCGGAAAATAAATAGTTGTAAACTATTTTTGTTTCTCCTTTGACCGCAACCCTGACCATCTTCTTATATAATCTTATTTTACATTTGAGAATAATGAAAATTAAAATTTATTTTATTTTGTAAAATTATTTTAATTAAAATTAAAATAAAGTTTAATTATCAGTAATACCTCCATAAAATAGAACAAAATATTGTAATCTAAAACAAAGAAGAAAGAAGTAATCATAAAAATATATAATTCAGAAGTATGAATGAACTCCTTCACCAGCTCTTAGGAGGAATGGATGTTAACAAATAAGCTATCAAAAGAAAGAAAATTTCATAGAGGAGTAACTAATTTTAATTTTAATTTTGATTAATAAATTTATCCTAGAAGTTAAATAAAAGTTATTTAAAAAAAAGTGGGAGTGGGAGGTATCCAATCTTCAGCAGCGGCCTCCAGGATGATATATTATTTGCATCTCCTTTGCCTTTATATATCAAAATCGTGC
>NW_027104988.1:1560102-1560844 GCF_000696795.3 Halyomorpha halys | reverse complement strand
ATAGCTGGCTTCAAAAGACTGCCGAGATGAGAAGGTAACAAAGGCAGAGCGATGCGAACACTGTTCTGCATTAGCGGCCATGACACCTGAGACTCGAAGCATATATAAATAAAATACTGAGTTTAGGCAGGAGTCAAGAGATGAGAGGGGACAGGGAACTCCAATAGATTAGGGGAAGATATTTCTGGTTGTAGTAGTGTAGGCTATTGCTGTGAAGTCATAAACAACTTTCAAAAGGGGTGAAAAGTTGGTTATCCTACGCTTAAAAGATTCAAATTAATACATTTAATGGTCAAATTTTATTTAAATAAATTACCACAATAACACCCATCAAACGCAGTGAATTTATTACTTTAATCATAAATAACAATAAAATATTTAAACAAGCACATATTGCAAGCAGATAGGGCAATAAATTATATTAATGACTTAAACAGCTGATCAATGGCCTGTTGCTAGGTGACACCAAACAAAAATCCCCACAGAACATGGTTTTCTCACTTCAATATTATAATCAGAGGTGCTGATTTGCAGGTAATTACCCAATTTTAATTGTCGGGTAAAATAGATTTTATATATAGGTCAGGGTTGCGGTCAAAGGAGAAACAAAAATAGTTTACAACTATTTATTTTGAATTGAGCTGTTCAACTGTTTGCTTTGAACAGCCCTGATGAAGCCCTGCAAAGTGGGGCGAAACGTCGGAAAATAAATAGTTGTAAACTATTTTTGTTTCTCCTTTGA
>NW_027104988.1:1528916-1558603 GCF_000696795.3 Halyomorpha halys | reverse complement strand
AATATTTTTTTTAGTAAATCATCAGAGAATTTTAGATTTGATTAGATGCTAATTAGATTTAGATTAACTACATTTCATGTTCTGGTTTAACCAGAAGTTTTGATCCACCCAAATCATAATTTAAAAAATGAACTCACTTTTTCAAGTAGTGTAAGAGGTTTCTTCCTCAAGGAAGGCTGCCATTTCATCACATTTGATTTAGGTTTGAATTGATGTTTAGGATGATTTTTTTTCCTCTTTGAAAACTTATCGTTGAATTTGTTATGCTCTAAATTCATTTCACAATCTGAAACTACATCACTTTGTCGGACAATTTTTTCTTCCTCAGGAGGCTCATTATCACTGTCACCACACCTGTCTTCTAAAGATTTGTCTTCAACAGATTCCATCTTGTCAGAAATGATTACTTCAGAATCACCTATAAAATTAAATTAAAAATAAATCAAAAGGGGAACAAAAATAACAAGAGACATTAAGTATATAAAAATATATTACTTTCATCAGAAGCATAGGTACTGCTTAAATTCATTAAAATGTTACTTATGGCAGCAGATTTTACAACTCCTTTACTATCAGAAATCCATTCTTCATCACTTATGTTGATATTATGATCCTCTTCATCATTTTTAGCATCTCCAATGTCATTTGGGAGGGAAGCTATCAACATTATTTTTATTAATAAAAGTATAAATATATAGAACAGATAATAATACAGAACAACCATATTACGTATTATACTAACCAGTACTGAGAAACTGAGGGTTATACCCATTCACTTTATTAATTGGATTATTTTTGGAATTGTTAAATTTATTTCTTTTCCTTTTATTATTGATTTTTTTCTCCTCAGCTTTACCTGAAAAGTTTTAATCAATTTATGTATTTAGCTATGCCATAACTAGTTTAACTTCCTGGGATACAATAACAATTATTTATTTGGAAACTATACCTTTTTCATTGTAGTGCATAGCTTGATTTCTTTTAAATGATTTCATATTTTGTTCTATATTTTCTCCTCTTTCTTCCATTTCTTTTCGTTCAGCTAACTTCTTTTCAATATTTTCTTTTGTTGGAAAATTCCTTTTAGAACAAAAATATTATTATTGATATGGAAATACAATAGGAAAAAACAATAAATATGTGTGTAAGTTAGCAGAGAGAGAAATGTTTTATTTATCCATGCTGCCTACATACATCGGGTTGCTACATTATAAAGCCTACTGATCAATCCGTGATCAGACACATATATATTGCATATATTCACATGATATAATAAAAAAGAAAGAAAACAGCCCCCCCCCACAGTTTCCTTTTACAATAAATTCCAGTATACACACTAAATACAAATATTTCAATTCATTCCCTTTCTTGTCCCTTCCATTTCACAATTTTTATTTCATTTGATCGACAATATTACTCTCCCAAATTCACCCTCTCAGATCCTCTCCAGTGCCTCATTTAAAAAAATTCACTAATAGACAGCAATGTGAGATCAAACCAGAGAAATAATAGTCACAGCAGTAGATCAGTTTACAGAAAAACTAACGAATAAATACATTTTACTAAAACAAAACTAATACATAGATTTTAAGGAAAATATAATACAAAGTTGGTTAAAAGAAATACTTGAATGGATAAATAAGTTTTAAAAAATAAATAAATAAAACAATAAAATCAGTCTCCAGAAGAACTAAGGAACAGATTCTAACAAACAATTTGATCAAAATTTTTAGTGCAGTTGGTGTACCAACAATTGTTGTACAATATAAAAAATTCAGAATACTGCGCATATCACACAACTTTCCCTTACTAAAAAAATTTTGTATTTTAAGGCTTTTCGAGGTGAAAATAACTAATAAAACTTTCCGCCAGGAATACAATAGTTTAAATAAAGATAATGAAGCTGTGTATACATCAATGAGATAGGGCACTCTTAGCTATTTCCAATTCGAACTCCTGCATCTAATTTTCCTTTAATTATATATTTAATTTATATATAAGAAGATGGTCAGGGTTGCGGTCAAAAGTGAAACAAAAATAGTTTATAACTATTTATTTTCCGACGTTTCGCCCAACTTTGCAGGGCTGCTCAAATGAATCGGTTGAACAGGTATATATTTAATTAGGTATATATTTAATTCTTTAATATTTTGTATTTATCCATTGCTTCTTATTACTAACAATGAGAACTGGTTATTTATTTCAAATAAGCAAAATAAAAGCAACTTAAGAAAAGGATTATTTTAAAAATTTGTCATTTAAGTCCTGTTATACTATTTTAAAGAGGATAAGACCTAGCCAATATTTGAGATATACTTAATTGTACATTAATAAAGACTTAATTCAAAATCATTAGTTTTGAGGAGTACATAAGTGGCACTTATGTCTGGTTGATTACAATGAAAAAGTTCCTGTAACGTCACAGGCATACATCAGGCCTAAATAAGTAATTTAAGTTTCATATGATTTTTCCTTTTTGACCTTGGCTGTTCAAATTACATACACAGAAGACTGTTTTGTGAGACTTGGTTATTTGGACTCAGGGGATCTCAAACCGGGTATATCTGTCGCAAATCCAACTACACAATTTTGCATGATCGCAATACTTCCCATTACTATTATTCCCTAAAAAGATAAGTGTGGGTCATTTGAAGCCGAGCGAGTTAAAGTGCCAACTTTAACTGACTCATGACTGTAGCCAGTAAAATGAATCAGTTATTTGCAAACATATCTATCTTTTTCCAAAGATGAGTTTACCATCCATTTACGGATTAGGACAAGCCAGAAGTCGAGTTCACTACATATCACTTTTAGGGTACATTTAAATTAAATCATCCTTGTAAACATATTTTCATCTAGTTCTGTGATTTCACCAATGTATCATTTAATCATTTGTTAACTGTATTATGAAAAATATCTTCTGCCAGAATAAATGGAAAAATGTTTATAGCCATGTTGCCAATGATAAACTTTCAAGTGCATTAATTCATGAACTAAAGGCAAGTGTAGCAATAATAAGTGACCGAGTCAAAAGATGTTGGTAAGGGAAACCAAGGGTTTTGAGGTAAACTTTTGGAAATTTGTTAATGATATAGAGAAAAGAGGAAGAACAAAATCATTAGAGGTGCAGAAATCACTTAAGAATAAATGAGAACTATTTCACATATTTGCTCAAAAAGCAACTCTATTCATTTAAAAAAAATAATAATAAAAAAAGGCTTGCTTCCAAGAAGCTTTAAATCCCCTGAAAAACTTCCTCTAGATTTTAAATTAAGAGTTTAGCTAGTTTCAAAACAGGATCATTAAACCTACACTAAATACTGGACCACCAAGCTGTTAATCAGTAATGCTTAAGGGACTGTTCTGTTTGATGGCGTAAAACTTCCCTGGTTGCTTAAGGGACCGTTTACCATGTTTTATAGTCATTTTAATAAGTGAATCAATTGAACATAATGTAAACCAGACTCATGATTAACTCTTTTGGAAATATAAAAATGTATTTATCCAAGTACTAGTTTACGATGAAATTCTAGAACTAGCTCATCTACAATGAAAAGTTTATAATTAATGGAAAGTATTTGTTATATTAAGTATGCATATTTTCTATAATTACATACCTTCTCCTCTCTTCCCTCCATTTTTCAATATCTTCTTTATTGCTTGATTTAACGATTTTATCAAACATACCAGACTCATGCTGAAGCTTGATATGTAAAGTAACAATTTTTGGGGCACCTCTGAAGGAACAACCTTCAAAATGGCAAGTTATATGCTCAGATAAATGCACTTCAAGTTCTTCAGGAGTCATCCAGCTACGATCGCATACCTCACAGTAATATTCTCCCTAACAAACAGAACATCGTACAAAATTCAGATTAGTAAAGGTTCAAAAATAATATTTTATTACAAATTACTTATATTGTAATGTGAAATAACCAGCTATAAATATGTATTTATTTTATTATTATCATAAGTAAAAATCAAGGTAGAATCAAATCACATGGAAAAACAAAAACAATTGAAATAAAAATAAAATGTAAGGCATTTGAATGTTAAATTTGTCATCACAGATGATATTATATTTACAAAACAAATAAAATAAAGTAACAGTAGGCTCATACTAAATGAATAAACAGGACTTAGTCCCATGAATTACTGAGGACAATTCAAATTTGTATCTAATAAAGAAAAAACTTAGGGAATTTTTAAAAACTTTTTATAAGTAATTCCAGAAAAAAAACATTTCATTAAAATAAAGAAAACACTAAGATTAAGAAACGAAGGGATTTACTTACATGCATTAATAAATATAGATTGCCACTTTTTCTGTGGAGACTTTAGATAAGACTTTAATGAAAACTTACTGGTCTGAAGAGACGTGAGTAAGAAAAGTTACTCAGTTTGCATCCAAAATCCACCGTCCTTTCAACTCCATAAAGTCACAGATTGAATCTGTGCATGCAATAATGGCTGCTTATTGAGATTTTACAGTGGCAAGCAATCAAGGACTACCAATAACAATGAATGCCTTGGGACAATTTTGAATTAGTCAATGAGATAATTAAGTAAATGAATAAACTATGGACAGTGGACAATTTTTGAACAATATTTTATTGCAATTAATTAGAAGCACACATTTATTGAATATGTATATGTAATATATAAATATTAAATATAAAGCTACTAAAATGAAAAAAAGAAAGTAGCTTACAACACAATTTGATGAAATTAATAAAAAAAACAGTGCTACAAAAAGTTACTAATTGTGGTTTCTACAAATTCTTATGTCCATTTATGAAAAAAAAAAAATTTAATTCGACAGTTATATTAAGCAATAATAGTTCTTTAAAATGATTTAAGGTAAAACAACTGATTGAAAATAACTTTAATGGAACTTCACAAAATACATATATTATGAATTTCAAGTCCCAAAAGATTCTAAGTTTAATTTTTTAATTTTAATTTTTATAACTAGCTATATTTCACAATATACATATATGCATAATTAAAGGTATAACATTATAAAAATCATTTAATTAAAAGAATTGATTATGTAAAGTACACATAAATTTTCATAACAAGAAAAAATATTTTTTTTCTATCTGCTCATGACTTTGAGAAAAATAATAAAGAGAAAGTATTTAAATAAAATTAATAAATATAAATATATATAAAATTTGAACTGGTACTATATACTCTATATGTACAAATATTTAATTGTTTCTTTTTTGAAATTAAATTCATTCAAGAAACTTAATTGAAGTTTTCGAAATATTTAACAACTTTACAGTTTAAAGACTAATAGAGCCTCACTTCTGTTCTCTAGTTCCATTCTTTTCTTCTGCCTTATCATCAACCTTAAAAAAAAGGAAAACAATTAATTGAAAAAGAGAGCTGGTTTATTATATTTTTGAACTGTAAAACTAAACTATTATAAGCAAAGTAATGAAATAAATTGTGGCGTTATAATACATTGTTGAACCATTAGTGTTGCATTTCCAAGTCAAATAAATCTTTTTTTAAATTAATTGTAACATTTTTCATTCCAAATTTAACTTTTTTTATTTCAACTGAAACCTTTTCTATTTGAAATATTGTCTTTTATAACTGAATGCAACTTTTTGATTATTATTTTGATATGTTATTCTTCATTATTTTCAAATTGGCAATTTGATTTTCCACTACGCATCTGCATTTCGATTTAATGTTATTGTTGAAGTTTTATTTGATATAAGGATCGTTTATTGCGGTTTCAAATTGTTTATTTTTTTCATTGACTTTGGAAGTGTAGTCTAGACTCTTAATCTAGTTTTCAAGTAATAATAAGGTTGTTCAAATTTGGTATAAAATACTGGTAATTATTTTAATGTATACGGCCACTTATTAATAATTAGAGCTGAACTTAACCACAAAATATAGACAGTGAAAAAATCTCTTTTTAAATTCGGTCAAAATTTTAATTTTAATTACCATTAATACATCTGAATTCTGAACACAGAATCTAAATTTGATTTGTAAGATATTCAACATCTAAGAAGGCAATTTTTCATCAGGATATGGATACGACAGCAGGCTCATAAGCTGTCCACTCAAGAATAGTATATGAAATGCTACAAAGGAAATAGAGCCAATAGGATATTATGATAGAAGACTGAATTAGGAAAAAGGTTGATCACTCAAGGTACGAGGAATGTGGAGGGTATTAGAGGAGAGGAGATGAAACTGGTTGAAGAATTAAAGAAAGACCAAATTTATATAGCAGGTCTAACAGAGACAAAAAAAGAAGAGAAAAACAGAGGAACAAATTGGAGAATATGTTTTTCTGTTCTCAGGAACATGCAAGGAGCAAAATAGGTATCATAGTGCATAAAATCTAATGTGCAAGCTTTCTGATTTAGAGAGTCATAAGCAAAAGGACCATTATGACCATGCAATTAAAAGTGGAGCACAAAGAATATTCACAATTTATTATATATGATCCCAATGACAATGCAAATTTCAGAGATAAAGAAATTTTCTTTGAAGACCTACAGAAGATAGAAGATGACACCAGAAAAAAACTTATTTATTACAGACCTCACCAGTAGATTATGGCAAAGAGAACAGATGGAATGGGTTGACTGGAACACATGGAGAAAATTTCAGAAATGATAGGGAGAAAATATTTTAGACTTCCACTTAGCGAATGGCATGAAAGTTGCGAACACAATTTTTTCTCTCACAAGGAAATTAATCAAATCATGAGAGCCAAATCCTTCAGCAATGAAAAATTGATTATAGATTGCTTAATGATCCAAAAAGAATAAAGAAAACAAGGAATTTTATAGTCAAGAGAGCAGCAAAACTTGAAACATATGGTTCAGGAATATCCATATAATAAAAGATAAAGATCAAGCCCCACCAGTCTTTAAGCTCAAATCTGATCTAAAGCGTTATCAAATCAAGGGTCTGAAATGTATAAATCTGCTGTAGGAAGAAAAACTTCTAAAAATAAATACCACTAAGACTCTAATGATATTGAAAACACCTAGAAAGCAATAAAAAATGGAAATAAACTAAAAAAAGAAGCTCTGGAAACACTACCTTCAAACAAAAAATATTAGGTACTAAAGTAGATGCAAATGAAACAATACAAAAATTTGAAATGTGCATACTATTTAAGAGTGTGACAAGTAAATGATAATTTAGGTATATAATATATTACACAAAATCAATATTACGTTTTCTAATTTACTCACATTACTATCAGGTTGGCTTCCAATGTATTCCATTTTTGCAGCTAATGCCATTGAGTTAACTTTTTTTTGTTGGTCATTGTATAGGTCAACATCTGAGGAACTTTTCGTTTCATCTGATTTTTTCCTTAAACCATTCAGCTTTTCAATTTCAGCTTTGATGCTATCATTTATCCAAGGCCCATTTAAAATATCTTCTTCCTCTTTCTTAACTTCTTCATTTGCTTTAGCAGTTTCCTATTATAATCCATTTTCAGAATAAAAATAATTCTAAAGATACAGCAGACTAAATATTAGAAAAATAAAGAAGTAATAATTCTATTAATAATTTAGCAAAATTATAAAAAATATGCATGTTTTCTATAAAACCTGACCTTCCAGACATATAAATATTCAATAACTTTTTATGCTTTAAAGGGGTCGATTGAACAACACATAAATATTATAATTTATAACTCTAAAATGGTGGATTCAATTCAATTAAGTTCATAATTTTTCTCTCTAGTCCCTAATCAAAAGAAAACCATAAGTTATTATTATTATTTTTTTTTTTTATCATAATTTGTAAATCCACACCTGTTATCACTCAGCTTGGGAAAATAAGCAGGTGCTATTGGATAAGGATATTAGTCGGTACAATTTAAAGACATAAGAGAGGTTAGCACTTATTCTGAACTAAAACTATCTTTAAAACATGCTTGTTTTTAAGAAGTGTAACTATTTTGGTTACTAGTGGAATAAAATAAAATTGTTTTTGTTTCTGTTGTTTATGATTAGTTTCTTGGCCCGGGTATCACGCATCAATATAAAAAACATGTATATAAACATACGTCATGTAATAAATGATTCACAACAATATTCCCTACAAATGTTGATACAGTTAAACTTTAAATTGGGAGTAAAAAGTTGATGAAGTTATTAATTGGACACTAAAATTTGAAAAAACAACACTTTATTTACATATTTAACAAATATCCAAAATGAGTTGTTTTAGTCGACCAGCCGTCACCAGATTGGTGATTGGTAAGGCTCTCAAAATTGGGTCTAGAAATATTTGGTACTATAACCGAGATGGTTATAAATGATATCCAGTGTAAATACAACGGGTGAACCACAAGGATAAAGTTGATCACCAAACAAAAAAATTGATACCAGGTCTCATTTACAACTAATTTTCATCTTCCTCATAATTATGGGCCAAATTAGACCACTTTGAAATTTAGAAATATCTAGGAAAATACATTCACGCATTCGTAAGCGATGTTGTATAGCTAATTTTCTTGGATTGTGGCACATCAAAAAAGTTTTGATTTTATTTATTGTTAGATGTAATCTAAAGATAATACCGTAGGATGGGGTTACTTACTTTACTAAGGTCGTCCTTGCTTTCAATTCTATTTTCCTGATCTCTATAATGGACCATCTATATTATCTAAGAATTTAATTATCCCAGGTAATTAATTACAACCAACATTAACTCGGTTAATCAATACTCTGCAGTATTGAAAATGTCATTATGTATATTCCACATACAAATTCAGAATTAAAACATTGCCTCTATTAACACAGAAAGGTATCAGAAAAAGAATAATTCTGTCATGACAGTCATTACTCTGTTCACATAGTCAGTACAGAAAAGATATTGTTAGTTGAACAATATAAGCAAAATCTAACCTTAAATCATCAGAACCACTACAGAAAACACTTTCCATACTCAACTACAATGGAATGTTTAGTAAATGGCTATAGAAACAAATCAGAGTAGTATAGGTTCCACCTAAAATAAAACTAGGTTGATCAGTAAAGTAGCTCAGCAATGATTTCATAACATAGACGAGTATAAAACAGATTGAATAAGCTACAACCCAAATTATTAGATATATTCTGGTTATTTCACAGTTACTAAAGTGAAGTTTTCATAAACTTACCTCAGGTTTGTTCTGAGAGGTGGTAGGAACTCCTTTTTTATTTCTACGATTCTTCGCTTTTTTAATTCCCTTTCCAAGTTTCTTTCCTGGGCCCATCCTGGGTCCCATACCTCTACCCCTCAAGAACGGTAGCGGTCTTGGAGGCATGACAGGTGCCTGAAGCAGTGGCATTGGTGGTGGTGGTCGGCCAGGGCGACCCCTTAAAGGCATGTGTGGTGGAGGAGGCATTGGAGGTCCATGATGTGGTGGTAGTCGCATTGGAGGTGGAGGTGGTGGACCATAATCATACCCTATAGGACCTCTAGCAGGAGGTGGTATAGGAGGTCCAGGTGGTCTTCTCATGTAAGCTGGTGGAGGTCCAAATAGTGGTAGCTCACCGGGTGGAAATAAAGGTCTAGGCTTTGACCTTCCCCTATTGCTACTGTTCATACCACCACGTGCCAACTTCACCATTTCGCAAATACTCTTTAATAAACTTCAATGAGTAACTTAAGGAACAAATACAAATACACACTAAGGAACTTAAATTCACAAAACAAAAGAACTGACGCCTTTAGTTATCGACCTTGATACAAGATGGCTAGCCTAAGCCTCTTGAATCACTTAAAATTTGCAAAATTAATTTTCCAAAACATTTATCCCTCTTTCATTTAAATGAGAGTATGTACGATTTGAATTACCCAAATTTAAATAGAATGTTAATTATAATGAAAAGGTAAATATAAAGTATCATCTTTAGTTTTGCCAAATGTTATCAGAAATTTGCATATTGGATTCATCAACACATGTTTCGGGTTATATTTCGTCCAAGGTTTTAGTTTAAGTTGATGTGTTCTACTGTTGTCAGATTGAAATGGTTCATCTCACTGCCAAGAAGGATAGTTTCTGAACGTTGTGATAATTTTATTACGTTATTGTTTTATTGGGAATGAAATTCTTTTTTATATTCGATAAATATGTTTCAAACGACTAGCTCTGCAGATTTTAATTTATGGACAATTCTTTCTGATGTAAGTTTTATAGTTAAAAATTTGTTTGGACTAAATCCACGGCCTATATGTGCTGAAAACAGATACAGTTTTATTAGTTTTTATGTTTTGTTGAATTTAATTGTACTGTCAAAATTTTTATTATTTTTAATTGAAAAAATATTTGAATAAAGTGAATCCAGTTAATATATCATGTCTTTTTCGGATAATATGATAGTTTCTGAGTTTTATGAAAATGTTTAGAAACATTAAATATTTCTGTTTATTTTATTAACAGAAGTCGACTATTGCCCAAGAGTTACAATATCACAAAGTTGTTAATAAATTTTGCAATTTGATCTTACCATAATTTCTCTTAGTACATTTTCATAGATGTAATAATGTTCATGTTTTCTTTGATGAAAACAGTATAGTTTATTCAGATTTCTTTTTTTAATTCTCTGTAAAATTGTACTTGAATTTGCTCTAACAAATTTGAGGTTGTTAATTAGTAAGTAAAACACTTTTTTTCCTAATGGGTAATTAATAAGATGTTAATTGCCCTGTTATCTCTGATAACAGAGGAAGTTATTTTTAGTTACTACTAAATTGATTTCTGTGTTGGAATATTGGATCAATGATGTTTGTCGCTCTTATCTGTTGTATTAAGTTATCTTAAGAGGTGACATTAAAAATTTTATGTTTCTACTGATAATTTACATGCTTATGTGTCGTAAAGTATAATAATTTTAATATTTTGTTACTTTATTTATGTTTTATGCAAAATATGCTATTTTGATGCTTTCAGTTTTAAGTATTTTTTAAAAGATGTTTCTTCTTACTTACATTACAAATTACTATGCTATGTTTCTATGCAACTATGCTCTGTTTCTCATTTCATAAATGTTTTATTAGGCCTATATTTTCTTTTTAATTTCCATTAGAAGTACCGTAGGCTGGGGGTTACTTTCTTAGCAGTAGTACACTTAGTACTTAGTACGTAGTATACATATATATATTTGTGTATTATTATTATACTCGATTTACCTTTGACTTTAATTTTATCCAATTAACTTTTCCTTATTTTTTTATGTATTTCAGATTGACTGGAGAGAACCCTTTGTAATTGGGATAATAATATTTCATATTGCAGTTACTCTTACTGCATTATTGACCCGAAATCATGGCAATTTTCAGTTAGTTTTGTTTTTAGCTTTATGTAAGTTTCTTTGTTTTCATATTATAATTAAAAATTATTATAATTTATTTTAATGGTTAAAGTTTTATATAGGATTTAAATTAAGTATATAATAGTAAAAAAACTAGAGTATTGAACAGCATTTAAATAGGTATTGTTTTAAATCACATGTTAATTTTATACATATTATTTTCTCTGAAAAAAATATATTTGCATTAAATCAGGCTTGGCCATTGTTTACTTATCATCATGATTATTTATAAGGCACTTCTTAAATTAGCAGATATATAATGATGAAGTTTAGATTTTTCATTTTTTTTTTTTCTAATATATTTACAGTACATCGCAAAAGTTTTCATATGCCAAAATAAGTTGAGGAGAAGTTCACAGTGTTTATTTCCAAGTGAACGCTAATATTTATAAAAAAAAAATATATATATATGTGTGTGTGTGTGTGTTTATCATAATGATTTATAAAATTATATTTTAAACAATACACCTCAAATAACTTATTTTTAAATATTTAACAGTGTAACAAATTTTATATGTATATTATATAGAAAAGTGTCTAGCAAAAATTATCATACACAATTTAAATTTTAATGGTAAAATTGTAAACAATTAGATTTATTACTTTGTGGTAAGGCCTTTGCGCTTCTGTACTACCATCAGCCGCCCATGGATTCTACCAGCTTGGATGTCACCTCAGTTGAAATTTTGGCCCATTCTTCTTCCAACTTAATTTTGAGATCAGTGACGTTATTAATAGTATGTTTTTTTCAATTGGCACTCAAGGTGGGCCCACAAGTGCTCAATGGGATTAAGTCTGGGTTCCGAGAAGGGGTTTCCAACACCTTGGGGTCGTTATATAAAAACCATTTTGAGTCAGCATTGCTTTATGATTTAAATCATTGTCTGGATAAAACTTGAAACCATGTTCTATTCCCAGTTTAGCAACTCTTAAATTGGCTCTTAAAATATCAATATACTTTCATGAGTTCTTAATCCCACTAATGAAAACCAAATTACTCACCCCAATTGCTGACATACAGCCCTAGACCATCACACTGCCACCACCATGCTTTACAGTCCCAGTTAAATTTGTTTCATCTAGTGCTTTTCCGGGCTTCCGCCATACAAATGTTCGTCCATCTCATCCTTTAACATTGAACTTGCTCTTGTCCACGAATATAACGTCATTCCAGTAGCCTGGAGCCTTTTATAAATATTCTTTAGCAAATTTAACTCTCTTTATTTCATTTTTCTTACTAATGAAAAGTGTTTTCCGACTTACCCTGGCATTAAATTCATTTCTTTTTAGGATTCGTCAATTGTATCTGGCCTAGCAGATGTCCAGCTCTGTATTAATTTCATTTGTAATTTTCGTGGCTGGCATTTTTGGATCAGCATTAATTGTATGTATAATTAACCTCATCCCGGACTGATAAAATTCTTGGTCGTCCTGATCGGTCCTTATCATTCAATCTTTCATAATTTTTATATTGTTTAATTATTCCCTGAACTGTTAAAAACGGTATATTGGTCACTGCACTGATTTGGCAGTAAGAGTTCCCCTGTTCTCTAAGGTAAATCACTTGTAAATGTTGTTCAATGGAGTTTTTAACTTGGCACTGAGCCATAATTATATAAGTATAAGGCACTGTCTCAGCTCTGACTGATTCCAGCAATCTTAGAAAGAAGGAAGACTAAGAACTAGTTGGTCCTGCAACTCAAGGGTCACGTTAAGGGATTAAAGAAGACCATTCAGATCTGTAATTTCAAGCTGTCTGATAACTATTCCTAGGGTTCAGTTGAATCTGTTTTCTATAAACAGAGTAAATAACTAAAATATAATCAAGATTTCATTGTTTTTAATTATTAAATAAGTTTATTATATTGATTATTGAGGAATATACAAGCATTAAAAAAATTCCCTTTACAATGAATATATGTAACAAAAAGCATATTTTAAAGAATTTGATGAGTGTATGAAAACTTTTGCGATTCACTGTAAATTGGTTTATAATTTATTTATATTGGCTAAACAGCCCTTCCAGTTTCATTGTGCATTTCTATTTACCAGAAAAACGTTTTGGAAATGGTTAATAAGAAGTTTTTAATGGAAATTTAAATAAAAATATAATTTTTAAATACTATTTTATTATAGATTTAAAATTTATTTATATATTTACTGAACCTGATAACTTTATGATTATTTATTCTACTGCAATTATGTTTTCATTGGTTTTAATTTGTCTCGAGATAACACTTACAAGTGGTAGATATTAAATATTATGTATTTCTAAAGATGTGTCCCTGCTGAATAAACAATTGTCAAGTTAAGGTACAAAACTAAAACATTTTGAAGTTACCCAAACATATGTTTTACAAACTGATTCAGCAATATGATTGAACATTTGTCACAAACAATTGATGTTCGGCATGAACAGTAGTATTATTGGGTCAGATTAATGAGTGACTGGTACCTCTATCGCCTACCTTCCATTGCAGCAGCTTAGCTCATCATGGAGAAGCCTTGTCTTTGTAGGTGGTGGCAAATACAGTTGTTTTTATGATGTTATGAGATCAGTGGTGATGATTTGTTGGTCAGTTATTTGTTCGCCAATACAATAATGTCAAATGTAGATTTTACATTTTTTATATTGATGGCAGAACCAGTAATACATAAAGAAAATACTAATTTTCGCCAAGCAGTTAGTGTTCAAATCACCTTTAGTTATAACATTGAGGTTTTTGGCTTCTAGTGATTACTATCATTCATTAATGTATTCATTTGAGGTGTTTGAACATAATATTTCAAAAATAGTTTCCAAGGTTAGCATGGCAATCATGAACTGTTTGAGAGGTTATGTGAAGACATATTCTACACCAGAGGAATGGTAGTTGATTTAATTTTATAATAATTACACAACCAACAGATTAAAACAGTACCAGTACTGCTGATTCTCTCAACTCTGTACCACTACAATCCCTGAAGTGTTGAGGGTTCAGTACTTTCTGAGTTAGTACTGTTTCTTGATCAATGTGTGCAAGGAGGTGATTTGTTCAAGATCACACTCAACCACCAGATTTTTCCCAATTACGGGTCCCAAATACTGTCACAGTCAGATTCTTTAAAGTTGGTTGCACAGCGCCTTACTCACTGAGCTAACCTCTTCTCTCTCCTTCTTTTTTTAATAAATATATTAAATGTGTTTTGTGATGTCAAATTTTTATTATTTATCCTTTTTATTTCTATCCTGTAAAGAGTTTTTTAGGTTGTTTTTTTTTGTTACATTTATCTTGATCCTCCTCTGACAAAAAAAATATCATTCGAGTGCTTAAATATTCCTACTATAGCCCAAATATATAAAAATGCATCCGATAGTTAAATAGATGTATTTTCTAAAGGAACATCGTGTGGTTCACCATTATGCATTGCTGTCTAGAGGTATAGTACATTAAATGTTGCTTGAAACAGGAAGACTCTTCCTGTCTTTGTATAATTTTTTTTTCCCAGTTAAGATGGAGGAATATAATCATCCTGATATTTCTAATCGTGCTGTATTAATTAAAAGCATTTGAAAGTATTTGTTCTTTAAAAGGTGTGTTGTTCTAAAAACTTGTTCTCTGGATGACAAAAGATGTTTCCCCCTATAACAACTATAATGGCCTGGAACATCAGCTTTAAACTAAGAAGGAAAATAAAGAAAACAAGGAATTAATCAAGGAGATTCATCTGCCACTGTCTCGCAATATAAAGGCAAAAAAGAAGAATGGTGAATAATGCTAAAAGCTTTCCATTTAGTTACCTCTACTAATTCTTGTTGTCACTGTAAAAGAATATACAGAAAACCTAAAACCAGAAAGATTAAGATATTTATGTAAGATATATCACAGAGTTAAAAGTTCCATAAAGCAAATTGAAAAAAATTAATACCTAATTCTAGAGGTAAAATGAGATAATTCATTAAATAAAGTTGTCTCACTTCTGGTGCGTATAACAAACCTTTTCGGAACGGACTTCTAGATCCCGACTCATTGGAGTTCATCAATTTATAAAAAAAAAATTGTAAATAACAATTTTATTTTTATTTTTCTTCAAAAGAAGGATTTTTTTAATTTGGTTCTATATTTTTGGAAGATTTATTATTTTTTTTTTTTAAATTTAATTTATGATTTTTTTGTATTTACTTGACATATTTCGACATAGTTTCGATCCGAGCCAGCATTTCTTTTGTTTCTTTTAGTTAAGCTTTCCTATAAAGAGACAGAGTCGATTTGAGGTGGCTTAACAAATGTAGAGGAACATAGTTAAAAGTTTTGGGGTTATTTGATTCACAATAGTTGTACTTCCCCACCTACATTAAAAAGAGGAAGTATGCTCTATCGATTTGTTAAAGATTGTTGGGAAATTTTGTCCTCATACCCAACAAGTTGTTGCTGCAAGACCCCTGATCCCCTGATTGCGCTGTAGTAAATGGAAAACTAATAGCTTTAATAATGAGCCGCTAGAAAACACTCATTTAGTGAATTCTGTGTTGGTTTATTCTATTATTATTATTATTCATTCGATAAATAGACAATAGGAATTACATTAACAAGCACTAAGTCTTAAGTTATTTTATCTTAATTTTTTTTACATTTCAAATTTTATAAATCATTTCTCATATCAGCTTTTATTTATTAATTTTTTTAACTTTCTCTACTTGTATTAATATAAATAATTTCCTTAGGTTGGTACTTACTTGCCTTCCTTTAGACTAGATTTCAGGAATGGTGTTAGTGGTATTGATGATTAGTTATGTATATTTACTTATAAATCATATACTATATTAATTTGGCTACATTTTTCAGTGTTGATGGTTTATTTCTCTGAAAACATCAATGAACTTGCAGCTGAAAATTGGAGGTAAAAATTATAATATTTCTAAATGAATAAAATATGACATTTTTTAATCTCTCAACTTTTGTACGTGGATCTTAGTTCTTATTTCTGCGTTATTCTAATTATTGTTCTTTGTATTTTTTATTTCAACAGCCGGATTTCGAGGCAGCAGTATTTTGATCGGAAGGGTATGTTTATATCACTGATATTTTCTGTACCAATCCTACTGAACTGCATGGTTTTAATGGTAAGACATTTTTTGCCTGTTTAATTGGAATAATCTTATCTATTTTTTACATCAAACTCAATTATATCCTTCATATTTTTGTAATTAACAGGATTAAGAATATTTTCATGATCACAAATAGTTAAGTATATATTTGTGGTGGTCGTGAAAAGCTAGATAAGTTGAATTTCCTAAAAATTAAGTTAACTGGGCTTATACCGTCCTCAGGATGTCTTAAGTTATGTTAAATTAGTTAAGTCTAGTTGCTTTTCATGAGGTAGAAATGCTCAAAGGCAGCTAGACATAACCAGTTTAATACAACTTAGCACATCTTGAGCATGGCTGGAACCTAGCTAACTCAATTTTTAGGCAATTTGACTTATTTAGTTTTCCAAGACTGCCATAGATTTGTTTTTAAGTTATTAGTAATAAGTAAGTAAGTAATAGTAGTATGTTAATAGTAATTCATATAATAAAGAAATAACGATATATATTTTTTTTAAACGATCTTTATAAAAATGTTATTTTAGATGTCTCTGGTTTTAAAGCCTAACCTCTAGATTGTTTAACTGTGGTTTCAATGGAAATTACCACTAACTCTATTTTTATTAAACCTATCGTCATTAATATATACCTTCCAAAATGGTGTATACATACTTAAATGAAAGTTATAATTTATTAATATTTAGTTACCAAAATTATGATTTTTTTTTTTGTTTCTTTCACATAAAGGCAAGCTGGCTTTGGCAGTCAAGTGAATTGATGGTACAATTAAAACGTGCCCAGCTGAAGCAAAATAGAGCTAACTCAAAGAATGGCTCATCTAAACTCACTAATGAAGAAGTGGATAAAAGTAAAACTGATTAAAAAAAGTTGATAACATATTTTCTCACCTCAACATCACCATATTTTATTTCTTATTTTCTTATCATTCTTGTTTTTAATTATTTTTTTAAAGTTGTTAAAATATGCTTCATACTTTTATAAAGTTGTATGACTGTGAATGATTATATGGTTTGTTTTATTTGGTGTTATGTTTTTAGTTTTAGTTTTATGTTTCTAACAAGGTATACTAATTAATGATTAAACAGATTACAATCACTTTAGAATATTTAATAAATTGTAAATGACTGTGTTTTGTAATTATTACATTTGTGATATATTTTTATTAAACATGTAATCAGGTTCACTATTATCTAATGACGTAATCTATTAACATTGTTTTTGTACACGTTAGATACTTGAGTTCATGAAATTAATCAGAAATTGTACTTAAAGATTTTTGGCAAGTTCAATGAATCTCATAAAGTGATGCTTGTTAGTGATATAGTGTAAATATGTATGCCATGTTCATAGTTACCTGTTACGTGTGGATTTGAAGACTGTTAAATACTTTTAAAATATAAATGATTAAAATTATTTTTTCTTGCTCTATTTTCTTTTTATTACTAATTCCTGTTTAGCGCTTTTGTTACATTATTTTTTCCTATTACTTAAACAACCACTACACTATAGTACTCTACTGTAAGTTGTTGCTATTGGTTCATTTTGGAATTTCAGAATTTTAATTGTCATTAATTTAAAAAAATGTCTATTCTTATAGCTTTCTGAGCTCTAAGGTAGCTAATATTTGTTTGTATTGATGAGCATTTAAATTATTTTAAGTTAATACCAATGTTCAATTTTACATCTGATTGAGCTGAGTAAACTGCATTTTTCATTTCGTTGAAGACCGGACTTATGAGTTTACATTGAAATTAACGACTTCACTATTTATATGGCAATTTCCTCCAATGTGCAATAAACATATAACATGATTTATAAGCATATGCTCCAGCAATGAAGCATATCTGCATTAGTTTCTTAGAAATCAAATAACATTCAACAAAGAATATTTATTCTAGAGGAAACAGAAACCACAATTTTAAACATCACAGAGGTGTTCCATTATTTAAGTTCCTTGGAAGTTCCTAAGGTAGTGGATAAAACCAAATTTCATGGGCAAATATGAACAAGCATATATACATAGATAAAAAATGTTAAAAAAGTATATATTTTTTAACATTTTTTATCTATGTATATATGCTTGTTCATATTTGCCCATGAAATTTGGTTTTATCCACTACCTACTATTTTGTGACAAAGTATTTGGCTAAGCCCTCAAACTTATTATTAAAAACATGATAATGGGTAAAAAGGAGCTAGAAGAGATAACTTGTTTGAAAAATCATTTGATTAAGAAAATTTCTAATTTAACAACAGATTTTTTTTTTTCAATAGCAGTAATAAGAACTGTGATCTCATTAAGCATTCTAGTGAATTTGTGTTTATACCTAGAAACCCATTTACAATGACAGAATTTCAATATTTTCTTTTTTATTGAGTTTATCAATTAAGAAGTTAAAGTTTCTGCTTTTGTTTTTTGTTTTTTCACAATTCTATCAGAAAAAAATTTTTTGGGAAATATTGTATTTTTCAAAAGCTAACTAGTATTTTCTTTTTTAAAAAAATATTAATTTTTTGCCTCTCCTATACAAAAAGTACAGTAAATGTCCTTATTAACTATTCACTGGAAGTTCATTTTATTGTAGAAAAAACCAAATTCATTCCTGATTTATTCAATGCTCGATACCTTTAAAACTACCAAGATCATCAAAGAAATTTTTAGCACCTTCTTTAAAATTAGCTAAAATTTTGAGCTCTTTACATTCAATGTTTCGTTAGACAGTTTTTCCAAAACATTATTTTTTCAATTGTAGGAATATAGTCCGGGTGGCAGTCATTAAAGGTATCAAACAGTAGAAGAAAACTATCGTTAATCAACGTGAATGAACTAAAGATTGTATTACCTAAACATATTAATGAGTTACAACTTAGCACATAATTATTTCATATGCATAAATCGTGTAAAGAATGATAAAGGTAAATTATACTCCAACTTTTTTAGTTTAATGTAATAGGTAGACCAATTTTAATATATTTCTCTTCCATCATATCACAATAATTTACTAAGTTTTTAGTTACAATCTACTAGTCCTGCTTCATCCAAAATCGACAGAATACCTTCTTGAAAAAAAAAGTTATTTTTTTTTTTAATTTGTGAATCTAATAATTATGAAAAACCATTACATTTTTATTTCTTGGTGTAAAAAACTTAACAAAACTTTTTAAATCCATCTATTTTGCTGAATTTTTTAAGCCCAAAACTGGACTAAGGTCGTCCTCTTAATTCTTAATCAACTTCTCATCTAATATGTAAATATGTTATGGTAAAATGATAGCTTCAGTATTCATCATTGATAATATATTAGAGGTTGCTTAACTTTGAATTGTTGCCTCTTCATTAATTTTGGTAAAGATATTGTGAATTATAAATCTTATATTCCTTGATTTAAATTTTACAAAGTGCAAGTATTATGTTTTGGAAAATAAGAAATCGAAATTATCTTTTTATTATAATAGACTTGTCCAAAACCTCTATCTCATGTAGTAATAATATTATCAATACCACCACTGCATGTTATATCTGATATTAACAATACAATTTATATTATTTCCAGTAATTCAGTATTGAATTATTTCAAATGTAAGAAGTTAAATATCTATATAGTGTTTATTACTGAGTATAATTATCCCTTATGCGACTAATTAATTTCTATTATCAAGTTTTCAGATTATTGCCCATTTTGAACACTTTCCTTCATAATCTGTATTTGTAATTTTTCTAGTTATATTTTATTCTATATATATACAACAGTGATTATTTACCCTTTAACTTGGCACAAATTTGGTCATTCATTGTTTTATCTATTTACTTTTAGCATAGAGAATGAAAAATATAGATCGCTTTTTTTGAGAGCAATATATGAAGAATGTGGCAAGAACAGTTGTAGTTATTTTCTCTCGGGATTTCTAGCTTGTGGTCTGTTTGGTTTTCATAGTATAGATTTACCATTTCACCTCGATCGTGAATCAATTTCTCAGTTGCTGAAGATTGTGTTATTCAAATATCATAAGTCATAGTTTATGGCTGTTCAAAATTATAATGAAATTTAAGATAGATACCTCAAGGTAGTACCTGTAGTATCATCCAAACATGATTCCCAATTACGTTTCATCACTTTTAAGTCAGCATGGTTTAGTTGCCCTAAGTTCGCCACAAGCCTCATTTGCTTCCTTGTATTTTCTAAATCTAAATACTAAGGAAGTCACAGAAAAGTGTTTCTGTTGTTGTGTGATTAATGTTCTTTACAACTGAAGGCTCAAAAAGGTCAGTTTATACACTGACAGTTTTCAGGCTTTACAGCAACTGTCGGACTACTGCTATGATGTAAATTGTGTGATAGTTGCACCGTAACAGCATTAATTGTCATGGCAGTACTGTCACACTAGGTCTGCCATGATAGTTGATTGTACATATGACAGTCAAAGTTCTTTCAGGTTAACTGCCACTTCAGTATAGGACTCCAATGGGAGACTTGGCCGAAAAAAAAACTGCCACATGAATATGCCTTTACAGAGAACTCCCACTCTTTATCAACTATGATGATAAGGTGGGAAAAACATTGTTCTGATACATTGTGTTTTGATAGTTTCTGAACCTGAAATTGATTCTATTCAGAGTTTATAACTTGTTATGGTGATTAGGTGGTAACTATAATTTCCATTTTTCCCACTGTCAACAGGTTTAGGTTACATTTACTGGAAAGAATACTGCCACAATGTCTCACTTTTGTACAGTACTTAAACAGAAAATTATCACTATATAGAGAAGCCTTAAAGGAATATACCTTTACTGTAGTATCACACACACACATACTTATTTTAACCACTTCATTCAATCTGCTGACCAAAAGAATATCTATTTATAAAATAATACCTGTGCCCCACAGTTTCACTCATGTTAAATTTAAAATATATATCTCTTTCTAATGCAGATAATGAGTGTATGACTAAATACATCTGATTTACTGAATAAAGTTTAGAGTTTATATAGAAAGACAAAATGACAAATAAATAAAAAAAATGACTAGACAAAGGTCTTCTTTAATTGTCTGAGAGAAAAGTCTTTTTAAAGTTGACTCAAGCCTTATTGCACATATACAGAATAAGAAGAATCATTATGAACACATGCCCATGGAAGAAGCTTCCCATTAAATGGTTACTGTTATGTTCTTAAGAATCCTAATGTGATAGTTTGTAGCCTAAAGCCTTCCTCAATAAATGATCTATCTAATATTAAAGAAATTTTTCAAATTAGACTGGTAGCTTTTAAGATTTTAGCATTAAAAAAATTAAATAACTAGCTTTATAATAGTATGGATTCTTACCTGTATAAATAAGAGTGCAGTGTATAAATAACCACTATAAATAATAAGTTATTAAGAAAAAAAACAGTTATAAATTGTTGAATGAAAGTGGAGCTAAATTAATTATAATACAAATACGAATAAAAACAATGAAGTTATTGCTAGGAAAAAGGAATGAGAGGAAAAGAAAATATCAAAACAATGTACCAGACCTTGCAGTTCATTTGATATGGTCTTCCTAAGGTTCCCTTAAAAGTCTCAATACCTATTGTCAATACATGAAAGACTTACTGAATGGAATATGGTCCAAGAGCGGTCAAATAAAACTCAAATAGTAAATGGGAGTACTATTTTTATTTGACCCAACGTTTCGCCCCATGTTGCAGGGCTAAAAAAGATACAAACACTTGACATAGCTACAAAAAAAAAAAAAAGTGGAAAATAACAGGGGTATACAAGGAAACATAAAATATAATAAGAAAAAATTAAAAGTTATAAACAATAAATGAAAATGGTAATTTAACCGTTATGGTTCACTCTGACTTTGACTTCCGTCAAAACAGGTATGAATTCTATCTCATTAATTTTCATTTGATTTTATTCTTTTCCCTTTTCATCTCTTAATTTGTACTTTCTTTAATATTTCTTATCTTATTTTATCTGCTATCTATCTGTTACTATTACCGTTTTCATTTGTTGTTTATAACCTTTATTTTCCACTGTTTTTTTTGTAGCTATGTCAAGTGTTTGTATCTTTTTTAGCCCTGCAACGTGGGGTGAAACGTTGGCTCAAATAAAAATAGAACTCCCATTTACTATTTGAGTTTTATTTGACCACACTCGGACCATATTCCATTCATTGATACACACAGTCAATCAACAATCTTCCAGTATGAAAGGCTTACAATTTTACTACTTCTGTGATATGAAATATGAACACAAATAATTATAAATGTCTTTTTTATTGAATCTTTAGTTTGTTAAATGATACTCTTTAATCATAGATATAAATTTAAGATGTATATGTAAATATACATCAATAACTTTGAGCCAGACAGTAGTTTAAAGTATATTTATATATTTTTTTAATATAGAAAATAACTTGATTTATTCCATTATTTTTGGGTTATAAAATATGGTAACAGATAAAATGAAAACTTTCACAATGTTAAAATGTTCATTGGTCACAATGTTTTAATTTCAAACAGCAGTCATTTACCACAATTTAATATAACATTGTTCTCTTAAAATGTTATAAACAAATTTTTAAAAGATTTTTTCTACAATTTATGAAATTAGCCTTAATAAAACGCCTAGATGCAAAAAAATTCATAACAAAGTTCAGTTACTATGTTCTGCTATTGAACACCCCACTTCTTTTAATTTTCTAGGATAGAAAAAAGGTTTTATTCTTTGGTAATTATTTAAATTTTAAAGTACAAAAGTTTCTAATACTATGTTTACAATGTTGCATCAATAAAGATTTATTGATTTCCACTTCTTGATGTCATTTGCCATCATACAGATAACATTATCATCTGTCCTGCAGCAACCTCCAATATACTTTATTCCTAAGTCTATCCACTCATTAATGTATGACTCAATGCTGGCACTATTTTCTGGGTTAAGCCATCTAAAACAAATATTTTAATTTCTGATATAGCAATGAGATAATATTAAATTTATCAGCCTCATTTAATATTTTGAATTTATCAATGTTAGTTTTGTTTTAATAACATTTTAAGATTGTACCAAAATTTTCATTGATAATATTTCTAAAATGTTTAAACATCTTAACAACTTGTGATTAGAGACTAGTGGAAGCAATGTTATTAGGAATTATTATATTTATCTTCCATCAATTTAGGAAACTAAATTAGTATCAACTATTTAGAATCTGGTTGTATTTCCAAAATCCAATTCAGTAGTGCAAATATTACAATATTGATAAAGTTTATTTGTGCATAAATGAATCAATAGGGGTCAGATTCCGCTATGACAGATAATTATGTATTCTGTTTCTGTAGCCGTGAGTCAACCCTGTGGGTTCAGGGTTTATTGTAATTATTTTAATATTTCATTTAATGTCAAATTAACCTAATTTAATTGAAAGATTGGAATATCATGTGATACTTCTAATTTAAAAAATACTCCTGTGATAGACGTTTTGTCCAAAACCTTCTCTTTTATACCCTTATATTTAATTATCTTGTTATTTATTACTATATTCTTAGTTTTTAAAATTAGTATACTCATGAAAAATTATAAGATATTATTGTACTATCTAATTATAGGAATAGAATAAGTTCTAATTACTTATGAGACTGAGTATCGTATGTTTCGCCTTTGTTTGGGTAAGTTATTAATGATAACGATGGATGGTTTTTTGTTAGATCTTTAAACAAAGAACTGACTAGAGAAGGGTTAAAACAATTAGCTCCAGTCGCAATTAACTGATTAGATTCCTTCCAACATTTGAGAACGTTATCATAGAAGTTTTCACCATTGCTGACTGAAGTTGAATTCTGCAAGCAATAATATATGAAAATAATTTTTAAAATACTATATTTTAGAAATAAGTATATATTTAGATAATTCTTATTAGTACAATACCTTAATTGAGAAAGATATCCAAGCCTTCATCTGTGGAAATTCGTGTAATAACTTAATTAGAGCTTCAGCTTCTTTATAACATGGAATTGTTTCAAAGGCAAGTACATCAACACCTGCTTCAATTAGAGCCTGGACTCTTGGCCGATGCCATTCTATTAATTTTTCAGTTGTAACATGGTCTGTGTAAGACCCTGTGTACTCTGAGCCATCATGCAGGAAAGCCCCATAAGGACCAACAGAACCCGCTACTTTTACATTGAAAGTTTTACCTAAAAATTATTTTTTTTTAGTATTTCCTAGCATTAAGAATGATAATAAAGTAGAAGTGACAATGTTAGAAAATTAGATTGAGTGAAAAAATGGTATTTTTTTCATTCACTGTGATCATAGTAAACATAACATGCACATTCTAATTAATAGTTATTTTATGAAGCACATAGTTAATGATTTTTAAAATAAAAGAAAAAAAGTCTAGTTCAGACTAGCTCAAAATAACAAATCTAAAAGTAGATTTTAATTATATTATAATGTCTAAGGTGAAATACTTAGAGATCCTTGCACTTTTCTCTTGACCTCATCTCTAAGATTGAAGATGATGGAGGTTGAGTTAGAGTGCGATATCTGTAGGTATTCACAACTTAAGCAGAGAAGTAGGTCTAAATCTTCCTGGATAAAGATTGAAAAGGAGAATTAAGATAATTAGAAAGATTTATTTAAATAAAATTTAAAAATAATTGGAAACTTTTAGGTTTAGGATAGTATAGCTTACAGAATATTATGGGCCATGAATTAATTTCAAAGATAAGTGTGAAGAAGTGAACAACTTTTTTTTTTACCTGTCTCTGATTGAGCCATTTCTATTCCCCCTCTTGCCAGCCCCACAGAATTTCTTATCACTTGCAGAGACTGTTCTTTGTCCATATTAATATATGTTTTATAACCTTCGACTGTAGCCTGGTAAGATCCAGTACTAATTATGTTTGCTCCAGCTGTAGATATAAAGAGGCAATGTTGTTAATTATTCCATTGAAAGAATTCAGTATTATATATTTTTATAATAAATTAATTCATGATAGTTTATTTTTATCTTTGCTTCCTTCAACATATTTAATAATTCAAAAACTCCTAAGCTGTTTACTCTAATAACAAAGCTATGACTAAGCATTTAATATTGTATTTATTAATTTTTTTTGTAAATATAAAATTATAGCAAATTCTATATTTATTCTGAGACGTGCCATGTTAGAATAATACTGGAGATAAATATGATCGTTTTCAATGCCTTAGAGTAAAGAATAAAAAAAAAAAATAATAAAAAAAAATATACAGAGTATTAGTACTAATAAAAACTAACAAATTATAACAAAGTAATGTTTGAGTAACTAAGAAAACAAAAATTACAGAGTAATAATAATTAAAAGTATAAATATTTATAGAGTTAGTACAGCAGTTTTAAGAAAGTTTATACATATAAAATGAATGCTTCTATGTCCCAAGCAGTCTAGTACTTTTTTTTTTTACTCATATCATGGTTTATCTATTCTACTTAAAATTTTAAGAATCTGAAAGAGGTATATAATAATATTGTAAATATAAAACAATAATTAAATCATTAAAAAAATTACGAAATTTGAAAATTTATTTAAAATGAGCATATATATTAAAGCATGAAAAAAATCAATACTATTAAGTGAAAATTTGTAAATTATAATAATGTAAATGCGAAAATACAATATAAGTAAAAAAGTCGTGCATTTATTGATATTCAATTTTTGCATTAATGAATAAATATTTTATTAATATTTTGTTTGAAGCAGTTGGCGATGGTCTAAATATTGGCGGATTATTGGCTCTTCTTGTATTGGACTCCGTGCATGAACGTAAGTTAATTAGAGCGAAACTATTTTTCTTATTAAACTCAGTTTTAAAATTCGTTTTCTGTGATATATATTATGCACCAGGTGGGCTCGGATATTTTTTCTAAAAGTGGGCAGTGTTTACAGTTTAATTGTGCTTTTATTTATGGTAATCAAGTGTTAATTGTATTTGATAATTTCGGCCATTTTTTTAGTTTAGTTTTCGATCCTGATAATGAACAGCGAACTCGAAATCCAGGTTGGTAACAATTTTTAAACATTATTTTTGATTTCTGTAACACGAATATTCATTTAATATAGGTTAAATTGATATTCCGACTTGTAAATGTTTCAAACTTGACTTCGAAGTATTACAAAAGTATATATGGATAATTAAAATTTAATTTATTTTTTCCCCAACTCTAATTAAGTTATTTTTTCCCCCTTTTGTGAACCTTTCCGTCTGAGTTCTACGTTTATGAAATAGAAGTAATTTGGCATTTTATCTACATAGAAGCTCTAATGACTTGTGTTCAAAAAAGTTAAATATCGATCTAAACAAAATTGGTTCCCAATTTCAAGAAATCTGTGGACCATTAAGCCAGAAATTGAACCATGCGCAGACCACATTTGGGTGTCCCCAGGAAAATGTTAAAAAATTAAGTTGCTTAAAAGTGCATTTTGAAGAGCTTTTATAATTTTACCATACCTCTAATAATTTTCCAGCTAATACTCATACATTAGATATGTTAAGCAATAAAACAGTTCTAACTATAAGTCCTCGTAAAATACATCTTGCCGGGCCCCCTCGCAGACCTCCTCTTGGGAACCACTGATATAAAATCAAGTCCGATTCTCCAGAAAAGGCGTAAATCGATGTTTTCTGTTGTTTTATAGTGACCACGTTTTTTGTTGAATAGGAAGCATAAAAAAAGTAGAATTCGTCTGTTAATAACATTTTAATGCTATGTGATCATTGGAACACACACAAAAAAAAAGTTCCAATGAGCTCTCATATTACTCAATAGATGGAAATGCCTGTCCCGTCAGTTATTACAATTATTATTGTTAATTTTATTTAATTCAAAAATTAATAAATAAATTGTTTCCTGGAAGTAAATGAAACATTTGCATAGTTTGTGAGAGATTAAAAGATGGCTCCAAAACCAAACTTATGTTACGTCTTTAAAAGTTTTTCTTAACTGAAAATACTGTTCTGACATATAGCAACAGTTAAGAAAATTGATGAAAAAATATTTTTTTAAAATTTATTTATGAACATAATAATACATCAAGTAAATTTGAAGTAAGATCATAATGGTATGATACAGGCATGTAGAGAAACTACCCATTGGCAACACTCTAAAAACATTTTTCATTAGAAGGTCTCGAGGCCATCTTTTTTTTAAGTGCCTCAGAGGATTTTATATAATTTAGAATTTTGATGTTTAAAAAGATTAATTTTTTTCACTGAACATTGGAAGAAGCTACATTCTTTCTGTAGAAAACTCTTTATTCGTTAACTTTTCCATTTTACAGAAGTCAATAAAAATACATAGAATTTAGGGATACTGTTTTTTATTTTTCTTTGATCTTGTTAATTTAAGTTGTTTATTATTGATTATTATTTGATCTTGTTAAATTAAGTTGTTGCATTATTGAGTAGACCTGTTTTAATTTTTCATTTTTACCTCAAGTTAAGCATTTCAGAAATTTTATCGGAAAAAATAACCGACAAATAACGAAACAGGCCTGTAGAAGACCAAAATAGAATTAATGACAGATGGATCTGTGTACTAGTTAAGACAACTCGATTAAGTGATAAGAAGTACTTACTCTTTTTTTGGGATGTTTTCAATTTGAAGTTTCGTTTAATATGATAAGGGTTTGTTTATATGATATTTAAATTAGTTTTACCTTGTTTCACCTTCTGAGCTCCCATATTACAAATTAAATTGTGACCAAAAGACAGGAATAAAAAAAAATTGTAAATTATTATCTTTACATACGTTTCAACTCCTAGAAAGAGCTATATTCTATTAACTTACATTAGTCTTAATTGAATTATGTATATCCGGTCTGTAAAATTGAGATAAAATTTCTCATGTTTACAATTGTTTGGTTCATTCCTTTTATTCTATTACTCCTATATTTGAAAATTAATAAAACTATTAAATATGCTAATTTGGTACAAATAATGGCAATAAAAAAAAAAAAAAGGAAATGTTTTCTAAGCATGATTTATAACATTAATAAACAGTCAGTTGCTAAAAACTATACTACGCATACACATAACAGTTTGATGATAATTGAAAATCGTGTTGGAAATTTATAAAATTGGAAACATTTAATTAGGCCATTTTGCTTCTGAACGTTAAGTTTAGATTTGAGTTTATCTTGAAATTGGATTCATTAATTATCTTTATGTAGTTTTAAGGAGTGCTAACAAATTTTAAATATCTAACAAACTCTAGGGGGGAGAAGAGCAGATAGGTGCTTGGTAAAACCAATCCTCATATTTCAACCGCGTTGATATTTATCTATCAGATGCAGGTTTAAAAAAAAAAATGAATACTGAATGTTGTATTTTAATGCTTCTAACTAACATAATAATTTTTTTTGTTTATTTTTACTTGGTAGGTATTTATTTTTCAAATTTTTTTTAGAGTAGCCTCGGTTCCCCCATAAAGGTAAACAAGTAAACAACTATTTTGACTATTTAATTAAACCATTTTTCCGATTTTTAAAACTATCAACAGATAATAAATACATCAAAGTCTATTTTCAAAACTTTACTTCAGAAAAGCATTGTAGCCAAGAAGATTTGTAATCATAGTCACGATATGTATTGTTATAAATGAGTGTCAGAGAAAACTAGTAAAATATGGTGCCACGTTTCAGTATAGCCCAATCGCTATAATAGGAATTAAAATAAAGGTTCTTACCAATTACAAAGTCTCTGTGCACATATGTACATTTTTCCGGACTCTGGGCAAGAAATTTGGCAGTCCATAGAGGATCACCATCGAGTTGCTCACCGACATACTTCGCAAGCTGGGTTGAAAATCCCCCGTCGAGGAGTACAACTTCTTGAGCCATAAAAACAAACTGTACGTAACTGTAAAAAAACAAAAAAACTAATAAATAAAAGAATGTAATAGTTTAAATATTATATGATTGTATTGTTATTTACTATATTATTGAAATTTATAATAAAGGAGGTTGGTGGTATTAGCATCGATTATTCGTGCTCTCTGAAGATTATTATTATTGTGAGGTGTAGATAGATAGTTGACCGTAGTAATCTACGGATTGGAAAAGATGGTCGGATGGTGCGGTCAGAAAAGAAGCAACAATAAATAAACAAAAAAATATTTATATATGCCGACGTTTCAGGTCTTCATCAGGGCTATGGAACAAAAGAGATAACACCAACATTTAGAGAAACATAAAATTTATATATATA